>NC_066516.1:9998090-10153090 GCF_024679095.1 Eriocheir sinensis
TTGTCTTCCTCTTCCCTTTTCTTCTATTTGGTCTTTTCATGTCCTTCACCTCCATATCTTCAAACAATAACCTGCTCTGCGTTAACCATTCCCCTCCTGGAGCTGTAGTAACCAAATAGGTATAAAGTTGAAGGCATGGAAAGGGTTAGTGGAAGCCAGGTTAAGAGGAGAGGTGATGATAGCAGCAGTATATGGTTTCGTGCCAGCAAACGTCTACGGATGCGATGGCTGCTCTGAAAATGTGGACAAAGAATTATAGGGAAGTCAGGAGTTGTATTGTGTTTTGAAGATTTAGTAAAAGTGTGTGAAAAGATGCCGAGACTGGAGATAATGGCATCGTATGTGACCTCGTGAGTAGCAGACAAATATATAAGAGAGACACAAGATATCAATGAGGGCAGCGTAACATAGGTACGGTGTGTGGTGGAGGTGGGATGACATCAGGGATCTGCTCTGATACCATTTCTTGTCTGCAATGGTGATGGACTAGTTCATGGACGAGCCCAGGCAGGAGTCTCGATGGACTATGCTGTGGTACTCGTGGACGACATTGTGGGATCTGATAATGTGGATGGAGAAGTATATAAAGGGTCAGAGGCACCGTTGCCAGATTGTCGTACTCAGAGCATAGTATTTACCGGTTTCTGACGCCTAACTATTGTCGAGAAACATCAGGAATTAACTATTTTAACGATAATTATAAGTGAATCTCCTTATTAGGGTTCACGAGACAGTTTTGGGTCGGAAGTCGGTAAATATGTGAGGCTGATTAAGACAATCTGGCAACGTTGGTCAGAGGGAGTTGAATTGTGCTTCTGTGAATTTAGAAAAAGCGTATGACAGGGTGCCGAGAGAAGAGAGTAGAGAGCAAGTTGAGGAGAGCCTGGTGAGGTGGAGGTAGTCCCTGAGGAGAAGAACTAAAGGCAGTAAGATCATAACGGAATACTGTTGGTTGAGATGTGACAGCACAGCGGAACGGTGAGGATGCAAGGAGTAGAAGTGGAGAAGTCAGATTAGATACTTGGGATTAACTGCTCAGAGTAAAGGCGTGTGGAAGAGAGGCGCAGAAGAGAGTGCAGGTAGGGTGAAGTAGATGTAAAAGAGTCTCAGTAACAGTCTCTTGTAACAGAAGGGCGCCAGCAAGAGTGAAAGGGAGGATTTGTAAGATAGTAGTGAGACCAGCAATGTCGTATGGGTTGGAGACGGCAACACTGACGAATAAAAACTGGAGGCGGAGCTGGAGGTGGCAGAATTGATGATGCTAACTTTTCGATGGTAGTGACATGAATGGACAGGATTATTGTATTAGAGGGACATTCCAGGTAAGACAGTTCGAGGAGAGTAAGGGAGTCAAGATTGAGATGCTTCGGACATATGCGAAGGGGAGATGCTGGGTATATCGAGAGAAGGATGCTGGAGATGGAGCTGTCAGGCCATTAAGAGATGGACAGGAATAAAAAAAGAGGTAGAAACGTGAAGGTTGCGGTTGGCAGTACGTACGAAGGGAAAAAAGGCGATGAAATGTAAAGAAAGTCGCAGTGAATGAAGCCGGTTGGGTGTTGCAGGAAAGAGAATATTTACTGAGGGAATGGATGAGGAGAGGAAGGGATCGTAGAGTGAGTGAGTGGGAGTCTGCAGACCATGTTAGAAATTGGTGGAGCTAAAGCCTCGTAGTTGAGTTAAAAGAAAAATAATGGAGGCAGAAATTTGACATAGTGATAAAGTGATGAAATTAGATGTGAAGAAAGGGACGTTAAAGTGAGGAGGGAGAGATATAAACAGAGAAATAGATATATAAATAGAGAGAACGAACAAGAGATAATGAAAGAGAAAGCAAGAAGTAAGGGAGAGAGGGAGACAGGTAAATTATAATGATTCTCAGGTAACAGGCTATCTCTCTCCTGATATATTGCTTCCACCTGCTTTAGCGATCATCTATTCTGCAGGTCACACGTGTAACCTGCAAAATTAATTAAGACGGGGGGCAAGTGATGTGATTTGATAGTGTGTGTGCAGAGTACGAGAAAGTCAATTTGTCTCCTGTTAAGACGAAACGATATATAAGATTCTCGAGAGGAGGAAGAGGAGGAGCAGGATGAGGAGAAAGACGAAAAAGAGAAGGAGGAGGAGGAGGAAGAGGAAAAAAGAGGTGCACAATGAGGAAGAGGAGGACTAGGAGGAGATAGAGGAGGAAAAACAAAAGAATGAGGAGGAGAAGCATAAGGAGAAAGAGGAAGAGCAGAGAAAGATGGAGGAGGAGGAGAAAGAGGAGGAGGAGGAGACGAAAAACGGGGCGTGGAAGAGGGTTTGAAGATGAAATTATAGAGTTTTCGGGAGTGTGTAACTTTGGGTAACAGGCAGAAACGAGAAGGAATTAAACTTTTCCCATGGGAGTGTCGCTTAGTCCGGGTCAGAAAAAAGAAGGGAAAAAAACGGAAAAAGAAAATAAAGTAGAGTAAGAAAGAAAAGAAACAACAGAAGAAGAGGAAGAAACAGAAGCGGCAAGAAAAGAAGTGGAAGAAAAAGAAGAGCCAATAGAAGAAGAGGAGGAGGAGGAGGGTGGAGAAGAAAGACGAAAAAGATAAAAAAGAAAGGAAAATGAAGGAGGAAGAGGAAAACAACTCTAGCAGGACACCACTTGGAGACCCGACAAGACCGAGACCTCCAAAAATACGAGGAGGAACACCAACAATAGAACCGATTACGAAAGCAGGAAGAGGAGGAAGAAGGGAGGAAGGAAGGAAGAAGAGAGAGAGAGAGAGAGAGAGAGAGAGAGAGAGAGAGAGAGAGAGAGAGAGAGAGAGAGAGAGAGAGAGAGAGAGAGAGAGAGAGAGAGAGAGAGAGAGAGAGAGAATCATTGTCTATTTTACGTGTGTGCTCTCTCTCTCTCTCTCTCTCTCTCTCTCTCTCTCTCTCTCTCTCTCTCTCTTTTTCCAATTCTTTGCATCTCTCCCCTTCGCTTCCGTCCGTGTACTCCCTTCGCATATAATATTTCCTCCACTTTTTTCCTCCTTCCCTCTCTGTAATCGTCCCCTTCTACGTCTTATTCTTGTTCATTTCTTCTTTTTCTTTGCTTTCCCCTCCGTCATGTCTCCGTTTTTCGTCCCCTGCTCCTATGCGCGCCCTTTTACTTCGCTATTATTCAATACCCCGGGCGTTCAGTGCCGCGCGGGGACAGCGATGCCACGGCTTGAGAGAGAAGAAGAGAGGGAAGAGAGAGAGGAGGATGTGTCTCTCGCCGTCCTGCCTCAGTAACGCTCGGGTCCCCGCTTTTCTCTTATGATTCTGGGCTAGGTTTGCAAAGTGTATATCCGACAAAATTTGCACACACACAAAAGGAAAGGTAGAAAGAAAGAAAGAAAGAAAGAAAGAAAGAAAGAAAGAAAGATAGATAGAGATAGATAGACAGATATAGAGAACATTTCTAAGTACAACAATTTAAGCCGACAATGAAAAGTAGAATAAAAAGGAGTATATACGTAAAACACATACCATACATATAATTTCAGAACAATAAAAATATATATTCGAAATTAATTTGGAGAGAAATGAGGTGAAAAAAAAGTTCTGATACTCACAAAACACAGCAAAACAATACATAATTTCGAGTCTTTCGTAAACCTTGCACATCAATCAGCGGAAGACACGCCCACACCCACACCCACACCCATACCCACACCCATACCCAATCCCATCAACCCCCACCTTCGCCAGCTACACACCGTTCCCTAAACACTACAGAAACGCCGGGGAAGCAGCGGCAGGCAAAGCTTTCTCGCTCTTGAGCTTGATGGAGAAACAGCGGAGGCGGACCTTCACCGTTTATCTCTTGACACTCACCGGGAAGACTGAGATATCGTTTGCATCTTTTTCCGCCCAAGGATTAGAGACCACGAGAGGGAGAAGGTTAGAATGGAGAAATGAGGTGGCTGGAAAGGGAGAAAGAAGGGACAAGTCGATAGGGAGAGGTGTGAAAATTAATAGTAGGAGGAAAAGGTTAAAGGCAAGGGAACCGAGACAGAAGGGAGTTTGAGAAAAGAGGAGTAGGAGAAGGAGGAGGAAGAGGAAGAGGAATTGGAGTAGGTTGGCTAGAATGGAGAACTGGGGTGGATGGGGAGGGAGAAAAGAGGGACAATTTAAAAGGAAAATAGGAGGTGTGAAGTGGAAAGAGGAAAAAGTTAATGTTCAAAGAAAGAAAACAGATACACAGAATAGGATTAAGAGGAGGAGGACGAGAAGAAGGAGGTTGGCTAGAATGGAGAACTGGGGTGGATGGGGAGGGAGAAAAGAGGGACAATTTAAAAGGAAAATAGGAGGTGTGAAGTGGAAAGCGGAAAAAGTTAAAGTTCAAAGAAAGAAAACCTAGACCAAGGAGAGTAGAATTAAGAGGAGGAGGACGAGAAGAAGGAGGAAGAGGACGAGGAGTAGGAGTGAGAGAAGGTGTACGAAACCTCTTGCGAAACTTGAGAATCAGGTGTCGAGAAAGAGCGAAACTACTGGGAAATTGAAGGTAAACATAAAAAGACTTGAAGGACGAAGAAAAGTAAAAGGAGCGAAGGAAGAGAAATAAGAGAATTGAATTGGAGGAAAGAAAGGTGAAAGAGAAAGAGCGCATGGGGGGAAAACAAGGTAAATGATGGAGGAGGTAATGAATTTTGAGATGGGAAAAGTTAATTAAGGAAAGTTAGAAATAATAAAAATAGAGAGAAAAAAACGCTCTTCCATGGTGGATAAGAAAAAACGTAGTGGAAAAGAAAGGTTTATCTTTTAAAGTCAAGGAAGGGAAGTCAGTGAATGGGATGGGGGGTGGGGGGCAGGAGAAACGGGAAAGGAAAATAAAAAGAACAAAAGAAACGCTAAAGGGTTGGAGAACAGAGTAGGACTGAGAATAAATGGAAAGGGAAGAGAAAATTACGCGTAAAATACAACAGGAGGAAGCAACTCGTATATAAGGGGAGAAAAAGGATGAAAAGGAGGATGAAAAAAAAGGAGAAAGGAAGGGAGGGGAAGGCACGAGTATATGTTCAATAGGAGGGAAATTTATGGATATTCACAGGCAAATATTGTTAGATAAATTTGGTGTAAGGAAGGAAAATGAGGGAAAAAAAGAAAACATGTGTGCATAGTTGAGAGAGAGAGAGAGAGAGAGAGAGAGAGAGAGAGAGAGAGAGAGAGAGAGAGAGAGAGAGAGAGAGAGAGAGATATAGAGAGAGATAGAGAGAGAGAGAGAGAGAGAGAGAGAGAGAGAGAGAGAGAGAGAGAGAGAGAGAGAGAGAGAGAGAGAGAGAGAGAGAGAGAGAGAGAGAGAGAGAGAGAGAGAGAGAGAGAGAGAGAGAGAGAGAGAGAGAGAGAGAGAGAGAGAGAGAGAGAGAGAGAGAGCAAAGGGTTGAGGATAGGGTGTTTTAATAACGTTATCATATCTTCTCATTAAATTGTCGATGTCAAGGTAGGGTGACATATGTGATGCTGGGTAGGAGAGGCGGGATGGAGGCAGCAGGGGAGGTGAAGCTACAAAAGAAAGGCAGTCTGTTAATACCTTGCCTACCCTGCGACGCCCTTCTGGGAATTCATTTTAGCAAGTCTCCATGCAGGCCCCTTTCCGATTCTAAGTAATTCATGGCAGGATCCATCGAGCTGCTCAACCACGAGCTTTGTGGGCTGCCCCTTTGCCTCCAGTCTGTACAGAAACAGCCCGGTGAGAAGGGTCGATTTTTGGGTAGCGTGCCACGTGGCGTTCGCGGACTATGCAGATAAAAGCTCTCATTCACTTTCACGGAGTAATCGTCCATTTGGTACATGTCGTTCTGGCGATCTTCCATGATTCTGCGTTATCATTTATTATCAAAGGCAGCAATTGGCCTCTTCAGATCGCTATTTAGTGCTCATGTCTCACAGTCAAAGAGTAAGACAGGTATACAAGCGATACAAGCGATCTAAATCTTTGTTTTTCTGCACATATATGGAAAACGCTATGTCCTCGTGCCGAGTGAGTTCAAAACATCGT
Organism: Eriocheir sinensis; assembly: GCF_024679095.1. NCBI lineage: Eukaryota > Metazoa > Arthropoda > Malacostraca > Decapoda > Varunidae > Eriocheir > Eriocheir sinensis. The sequence goes on from NC_066516.1 coordinate 10,004,095, forward strand.
TGGCCATGTCAATCCGGAGTAAAACGTCTTGACATAAACCACAGTTGTTCAGCGCTACACTACTAAAGTATGTAAAATTTTCCAAGATATCAATGTCACACAATCGCCACACGTACGAACATACTGTAATGTTTCATCCAGTAAGCCTCTAAACACCTATATGTACCTTGGCCTTCGCCCAGGAGTCCTTAAATCACAGGGGCTTTAACTCCTCGAAAGGTATTACTAGAAACTCCAGCGACTCGGAGATAATTAATGCATCGTCGGGAAAAGCAAGGTTAGTGACACTAAAATTACCAATTGCAAGGAATGAAAAGCATGTGAGTGCTGGAAGGAAGAGTTTTATATAACTGTCACCTGAAGGAGGCAGCCGCGAGAGTTCAAATATTTCACGCTGCCGAGGAGCAGACACGTGGCGGTGTTTATCCTTGGGGCCGCGAGCCTGGCGCTGCTCCGAGGTTCCTCTCAGGCAGTGTCAACAACCCGTCGCCGGCAGGTGGGTCGTGCATTTAGCGTATTAGTCCACTCATATGTATTCCCGTTCCTCGCTCTCCACGCAGACTCGTCATATATTCATGTCGACGAGGATTTACTCGACAAACATTGATATGTATATTTTAGCAGCTTGCCAAATTGTCGCCAAGTTACGCCGAGCGACGCGTCAGAGCTCCGGGCAATGCACGGGCTCGGCGGAGGGCGTACGAATTACTCACCTGAACGCTGAGCACCACGCGCGGGTTGTGGCTGCACACACATACGCCATCTTTTATGCAAAAATGGAGATCGTGCGGTTGTGGCGTGAATATAAAACTCCGTGGCAAAAATAAACACTTTACGGAGTCCCTTGCCTGCTGTCTCCGGGTTAAAGGGTTCACACTTACCACAGGCTCAAGGGCCAATGGTACGGAGATGAGCACCGCGGTCACGCGCATCTGCAGGGTATGCACCCAACTTTACCTTACCTTATTGCCTCCTGTCACTATGTGTTCTTCAAATGAAACAACTGGTGAATTTGAAAGGACTCCTGGAGGATGTTGAACATATTGAAAAGCATGAAAGCCAAAAAACTGCAATCCGGTACTTACGTGTCGCCTGCCGCCTGGATTGTTAGAGGGTTCCGGGGCGAGGAGCGGCGATGAGGCTTCTGCCAGTGCTGGTGGAAGCCTGCGGGGAGATACAAGTGTTCTGAGAGCCATGTGATGAGAGGAGGGGGAATGGGTGGGGTGATGACACACGTATACTGAGGAACGTAGGAAAACGAGCTAACTGGTTGCAAGAACAATTTAGGGACAGTTTAGAGTTGGGACGAAATGCTAAGATTTTGGATATTCACGGAACACGCCCATAACCTCACTGCGGTTCCCCTAGATTACCAGGGTTCAGCAACAGCCTGCCAGGGACAGCTGCATGCGGGACAGGGAAGGGCTTGGAAATGGAGGGAATACGCTCCCCACTAAGCGGCATCATTGTTAGTAGCATAATATGTTCAGAATAAACGTATCTGAACTGCTAACAATAAGAAAAAGAAAATGTATGTCTGTTTATTGGGTTATGGATGCTTTTTTGTTGTATTACTTATATGTGAATGGTTTTTTTTGTTTTAGGTGTGGGGGGGGGGGGGTGGTTTGCGGTCTACCATGACTGAGACAACAAACATTAATCCCAGTCTATATATGAACGCAATCTCCCAGAGGCACAGCGACAGGCCAACCAGGGCGTGGTTGAGAGCAGGGGCGTGGCATGGGTGTGATGGGGCTATGTGGCGTGGCTGTAGAGGGGGCGGCATGGAAGGAGCGTGGTGGAGGCAAGTGGTGACGCGAGTGTGGGTGGGGAGGCTTGGGAAAGGGGGCGCGTGGGGTGTAGGGGGCAGGGCGTCGAGGTGGTGTGTCCAGGAAATAACGATGGAAGGTACAACAGGGAAATGAGTCCGTTGGAATGGATACGTCTCCTGCCGATACGTCTCTCTCACTCTCTCTCTCTCTCTCTCTCTCTCTCTCTCTCTCTCTCTCTCTCTCTCTCTCTCACACACACACACACACACACACACACACACACACACACACACACACCAAGTAAATTAATTAAGTATTCTCATAAAAAAAAATGTCCACGAAAGAACAATCAGCAACATCAGAAAATTAAAAACTCCCCCAAAGTATACAATATTCAGTAAACGCAAAAGAGGAGGAGGAGGAGGAGGAGGAGGAAAATGGAAACACGTTCAAGCAGGCAGCAGAAAGCCTATTGGCTCTTTGCGAGGCTGCCTGCTTTTAGAGATTTAATCAATCCGTCAGCCACAGGAGTGGTTTGCGGGAAGGATTAAACACTACTGAACGTACTCGTGGATACGTTTAGTTCACTCCCGACGCAGCAAAGTGACGGACAATGCGATTTTTAAAGGAGATGATTGTGTCAGCACTAACCACTCCTGCAGGAAGGTTGTTCAGTGGCGGACGACTCTGTTCGAAAAATAATGCCTGCCGATGTCCGTAGAGCATCGCTTGGCTTGAATTGTTTTACAGTTGTTTCTTGTTTGCGGGTTAGTTTATAGCGTGAAGAAATTGGAGTGATCAACATTGCTGAACTTGTTCAGATACTTGAAGACTTGTATCATGTCTCCCCGCAGTCGTCTCTTTTCCAACGTTAAGAGGTCGAGTTGCTTGAGTCGTTCTTCGTAAGGTTGCGTTCTCAATGATGGTATAATTTTCGTGGCGCGTCGCTGTACTCGCTCGAGTAATTCAATGTCTTTCTTGTAGTTAGGAGACCAGAACTGCACGGCGTATTCCAGGTGGGGCCTTAACAGAGAATTGTACAAGGTTAACACAACTCCCGACGTCTTGTATTCGAAGTTCCTCGCTATGAACCCGAGCATAGTATTGGCTTTCTTGCAGGCGGACTTGCAGAGTTGCGTGTTTCAGGTCACTGCTAATAGTGATCCCGAGGTCTTTTTCCTCCTGCACTGCCTGTAGTGGTTCGCCACCCATGTAGTATGTGTGGTTGCTATTTCTGGACCCGATGTGCATTACTTTACATTTGGTAGTGTTGAATGACATCTGCCACTTTTCCGACCACTGAGTGATCTGGTCCAAGTTTCTCTGGATGATTTCGCAGTCTGCTGTCGTGAGGGTCTTTCCTCCCACCTTAGTGTCGTCAGCAAATTTAGAGTGTGGAGTTTAATATCTAGTTCTAGGTCTTTGAAATATATATATATATATATATATATATATATATATATATATATATATATATATATATATATATATATATATATATATATATATATATATATATATATATATATATATATATATATATATATATATATATATGGTCTCCATTCATTGCGTTCCAGTTGATTTTAGGACAGTTAAAGTCCCCAATAATCACCGACTGCTTGTTTTGAGTTATGGCATGGATTTCCTCATATAGCGCTGCGTCGTCAGCTGCTTGTTGCTTAGGAGGTCTATACACGGTACCAATCGTCAGCTTGTTGTGCTTGCTAGGTTCTAGTTCTACGTAAACGGAGTCGTATTTCTCAGAGTCTTGATTTTTTATTTTCATAGCTGGGAGTGTGTTCTTGACGTAACATATGACAGCAGGAGAAGGAGGAGGAGGAGGAGGAGGAGGAGGAGGAGGAGGAAGATTAATACATAGGAAGAACAGATACTAGAAGACTTGTTGGTCTATGGCGAAAGAATCTGTTGAACTACTGCTGGTACGGTACTCTCGGCAGGACGTGACAGAAGGTAATAAGATAAAGAGGAAGAGAAGAAAGGGATAATAACAGGGAGTGGATTGGAGTAAAGGAGAAGGGAAGCGAGTTGAGGAAAACCCATCCAGTTTTATGGTGTTTGGTGAAGCCCATATCGTTAGTTATCATGATGAGATTACATGAGTGATGTACAATGTGGAAAAATTCTTGTGGTAAGTATGCTATTTGAGTTTGTGAGAATAAACAGAGATGAGAAAATGGAGGAACTGTCAACTGGAAAGTAGCACAAGTTGGTTGGTCAAAGACCGTATTCAAGAGTAGAAAAAATGAAGCAGATGTTGCTCTTCGCAGTAGTTTCTTTAGAGGAAGTCAACGCAAGGTAGTTTGGCTATGAAGTTCTTCGACCTCCTGACTCGCCTCTTTCTGTGCTCGTTACAGAGCGGCCTGCTTCACAATGGGCATACGAGGTGTTGTGAGACTGAATGGCTAAGTATCCGTCTCTGTACATGAAAACCAAAATTCTTATTCTTGAATTTTCAAAAACCATTCATAGATGACACGTAGCCTCCTCAACAGTAGGTGACGGTGACGACTGGAGCGAAGACCATAGCTATGGAGTGACGAGCTATCTTTGTTCTTTGTTCTTTGAACTATCGTTGTTGTTTGTTTGGTTTTAGTAAAGCGTTTGACAAAGCTCCTCACCAACGACTGTTGCTTAAATTACAGGCTCACGGAGTAGAGGGTAAAGATTTGAACTGGGTTAAGGCGTGGCTTAGCAATAGGAAGCAAAGAGTGCAAATCAATGGTTAAAGATCTGACTGGGAATGTGTTACGAGTGGGGTCCCACAAGGTTCGGTATTAGGTCCACTTTTGTTTATTATTTATATCAATGACTTAGATACAGGAATTAGTAGTGATGTCAGTAAGTTTGCAGATGATACCAAGATCGGTAGAGTAATTGAGTCGGATCAGGACGCTAGTATTCTCCAGGGTGAACTAAACAGATTGTATGACTGGGCGGATAAATGGTAGATGGAGTTCAATGTAGGGAAGTGCAGTATTCTGAGTGTAGGTAGGAACAACCCCTAACATAGCTATTACTTAAATGACACTCTCATAAGCAGGTCTGGGTGCGAGAAGGATTTAGGGGTCTTAGTGAGCTCTGATCTCCGTCCAAGGGCACAATGCATTCAAGCTAGAAGTCGAGCAAATAGGGTACTGGGATTTATTTCAAGGAGCATAAGCAACAGAAGCGCCGAAGTCTTCCCCAAACTATATTTAGCATTAGTTAGACCTCATCTTGACTATGCGGTTCAGTTCTGGTCACCTTACTATAGAATGGATATCAAAATGTTAGAATCGGTGCAGAGGAGGATGACTAAGATGATTCAGGGGTTGAGAAACTTGCCATACGAGGAAAGACTCAAACAGTTAAACTTGCATTCTCTAGAAAGGCGAAGGGTGCGTGGAGACATGATCGAGGTTTATAAATGGATGAAGGGCTTTAATAAGGGAGACATTCATGAGGTTTTGTTGGTAAGAGAACTGGGTAGGACACGAAGTAATGGGTTTAAACTGGATAAATTCAGATTCAACAGGGACATAGGCAAAAATTGGTTTACAAACAGGGTGGTGGATGAGTGGAATAGGCTTAGCAGTCATGTGGTGAGTGCCAATACAATTGTCACATTCAAAAATAGATAAGATAAATCCATGGACAGCGATATTAGGTGGGGTTAGATGCACGGGAGCTACACGGGAGCTTAGGTTCAGAGGAGCTGCCTCGTACAGGCCTACCGGCCTCTTGCAGACTCCTATGTTCTTATGTTCTTATGTTAAGTAATGGCTGGTATGTGCACGCATACCGTACCTTTTGTTGTTTCATCAGTGCAGATTAGTATCACCGGATGCTTGGAAAAAACAAAGAAAAAGTAACAAAACACCGAGGTGCCCAAACGTGATGTGTGTTAAAAAATATTATCACAAATTAGAAAAATGGTTAATTGGATAGAATTGAACATCATGTTAGAGCGCGTCTTTTTATTTCACAACAATGAAGAAACTTGAGTAAGTTTGTTACGGTCGTTCAAAGACAGATAAACTGGATATGAGCGAGACGACGCCACACATCACCGTTGGTGTTTTGAAAAACAGTCAGTCATGAAGCGGTAAACATGGCAATGAACCTTACGGGTAAAGGTGACTGTGTCTCGCTGCCTAGGCGGAGGACACAACCGGTGCAGGAAAACTCAGCGGCAGCGACGTTCCAGCCCGGTGCGTTGTGAATCAGGATGTAATGTTGAAGTTAAACACACATGTGTTGTGTAACTTAACGTAATGACAAGTAAAACATTAGCAGTGTAGTAATACTATAGAGGTTAATTTCCCTAAAGGATACTCTTCATATAATATATGTTAGAGATTATGGTCACAACCTAAATTAATATAAGTTCCATTCTCCTATCATAATTTTCCTTGAAATGAGGACTATTGACACAAAATTATATACTACCCAACTCCTTAAGGATAACTGAGACCATCCTTGTCCACATTTGCAGACAGCAGAGTTTTACAAGAATAGCTCTACGTATGATGAAGATTTTAGGGGGCAGGTGGGGCCGCATGCGTTACAGCTCTTGTTTGTTGTTCAGGTAGGGACACTCGCTGCCCTGGTGGGTGGGCTGGAAGAGGCGCACGTCGACGCCGTTGCTTGCGAAAACTTGGTGGACGTGACTGAGGGTCGCCTGATTGAGGGTCAGGGCGCGGGAGACGATCCACGCGTACTGGGACTGTGGGTAACGGGAGGGTTATGCGGGTGAGGGTGTGGGGGAGTAAATAAGAGAGAGAGAGAGAGAGAGAGAGAGAGAGAGAGAGAGAGAGAGAGAGAGAGAGAGAGAGAGAGAGAGAGAGAGAGAGAGAGAGAGAGAGAGAGAGAGAGAGAGAGAGAGAGAGAGAGAGAGAGAGAGAGAGAGAGAGAGAACCAAAATAACTGCAACTCAACAAGAAAGAAACATCCTTCTTATCACACTTTTCATCTCACAGAAATGGAGGTCATATTAAAAACAACACGCTTCACACACCTAAGAGTTTTTTTTAAGTATCATCTCTGAGACGCAACATATATATCCAGGGTCACACTCTCAACGCCAGCCAGGCATGTTACTTGTCTCAGACCTCACCCATGAACCCCCGGACTGAGTACTTACGCGAAGCTCCCCCATCTGCTCGCATTTGTACACGGCGGAGAAGGTGGTGTAGTCTGTGTCCAGGACGTAGAAGGTCTCCGGTATGTCTGTGTAACCAGCGGAGACAATGGCGTTTGTATTACAGGTAAATTTGGAGAGAAAAAAAATGTATACTAGTTCTAGTTTTCCCCGCTCCTGAAGAATTCTTAGTCGTTTTTAGATGTAAGTTTGATTATGATGCAATATCTACGAAAAATGAAGACAGAAAAAAGATGTTCTCATGTCGATACTCACATCCTTCATAGGCGACCAGCAGCGCACCGGGTTCCTCTACCGTCACCGTCCCCACGGCGGTGAACGGCCCCTGGCTGATGCGCCCCACGTTGTGCACCTCCATCACACCGTCACCTGAAGGGGAGGTTAAGGAAAAGCTTAATACGGACTCTTTGATACAAAACAATTATACTGAGTTCGTTCTGGTATAATGACATGTTGAGGTTACACGTAAACACTCCACCTCTTTAAAGCCTGTTGACCTTTTCCGTTCCTGCTTCAGTCACTTACCCAGGTCGGAGTAGACAGACTGTGTACAGTCCATTCCCTCTTCGAAGATCATATTAAACCGCTCGATCTCATACCAGGCTCCCAGATACTGAAACAAGGCACAGGAGTATACAGTTAGCGTGAAACTACTTATATCTTAGATGAAAAACCAACTACGTCTGAATGAATATTTTTCAATGCCCACCATTTTTTTATGTAGATGCATAAATCTTGTGTAAATAAATTAATTCGTCAAGGAATTGAACATATATATCCTAATAAAAAGAATGCTGATCATATAAAAAAAAGGTATAGATGGCACATAAAAGAAGCATTCAACCTTACTTGCTTTTCCTCTATTAAAAGGGTGACAGTCATTATAATCAGATATGGAATGAGCTCAGTACCTATTTTCACTCTAACATCACAAACGCCCATATCAAAATATACATTCACAGTAAAGGAAAGGGAGAGTTGGGGTCATACGCTATAGCCTCGGTGTCCCCATGCTCTCCCAGGCTGCTCCCCGTTCCCGGTCTCATTCGTCCTTGAGCCTGTGGTGGGTGGGAACCCGTTCATTACTCCGGAACACAAATCAAATATGACAACCGAGTTAGCACAATTCACCACCCCTCACGTACCCATTCATCGGCCAGCCCGAAAGAAAAGGTGAACAGCTGAGTGGACTGCAAGCCGTCCGCCCTAACCGGGATTCGAACCCGGGCCTGCCGATTCGTAGCTAGGGGTACTAACCATTGCACAACGGAGACACTGCGCAATACAGTAAAGACGACCATCCGTGTCACGCCTGTACTCACGGCGGCGGGGTCGAAGTCCTCCTTGGGGGTAATGGATGGACACTCGCCGACGCTCACGATGCCCGAAGGGAATTTTTCTCCGTCCTTCGCTTGACTCTGAGCCACTGCCGCCACCGCGAGAAGGGTCACCAGCATCGCCTTCATTGTTCACTCTGGAAGGAGACACACTGTTTTAGAGAGAGAAGAAAAGAAAAATAATTCAATAAGTATATATACTAGTGATCGTTGCGTTTACGATGGTCTTGGATAAGATTGTCAATAGGTGAGAATATTTTTTGATGGCTTCTCGGGATTATTCTCGCACCACGGAGTCACCGCCCGTCCACTGTTATGTCCTGCGTCAGTCAGTCGGGAGTCAGACTATCTCATCGGCTAGCTGCCTGCTCAGTGCCTCCCCTCCCCGCGGGCAACAACGACACACTGTTGCTAATTCATTTGTCCTTGCAACGCTGCCTTGATGTCCCAGAGGGTGCACTGCGTCATATTATTATTTTTTTGCTACCCCAGCCATGGCTGGCAGTGCGATACTGTACGGAATTTTTACCATACTTCGTTCCTGAAAAAATACCGTACCGTAATTTCGTACCGTACCCCAAGCTCTTTTTCCGTACCGTACAGTACGGTAAGAATACCGTACCGTAATTCCGTACCATTATTGTACCATTAGGAAAATATATGTACATAAAAAAAATATTTGTGAAAAAATAATTAAGGAACGTCAATAAATTTGAAAAGGCACATTTACAAAGTGACTATACATGTATCAGGCCTCCTAAATATAGACTACCAGGCTATATTTAGAAGAAAGTAGATAAAAAAACAAATAAATAAAAATAAAAATCTTAGGATGATCACTTGCTTTAAGCCTGTGGTACGGTACGGTTCGGAATTTTCCTATATTTTCCGTACCTACGTCATACCGTACCGTGCATTTGGAAAAATATCGTACCGTAATTCCGTACCGTTCTTTTATCAAAATTCAACCGTACAGTACCGTATTCCGTACCGTATCCCGTACCGTAGTGCCAGCCTTGACCCCAGCTCACGATACTGTTTTCGGAGGTTAGGTTTCAGATATTTTCGACTTAAGCGTTGGGAGGACGAGTCGTGGCCTGTTGACTGATACCGGTGACCATGGATTACTATGGCTGATTGCCGTTCCCGAGGAGTACACTCTAGAGTCTAGAGTCCTTGGCCGTGCCATTATGTGTGTGCGTGAGTGGCCTCATTATTGTCAGGCCAACGCTATGACGTCACAGGCTTAGTGCGCACGCACGAACCTTGGTAAATAAATTATGTCGAGGGAAGAGTTAGCTTGGAGTGCCAGACTTTGCAGGCTGATATAAACTAATTTCCAAACTCATTGACAACACATACTCGACCAGTGTGCATTCCTGCGATCCTCAAGCACATCGGGCTACATCTGAGGGGTTCTGAGAGTCCGTAATTCAGGTTGAAGGAGGTCGTGGAGCAAGATCCATTCGATCGGTAAGCTTTGTGAAACTCTTTGAAACTCTTTATTAAACTTGCAGAAGAAAATATATAACAATATAATGTAATATTAACACATTAGCAAATAGCCCATATAAAACAAACTGTTTTTTCGGGCAAAATATGAATTAACTTTTTACGTACATTTAAATACACCAAACAAGGACAAAGACTAAAGAATATATATATATATATATATTTTATATATAGATAGATAGATATATAGATATATAGATAGATATATATATATATATATATATATATATATATAGAGAGAGAGAGAGAGAGAGAGAGAGAGAGAGAGAGAGAGAGAGAGAGAGAGAGAGAGAGAGAGAGAGAGAGAGAGAGAGAGAGAGAGAGAGAGAGAGAGAGAGAGAGAGAGAGAGAGAGAGAGAGAGAGAGAGAGAGAGAGATGTAGATATAGATATACCTCGTCCTACTCAGGACCAATTATATGCCATGTTGGTCAAGAACACAACAGTATGCACAGTATTTACATGGGAGAGGGAAAAGAAGAAGAAAAATAATAGTTCATTTATAAAAATTGAATCAGGACAGGCGCTATTTATAATAAAGATACATTGATTAATTCCTAGTACTCAGCTATTATATATTTTTTAAAAGACTTTTAGTTATAAGAACTTGCTGTTGGCAAAAGTTTAATGTGATTAGGTACCGAATTCCATAGTTTTGGGCCTGAGTATGATAGGGAATGTTTGAAAAACGTTAGATTGTGTTGTGGTGTTTTAAGATTTTCACGAGTGCGTGTTGGATGATTGTGTTGTGGTTGTAATGCTGGGATGAGGTTATTTCTTAGAATTTTAGATATACGTATAATACCAATTTGTATTTCATTTAGGTCGAAAAGTTTTAAGATGCTGGTCTCTTTGAAAAGTGGTTGTGTGTGTTCTAAATGGTCACTCTTTGTTATAAACCTAACAATTTTCTTCTGGAAACTAAATAATGGCAGTAAGTGAGTAGGATAGGTATTGCACCATATGGCTATACAATAAATGAGGTTGGGGAGAAGGTTGCAATAATATTCCTGATCCAATATAATAATACCGTTAAAAGTATCAAATTTGACAGCAACATATTAACACAAAGATATTATGACGTTTTTCAGTTTAACTCGAACAGGTTAAACTAACGGGTGAAGATAATTCATTTCGCACTAACGACGAAAATGCTAGTGACTTTCAATTAGTTAAATTATTATACTGAGAAAGAACGCGAAATCGACGGCAACATTGGTCACGTCAATAAACAAATTAGATTTACATAACACTAGTGGGTGCAGCGGAGTAGCCTGGCACATGATCATACGACGCCAGCGTGCTTCTGAAATCTGTCACACAACCTCACCAATGCAGCGGCGCCCTTCATCGTTCCCTTCGATTCCTCTTTCTTCTCTCTTTTCTTTCATTTTCGCTTGCTGTGTTGTGACCATGATACACTTCATCCTCTGTTGGACGTGAATAGTTAACATACGATTATATCACTTCATTCACGGTGGACTCTGTTTGGGTCTTTATCAGGCAGAACGGTACCCTGGGAGCGTCCAGGTGAAGTTGCATCACTCTAGGATAGCAAGTGGTAGGCAGCTGCCATGCAACGCCAAGCATTTGACTGTTTTGTAAATTTTGGGGTGTTTAAAAAACCATACATTCATGGTCTCCACTTAATTTTGTGATACATCATCTCTCCTCCTTTAAACCTCAACTTCTCTTCCTAACAGTTACACATGTTTCTGGGGCTTCTGACAGCAATCTATTCATATTCGTTTTATATATATATATATATATATATATATATATATATATATATATATATATATATATATATATATATATATTACGTCTTGCCTGTAGAGCCGGTAGGCTTTCTTCAGGGGCCTAGTGGTCGGCCCAAGCCCATCATGGTGCAGGCAGTTTTTATAGTGGCGCCATTTATGCTAGGCTCATGCTGGCCCCCGGAACTCATTCTTCATTCACTTGAACGGTTTCTTCTTGAGTCCGGGTTGATGGGTGGTCTTCAGGACAGCACGTGGGTAGTCTTAGGCCACTCAGCGGTGACTGAAAAATCCCAGGTGGTAGCGCGCCGATTCGAACCGACGTCGTCCATGGCGCGGTGAGTGCGGGGCCAGCACGCTTCAGAAATTTCTTGTGAATGTGTTGAGTGCCAACGAATAAGCGCAGAATTTAAGGAAAATTAAAGCAACTGCATTAAGTCCATGAGCCAGAAAGGACATATAAAAACATCATTATAAATAATTCTATCAAGCATCACAGACTTGCCGGAGGGTCAATTGTGAGGAAAATACCTTGTATCAACCAAAACGGATTTTTAATAGATGAGTGATAAACAGATCGATCGATAGATAGATAGATATAAGAATATAAACAAATGAACTAGTGGATAAATAGGTAAAAAGGTCGATAAGTTTGACATGTAAGAAGTTTATTGACATTTCAATAAATTTATGAGAATACTTTGTCAACGAGAATACATTTCACGTAACTTGCTCATCACCAGTCGTCGCCTGATTTTTCTAAATGTTTTAGTTTTACGATCCTGTCATTATTGCTTCCTGTGTTGTGATCATGATACACTTCATCAGCTGTTGGACGTGAATATTTAACTAACACATACGATTATATCACTTCACTCACGGTGGACTCTGTTTGGGTCTTTATCAGGCAGAAAGGTACCCTTGGAGCGTTCAGGTGAAGTTGCATCACTCTAGGATAGCAAGTGGAAAGTGGCAAGTGGCCATGCAACGCCAAGCATTTGACTGTTTTGTAATTTTTGGGGTGTTTAAAAATCCTATACACTTTTATCATTACAGAAGATTTAGTGTTGATTTAATCTTAAAAGAACGTATAGTCCACATATCACTGATTGTACTCTATGAAAGGCGTTGGCATCTGAACACTTACGACATATCATAAGATCATAACATAAGAACATAAGACCGTAGGAGTCTGCAAGAGGCCGGCAGGCCTGTACAAGGCAGCTCCTAATATAGCCCAGCCCTCCTATGTATATCGTACCTTTCATCTGCTGTTAACTAATAAATATAAATAGTTCCAATCGTTGTTCCTTCCGTTATAGGCAAGATGATTATATAAATTTTGTCTCGGCGTAGCAAAAATGCACAAACGAACGATTTCCACTGAACCTTTGAGGCAACAACACGCTTGTGCACCGGTACAGGCAAACACGCTACACTAGTCAATAAACGACCGCACACATGGAAAATCACCATTCCTACGGCCAAGGGGAATAAACTAGTTATAATCAGTGAATACTTTTCGAAAAATGTCGTACGAATTCAGACGTCAGAAGGTCAGTAAAAAAGAGTTTTAATACAGTCAAATATTGATATTTTAATGAAAACATAATCCTTAAAAATAAGACAATATAAGACACAGGGAATTGTAGGCTTTAGCTCATGGTCACTGATAGACCCGGAAACGTTGCCTTGGGATTCTTGGAGGTTTACGGATGACGCTTATCGTGCACAGAGCCTTGGAAGCACTTGGAAATATAATTACAGGAAAACCGACGTCACGGGAATGCTTCTTGGAATAGGCATGAGGCTGCCTTTCCTACTCCACGTAGGGGCAATCGTCGCCCTGGTAGGTGGGCTGGAAGATTGTGACGTCGATGCCGTTGTCCACGAAGACTTGGCGGGCGTAGTCATAGGTCTCCTGATCCATGGTCGAGGTGCGAGACAGGATCCAAGCGTACTGGAACTGTGGGGTTGTGCAAGAGTGAGTAAAAGGCAGCCAGACAGACAAACAGACAGAGAGAGACAAACACACAAACAGACAGAGGGGAAGAGAAAAAAAAAATGTCGAGTGAACAGTAAATGCTGCCGGTTGTGACCAACTTGTTCAAAGTCCAACTCACACTTCGGGTAATTGCCTAGTTCTTCTTCTAACCGATGCCCCCTCAGCGGTGTCTGTACGGGTAGTCCCTCCCCTTGGCAGTACAGACTGCTCTGGCTTGTCTATTAATATTCAAACCTCTTTTCCAATTCTAGATGAGCCACACTCCCGCAAAGTATACTTGAAGTCACGTGCCAACTGGGCCGATGTCATTGCCGATTGTAGTAACATTGTCTGGCGGGACGTTTTTCAGGCTGATAGTCCAGTCGATGCCCTTAACAGTGTGTTAGTTGAGATAAGCGAAAGAAGAATTCCCTCTAAAATTATTCGTAGTCGTCGTAAGGACAAAGCCTGGTTTAATGATGACTGCAGACGAGCCCAGCGTGAAAAGCAGGTTGCCTACTGTGAATGGTCTCGACTGCGGTCACACGAGACTTGGGAGAATTATGTTAGTCTCCGTTCTGCAGCCCAGCGTATCTATTCTAATGCTGAGGATGAGTACAATGAACACCTTAAAAATGTTCTGATTGGGACCTCCCAGACACATTCATGGTGGTCAGCTCTTGAGCAGTCCCTCTTTGGTGTGGATTCAAGCCTATCTCCTCTGTCCTGCACAGATGGTTCAATCTGCCATAGTTCGAGGAATAAAGTTAATTTTTTGGCTTCTAATTTTAATTAAAAACAATGTAATGAAGTATTGGACCTGCCTCCGTCCTGTCCCCAGAATGTAGAATTAAGCGCTATTGCCTTTAAGTCATCAGAATTATTAAGATATCTTAATGACTTGGACTCATTCGGCGATTGTGATCCTTTGGGATTCTTGCCTCTGTTTTACAAAAAGACAGCGTCTCTATTGGGTCCCAAACTGGCAGTTATTTTTAGAGCTCTGTTACGTAAGGGTTCTTTTCCAGTATGCTGGCGTACTGCTTATGTTACCCCGATACCTAAGGGATCCTCACCCTCTATTCACCCCGGTGATTACAGACCCATCTCCATAACCCCGGTCTTGTCTAAGATCTTTGAGCGCTTGCTGGCCAAGCGTCTCACTCGTTTTTTTAGACACAAACAAATTATTACCTTCAAGTCAGTTTGGTTTTAGAAAAGGTCTCAGCACCTCCGACGCTCTTATCTGCATAACTCATGACATACAAGTTGCTCTTGATGCTGTTTATGAAGCTATACTAATGTCACTTGATTTTAGCTCCGCATTTGATCGTGTTAACCACAAGGCCCTTTTGTTTAAAGTCAGATCTCTTGGAATTGGAGGCCGCTTCCTTCAAGTTCTTTCCGAGTTTCTAACTGAGAGAAGGCAACGTGTGACTGTTGATGGCTGTTACAGTTCTTTTCAGTTATATCTGGTGTTCCCCAAGGTAGTGTCCTGGGACCCCTTCTTTTTAGTATTTATACATTTGACATGTGGTGTGCAATCGAGTCTAATATGGTTGCATATGCTGACGACACCTCTTTATATGCAGTAATTCCTTCCCCTCAGGATAGACAGAGAATTGCCAATGTTCTCACTCGCGATGTGTCTAGGATTCTGTCTCGGTGTGGTCGATGGGGTATGAAGCTGAACCCGAGTAAATCCCACAGTTTGGTTCTTAGCAGGTCAAGGACTCCCTTTCCTCCTCACCCTGATATTGCGGTCAGTGGAATACCGATCCCTAATTGTTCCTCACTGAAGTTGCTCGGAGTGACCCTTGGTCCCAAACTCACTTTTGAGTTGCACCTGCGTTCACTTGCGTCGGCAGTCTCACAAAACGTTGGTTTGTTGCGTAAGTGCAGTCAGCTTTATTCCTCTGATGATGTAAAAAAATGCTCTCACTCTTTCATACTGCCTCATTTCGAGTACTGTCATTCCGTTTGGATTTCTGCAGCTGAGTCTCACTTAAAGCTGTTAGATAAAGTGTTCAAACAGATTAAATTTCTTCTTCCGAATCTCGAGATTAATCTTCGGCATCGTCGCTTGGTGGGATCATTGTCTTATTTTTTTCAAAATTATGTCTAATATCGACCACCCATTGCACCGTCGTTTGCCTGCTCTCTCACGACCATCGCGTGCTACACGACACTCCTTGGAGCTAAATGACCGTTCCTTGTCTGTCGACCGATGTAATACATCACAATTTTCCCGGTGTTTCATCCCAGCGACCGTCAAACTGTGGAATACACTTCCTAATGCTATTATTAATTCAAGTAATTGTGAAATTTCTAAAATACATGTGAATGCCTTTCTTCTCTCTTAGCTCGCTACCTACTAGATTTTTCTCCATCTTCCTATTCTTTGATTTCTCCTTCATTCTGTATTTCCCGATATCGGTGAAGTGTCGCCCGTTGGGCCTTTTGGCTTATAACATTCGTGCTTTCCTGCGGGTCACCTTCATTGATTCATATAATAATAATAATAATAATAATAATAATAATAATAATAATAATAATAATAATAATAATAATAATGCTGTGACTGAGGAGGTGAGGCAAAGCGGAGCAAAGGTAGCTGGGTGAGCATTCACTACCTTCAGGTGCAGACACGAAACCGAGTAAAGAGATATAAAAGAACGCAACGTATAATTTAACAAAACTCACAAAAAAGTATTCAGTTTTCCCAAGAGGATCTACGTCCAGATATTCGTCACCTGAACAAACCTTCACCTGCCAGTATGAAGCCTAACTCTTCTTCTCACCCTGGGAAGGAGGATGACTTTCGCAGTGACATATAAATAAGGTCTGCAGTAGGTTACTTCTTCCCTTGAGTGACAACCCAGCGTCCGTGTGGCTGCTCGTACGTGTGACCATTGCATAAGAAGTCAAAACAACTGGTAATCTAACTAACCTAAGCTAACCTAACTTAACTAACAATTGGTAACCTAAGCTAACCCGCCCTCCATAGATCTCTTGAAGTACTTACGCGCATCTCCTCGACTTGCTCACAGTTGTACACAGCGGAGAAGGTGGTGTAGTCGGTGTCTAGGACGTGGTACTCGGAGGGGACGCCTGTAGGGGAAGCGAGGACGTATTGGGATGAGTGAGTGACAGGAATGATAAAGAATGGTAATCTCAAACGGAAAATTATAGGATGACAAAAAAAGTTACATTCAAACGAAACAACGAAACAAATGAAAGAATGTAATGAATGACCATGAATGTGTGTTAGACGAAACTGCTAATGCATGTGAAGGAAGAGTAGAAATGAAACACGGACTAGATAATGAAGGAAAACAGAAAAGTAGTGGCAGGCCAGGGCTCGTTACTTACTTCCGGGGAATTCGACGAGCAGCACGCCTGGTTCGATGACCGTGGCCGTGCCGTAGATCTCAGTGAAAAAACCGTTGCTGCGAGCCATGTTGTGCACCTCGACCAAGCCGTCACCTGAGGGAAAAGGGCGAGGCGGGAGATAAAACATTGGAAGAGAAGGCTTAATTAAAGAAAATATAAGACCGCATTCTTCAACATCTCGGCATGCTCCTCAGTTCGCATGTTTGAAAAGCCAATCGTAGAAGTTGCTGGGCTTTTTATGGACGGTTTCGTGATGCTAGTGATAGTTTTACACGACCTCTGCACCCAAAACTATAAAAAAATCACCCAAGAAAACCCGATTAATCTTCTCTATGACCTTGGAAAATAGTCCTAATGGGATCCCGATACGTTTAAAAAATGGACCATAAAGAAGTGAAGAGGTGTGGGATAGTGGCAGAGGGAAAAGCAGGGTAGTAAAGTGATGGAGGAGAGAAATGCAGTAAGGTAAGGTAAATAGGTGAAGCACTGAGGAAGAGTAAAAATAAAGTGATAAAGAAGTGGGACAGGAAGGTGGAGGTAAAAGTAGACAAAGAAAAGGTGGCAGAGGGATCAAAGAGAAGGAAATAACAAGAGGGACACAAAAATGAAGTTCCGTAACGTTAAGAAATGTTGACGGGAAGTTATGTCTAAGGTTTGTTACTTTGTTGGGATGGTTTTCTTAATTCTGAATCAGTCTATCAAATCTACTATTCGTCTAGGACCGAGGAAGGGTACACGTAGGCTATACATGCACACTCACACTCACACACACACACACACACACACACACACACACACACCTCAGCGCCTTCATCCGGCACTCACCCAGGTCGGAGTAGACGGCCTTCACGCAGTCCATGTCCTTCTCGGGCGCCAACTCAAACCGCTCGATCTCGTACCAGGGGCCCAGGTACTGAAAAGAGCCCAAACGGAGTAATGTTACCCCGGATGTATTCAAAGATGAGCTTACGTATTACCATAAGCTTAACAATGCCTGGGCCTGGATGTTAGTCGGCGCCAGCCCGTCATGGCGAAGGCAAGTGTTTTTCTTTAAAGTGGCGCCATCTTTTCTTGGCTCATGCTGCCCCCCGCGGCTCGTTCTTGATTCACTTGGACGGTTTCCTCTAGAGTCCGGGTTGATGAGCGATCTTCAGGACAGCATGTGGGTAGTCTTAAGCCACTCGGCAGTGAATGAAAAATCCCAGGTGGTAGCAGCGGATTCGAGCCCGCGTCGTCCATCACGCGGTGAATGCGGGGCCCACCCGCTAACCACTCAGCCACCGCCTACTCGATGCTTATGATTACAAAAGTATGATGTTAAAGTGGTAATTAATACTCAGGTTGTTTCGCAGGTGATAAATAACCGCCAGAATAGCAACTGCCAATAAGATGTAACTTTTCCCAATATCCACCAGTTTTATTTAGCCTGAGATAAAAGGCGTTGCGTGCTTGCAAACTAGCCGATGAAAGTCTCCTGTTAGGGTTAGGGAGCTGCATATTTGCGAAGATAGATGGAAGAGTGGAGAGGGTGAACTTCTTAAGATGTGTTACCACTAAGTACTAAAACTTATAAGAGCCTTCCTGGCTTGAACATTTGAACATAGGCCCTGACATATGACCAAATATTAATTACCAATAATTTGAAAATTAAACTGATACACAAGTTTGTGGCTAAATATAAATTACTACAATCCCTATATCACATTCTGCAAATTAGGGGAAACTCCGACCAATGTCTTTAATAAAGCAGGCGGCAGAGAAAGTATCATAATAATACTAAACCAAGTGTAGACTTATCAAGAAAAGAAAAAGTCAGTTTCATTATTGTTTGGGGGAGGCACTTACGGGCACCGGGTCCAGGTCCTCCTTGTTGCTGAAGGTAGGGCATATCCCGACGCTCACGTCACGTGCTATGAGGCCCTTGGCAGCCATGGTCTGACCCACTGCCACCACCGCCGCCAGGAGGATTGTTACCAATGTCACCTTCATTATTTACTGGGGAAGGAAAAAAAAATCATTGAGATAACATAGATCAGGCAAAAACATTCATACTGGCGCAAAGACTTTCAATGCTTAGAGGACTTTTTTGTTTTCTGTTTTCATTGCTCTTAAGCTGAAAGGAAGTAACGAATGACAATAATTCTCGACAGGGGATGTGGCGCCAAGTTCTCGCTGCCGTTTCCTTACCTGCTACCTTGTCGAGCTATGGAGCCTGACGCTCCTACCTATACTTCTTATACCTGCCACGCCCCCTCCCCTCCCTCCCCTACATAATCTAGACTTACGTATTGACCACGTTTCTCCTTCGTCACCCCACGTGGGCTTCTTATCTCGTGATGATGAGTCCGCATGAGTTAATAATGTGTGAGCGGCCAGCTGGGCTTTGTTATCAGCCCAGGAAGGAAAGATGTACCGTACATCATCAGTCAGGCCAAAACTATCAGCTAAGGAAATTAAGCAGTCACGAGAAGTAAATCACCAACACCTCACCTAGCGCAACGGGCGTAAGCTACTTCTGGTGAGGTATATATTGGGGGTTAAGGGGTGCTGTTCGAAAGCCTGTCAATGACCCTCTCGTGCTCTCACTTTGTCTCAATTAACGCCAACGAGTAGTTCAGGATGCTCTCTAAGAATCATGCACATGGCAAACAAATCGTTTCCTCCAAATTTTGTTTCAATGTTATTGCTTAAATTTGATGAATAATAACGGGCCTCGGCGTCCCCATCTGAGGAGGGGACTTGAATTATACTCAGGTCGGACCAAAAATCTGAGTACAACAAAAGAGGTTGCTTGATGGCTGTTCCAACTATCTCTTTACTAATTACTTACATTCATGATCTCCACTCAATTTTGTGATAAATCATCTCTCCTCCTTTAAACCTCAACTTCTCTTCATAAGTTACACATGTTTCTGGGGCTACTGACAGCAATGTATTCATATTCGTTATATATATATATATATATATATATATATATATATATATATATATATATATATATATATATATATATATATATATATATATATATATATATATATATATATATATATATATATATATATATATATATATATATATATATATTACGTCTTCGCCTGTAGCGCCGGTAGGCTTTCTTCAGGGGCCTGGTGGTCGGCGCAAGGCCGTCATGGTGAAGGCAATTTTTATAGTGGCGCCATTTATGCTAGGCTCATGCTGCCCCCCGGAACTCATTCTTCATTTACTTGGACGGTTTCTTCTAGAGTCCGGGTTGATGGGTGGTCTTTAGGACAGCATGTGGGTAGTCTTAGGCCACTCAGCGGTGACTGAAAAATCCCAGGTGGTAGCGGGCGGATTCGAACCGACGTCGTCCATGGCACGGTGAGTGCGGGGCCAGCACGCTTCAGAAATTTCTTGTGAATGTGTTGAGTGGCAACGATTAAGCGCAGAATTTAAGGGAAATTAAAGCAACTGCATAAAGTCAATAAGCCAGAAAGGACATATAAAACATCATTATAAATAATTATATCAGGCATCACAGACTTGTTTGAAGGTTAAGTGGGAGGAAAATACTTTGTATCATCCAAAACGGATTTTTAATAGATGAGTGATCAACGGATCGATCGATCGATATATAAGAACATAAACAAATGAACCAGTGGATAGATAGGTAAAAAGGTCGATAAGTTTGACATGTAAGAAGTTTATTGACATTTCGATAAATTTATAAGAAAACTTTGTCAACGAGTTTACATTTCACGTAACTTGCTCATCACCAGTCGTCGCCTGATTTTTCTTCTTCTTATTTCCTCTCTTACTAAATCAGCTTCCTCGAGGTTGGGCGTTCTGTATCGTCTCCGCCAGTTCTTCTCCCCTGCACAGATGCTTTCCATATATAGGGGTCTTGTCCGCCCTCCTATGGAGTATACATCTCACATGTGGGGGGGCTCCACTCACATAGCTCTTCTGGACAGAGTGGAGTCTAAGGGTCTTCGTCTCATCAGCTCTCCTCCTCTTACTGACAGCCTTCTACCTCTTAAATTCCGCCGCCACGTTGCATTTCTTTCAATCTTCTATCAATATTTTCATGCTGACTGCTCTTCTGAACTTGCTAACTGCTTGACTCCCTACCTCCCGCGGCCCCGCTGCACACGACTTTCTACTCATGCTCATCCCTATACTGTCCAAACCCCTTATGCAAAAGTTAACCAGCATCTCCATTCTTTCATCCCCTTCACTGGTAAACTCAGGAACAGTCTTCCTTCGTCTGTATTTCCTCCTGCCTATGACTTGACCTCTTTCAAGAAAAATGTATCAAGACACCTCTCCATCCGAAATTGACCTCTCTTTTGGCCACTCTATACTTATCTCTATATGAGAGCAACAGTTAGCGGGCTTTTTTCTTTTTACATCATCTTTTTGTTGCCGTTGACCTGCTCTCTGTGCTGTAAAAAATACTCGGAGGAAGAAATTTGTTTAACCTTCTCAAATAATTTCCAATCCTTCAGGACACTGGTTATGCCACTAATGATATACTGGTGGTCCAATCGAACTTCTATTTGTCGTTTGCCAAGCAAATCTCTGGCCGTCTGTAGGTATGACAAAACTATACCTTTGTGACCATTGCCCTACGAAATGTGAAACATTTTTTTTTCTACTTTAACTACTAGTTTAATACGTAGGGTACTTGATTTTTTTTTAAATTTTCAGAGAGTAAAACTCAAAGAAATAGGAACAAAGTAGATTCTTTATGATTTAGCTTTTCCCACACGCCTGAATGCCCCGCAGTTTCTACAGTAGCTGCCATTAGTATCAAATATTAAACGCAAATTATTATGACTAGTTCATTTACTCAGATGTATTATAAATTTTCAACCTTAGTGTGTTTTATATATTTTGTCATTCGGGTTCCTAGCAGCGGCATTAGCAAGCCTTGGCTAGGTGTGTGAGGGCCGCACGGCATGGAGTGGCTGTCTCAGTGTTTAGCTGATTAGTTTGGCGACTGCTTGAGCGGTGCTGAGCTGTTCGGTGGCGGGAAGAAAGCACGCAGCATTCATACGAGCGCTTCACCTCATAGAATGAGACATAAGAACATAAGAATGTAAGGAGTCTGCAAGAGGCCGGTTGGCCTATACAAGGCAGCTCCTGTAATCCTAACCCCACCTTACCTCTTCTTGAATGTATCAAGACGACGGTGTTTAACGAGTCATTAAGAATAAGTCGATAGGTAAATAAAGACGCATTTTTCAATCGGGAACTATTATTGCATTATTGTCATATGGGGTAATGTATATACTATTCATATAAAAAATCTATAAGGAATATGATATAATGCCATCAGCAAGCATCAGCTGCTGGTTAAGGGCACACAAGGATCTCCAGGGTAGAGGGAGGCCCTTGCAATCGTCGCCTTGGTATGTGGGGTTGAAGTGTGTCACGTCGATGCCGTTGTTTGCAAAGACCTCGCGGGAGTAGTCGTAGGTCGCCTGATCGAGGGTCGGGGTGCGGGAGAGGACCCAAGCGTACTGGAACTGTGGGTGACGCAAGAGTGAGTAGGGGAGAGGAAGGTGAGGTGAGGTGAGGTGAGGAGATATGAGGTGAGGTGAGGTGAGGAGATGTGAGGGGAAGTGCGATGAGGTGAGGTGGGGTGAGAAGTGAGGGGAGGGGAGGGGAGGTGAGGTAGGATGGAGAGAGAGAGAGAGAGAGAGAGAGAGAGAGAGAGAGAGAGAGAGAGAGAGAGAGAGAGAGAGAGAGAGAGAGAGAGAGAGAGAGAGAGAGAGAGAGAGAGAGAGAGACAAACAATCAAAAAAGAGAGAGAGAGAGAGAGAGGGAGAGAGTGGAAGGCATTGGAGGTGGTGCCAGAGACCTCCTTACCTGCTTTGCACCGTTGCAATGCGCTTGCTTGTGCCTGCGGCCAGACAAATATATGGATAGCTTTCCTCCCTACCCCGAGCTGTCCTTCCTTTGCCCCAACCCCGTCTCAATCACCCCAAGCATTTGCATCCTCTGCCCCCAGTCTTCCCCCCACCCCTCCCTCCCCTCGAAGCATGATATATTCAGAGAGGCTCCAAGAAGGCGTGGAAATCTACAGGTGGTCACACTTTGCTATCTGGTAAAAGCGTATCATGTAAATGAGTGAACAGTTCTTTATCTCAGATGTCACTGATCTTAAACAACCTTTTTCTTCTTAGAAAAAAATATTCCTGACCCAAAGCCCCGCTTATTAAGGAATGGTAACTGAGTTTCAAGTAAGTGATATTTATTGAGTACTCGCAGTATCGCTCTGCATCAGCGCTGCTGAGACTTGTGTGAACAAGGTTCTGGAAATGCAGTGTTCCTATAAAATAAATGGTGTTTAGGAGCTGCTCCCTTATTTCCTTAGTCTCATCTTGGTTAGCTTTGTTATGTAGTCCTTAACGGAGAGAATATTTATAAAACTTGACGCCTCAAATGCCGTCTTCCGGACTGAGGCGCGCCGCAAGTCACATCCCGTATCCTCATGCCATGCCAGGCAACACACCGAATACACACACCATCCAGAACTGTGATCACACACAATTTTCCCAGGGTCACTAGGCAATAGCCCGAGGGTGAAAATGTGACAACTGACGCAAAGGTAAACCCAGCATATATGCCTATCCGTAATGCTGGCAATGTCCAGGTGACAAACATCAACAGGCAGCTATGTCACGGCTGTCATGGAAACAGGAAGTCTTCCGGCAGCGCTCTTGGGTCCAATGAGAACTTTTTGCAAACTCTAAAAAGATTATCCCACCTCACCCACCAGCCAAGACAAAGAAGCAACCTCTGGAAGAATAACCACTTAATATATATATTTCAACTGATATAAATGAAACACAGTATGGAAGAAAAGGTGGAAAAAGTGTAAAGTTCTTTCAGACATGAGGGAACCACGTCGAAGGCATCTATCAGCCCTGCCATGATAATGTACGATAACGTGCACAGTCAACTGCGTAGAACTGCATGCGTCTGGTTTGAGCTACCTCAGTAAAACGCCGCATTGAGGGCTGACGGTCACATGATTTTATCAGTAGAGTGATATTACTCACACCCTGTTATGTGAATACATCGGGAGTGGAGACAGTCTCAAAACTTTAGTCTATTCCTTTTTTTTCACACAAGATAAAGTGCAAGTCAGTAATTCTTATCTGGTTAGGTAAGGCGGGCTCGTGTGAGGTGGTGTATCTCAGGCGTGCTTGGGAAAAGGTGATGTGGGGGCTGATGGGTGGAGGGAGCACATAATGTAATGGGATGGGGCCCGTGCAAATAAAGGGAACAGGAGGAGGTGGGGGAAAGTAGATAAGCGTGCAAGGATTGGAAAGATGGCAGAAAAGTCACGTAGCATCTCAGCGACCTTGTAACCTTCGTCATCAGCTTCATCAAAGGGCATTCGGCAAGGTCTTCCCCCTCCCTTCCTTCTCTCCTTTCTTCTTCACCTTCACCCTCTGAGGAAGGGCTGCTTGCCAAAATTGATTGACTGAGACCTTTCAGTGACGCCACAAACGAGAGTAAAATGACGCACGATAGTTTCACAGTATAATGGATCCTAGAAATAGCATAGTCGCTTGTTTCGCTGAGGTACATTGTGGGGCCATGGTGCTGGGTGCGCGGAGGACGGTATAACTTAAGAGGGTAGGTGATGGGCTTGCAATTATACGTAAATGAGATACTTCAGCCCCGCCATGATTGTTGTGTCGTGTTGCAAGTGGTGGAGGGGAGTATGGAGGACTTCCGAAGAGGTCCTTTGGTCCATATCCTAAAACCTTTATGACTTACACACCCACTCTTGATAAGGCTTCGCGGAGGCTGCATGTGTTCCCATGGGTACCTTTATGAAAAACACTCATGATAACCCTACTTGTCTCCTCTGTAGCCTTTGGAAATATTTGTTGTGCAAGCCAAAAGCAGAGTGTTCCATAAAAATAATGCAAGTCTTTAGAAAATATAAGAATTAAAAGAACACAAAAAATAATTGACATGAGAAACGAAACATACATAGAAGATATTCTGACACTTTCTCTTTCCCTTTCTATGTGCATGAAACAGAGGCCATATTTCGGGGGTTCAGTAGATCTTGGACATTTTCTTTAAACCAACAGCTTGATACCCAGCGGTGGTGTGTCCAGCACAGTGGATCAGATATTTCTCATCGATTTTTTTTTCGCCCCTCTGAATGAAATAACGAGGACTATATTTTTTTGCTCATTATTCTCATGTAACTTAGCCTCGTCTGTAATTTTGTACACACATTCGTTGTCTTATAAAATGTTCAGCGAAATGCTTCATATGAATCTCTCATCGACCGTCTCATCATGCCTTTTATTCCTTCAGACAGAGGGTAAAATTTCAAATAACTGAGGAGAGTACACACACACACACACACACACACACACACACACACACACACACACACACACACACACACACACAGAAGCAATGCAGGACTCTTATCTTCCCAAAAGTTGTTCTCACCACTCGGCCACCGCCACCCCAAAATGGTGAAGCCAGTTTCTTTACGTAAACACACACACACACAGTTGTTTATGACTGGAATGATAAGATTTTTTTATTGAAATGATTTTAATATCATATCGTATTTTTCTTACATGGATAAATGATCTTCCAGACTGAGACGCACTTGAGTGTATATTCCTTTGAACTGTATTAGCGGGGGCTAACGTTCTTGGCCTACAATAGAGGAAATGATGAAAATATGGGCTAGGGTGTAAATATGACCAAACGAGATTCTAACTATGTGAACCTCTGTATCTTGATGGGAGACATACGAATCATTACTTTCAAGGGCAATGAACTTTTGTTTTCAGTTGCGCGGCGATCAGCCCACTGGACAGAGACGTGAAGCTCATTTTTATCACAGTGTTAAAGTTTTTTTTCAAAGATTTTTTTTTTTTGCCATGCATATGCTACCTTATTAGTTTATTTTCTAAGGTCAAGTGATAACTTTAAGAATTGAACTTTAAAGTCAGCATATATTTTATTAGCAAATGTTAAACACCTGCTGATACTACTCATATTTGAAATGATACTACTCATATTTAAAATGTGGGCTCCTGCCATCAGAAAGAAGACAAGTAACAGGGGTCGGAAGAGGGCTGGAGAGTGTCTCTTAACAGGAAAACCTTACAAGAAGTCACTAACTGAATCTCTAAAGGAGCAAAATGTGGAGAAACCGAAGAAGAGCTTAGATTTTTATTCAAGAAAGAGCAGACCGAAGAAAAGACTCCAATAAAGAGAAACAACCAAATTGGTAGGAAAGTATATACTGAAGATTCAGACAGTGGACCTGGTGCAAGTATTTTACAGAACAGAACAGTGACAGTGAGACAGTGAGATAGAAATGCCTGCTGGGACACAAAAGCCAGGAGATGAAGATGCTGCCTACCTTTTCTGTGACAGGATGTTTTCTGATGCTAAAAGAGGTGAATTGTGGGTTTAGTGTAGGATGTGTTAACTGTGGGCATACAATGAATGTGCAGGAGCTGATATGGACGCATATGTGTGTGCCTATTGTAAATAATTACAAGTTAAAAGATTTTTTTTCTTTCAAAGTTTTCATATAACAAAATAATACGGAAACATTTTATTACAGTACTGAAAAGGAATAAATTTTCTTTCATCTTTGATTACTTATGGCTGTGTATGAAATAGAAATTAATTAAAGGTACATGTGGCATTCAGGTTCTCCACCGTTAATCCTTTTAAATATACCATTAAATATATTTTTATTTAAGTAGCCCATATTTGCACCACCATTTAACAAAATAATTTTGAGTAATTGAATAAGAAAGTTATTGGACAGAAGACTGTAATGATTTTTAAGGAGGTTGCATGCTTAGCGTATAGTAAACATATTTTGTATTGCGAATGTTATTTTTTTTAACCGCCGTTAAAACCCAAAGATATTTGGAGAAAATAAAGGTAGCCCATTTTTTGCAC
The DNA here is from genome assembly GCF_024679095.1 of Eriocheir sinensis. Lineage (NCBI taxonomy): Eukaryota > Metazoa > Arthropoda > Malacostraca > Decapoda > Varunidae > Eriocheir > Eriocheir sinensis. Next base: position 10,030,973 of record NC_066516.1, read on the forward strand.
CATTTCCTCTAATATTATTAATGATAATGAAATATTAATAATAATAATGATAATAATGATAATAATAATAATAATAATAATAATAATAATAATAATAATAATAATAATAATAATAATAATAATAATAATAATAATAATAATAATAACCAAAAAAAATGATATAGATAATGAATCACAATGATGATAATATTGATAATAATGATAGTAATACACTTTAAAGTTGCATAAGCAAAATACACGTATTCCAATAATTACTGCTCACTGAATACTTGCTCTTCAATATATGTCGAAGAGTAATGCACTTATTACAACTCCGAGAGATTGGCATCAAAACCCAGAAGTACTTGTTAGACACGGGCCATTAATTATTGCGTCCCAGAGATGCTTGTGAAATGATATTTTGAAAAGTATAGAGAATCATTCTTGAATATATATATATATATATATATATATATATATATATATATATATATATATATATATATATATATATATATATATATATATATACACACACAGTAAACCCTCGATATAACGGACTAATTGGGGGAAACCTTAGTACGTTAATGCCGAAAGTCCGTTATAAGCGTCGAAAAAAAAAAAAACGTAAAATAATACAAACGGACTTATTAAAAGTATATATATATATATATATATATATATATATATATATATATATATTTTTTTACTGTGTATGTTGTGTGTACGTTGCCTGTATAGCCGCTTAGCAAACTTGGCGATGGACTGCGAGGCACTGAGGCTGCCAGGGTGGCAATGGGGCCCTGTGAGGGGGCCGTATTGTTACAGGAATGGGCAAAAGTTTACAAGTGCACCAATCTCGTACTGGGAGACGAAACGTTTTTTTTCTTTGTAGTTTTCGATGTCATGAAATAATCCGATAACTTTCTGTCACAAATCATTAAATGATTGACTTTTCAATGCCTGTTATACACCCGCCGCAGTCCGCAGAGAAAGATGATCAACTTGCTTACTGATCTTTTCTTTCACTCACCACTTACAATGATCACAAGTGGACAAACTAGAACAAAACCAAGCAAATTAATGTTTTCCTGCCATGTATTTCCCCAGTGCGCATGTGTGGTGGGGAGCAGAGGAACTTATTTCAGCGAAGAGATATTTCTCGCGACACCGGCCCACCACGCCACCGCAATGTCCCACCCCGTGGTGTGTATTTCCACGCCACACGCCGTGAAGAATAATTTTACTAACCAAACATAACTTACTCTACCCTACCTAACTGGGGGCTTAGCTCCCCTCTACCCCCTAAAGCTGTATCAGTAACGAGACTCACAAACACTTGGGATATACATTTATGGATTGATGCATACGACTTTCTTGTGGTATAAATACGTCCTTCATTTGTATGGAAACCACGAGAAGGAAAATATTTCATCAGGGGAACAGAATAAGACTAAGATAAAGGGAGGAGGGAGAGGTGGCCAGCAGACGCTATGGTAGTTACTGGAGGCAGGTGTTTTAAAAATTATTCTCGGTCAGACCCCGTGGATTTCTGACTCTCTGACCTTACCCGTTATATCCAAAATCCGTTATAAGCGGGTCCGTTATATCGAGGGTTTACTGTATATATATATATATATATATATATATATATATATATATATATATATATATATATATATATATATATATATATATATATATATATATATATATATATATATATATATATATATATATATATATATATATATATATATATATATATATATATATATATATATATATATATATATATATATATATATATATATATATATATATATATATATATATATATATATATATATATATATATATATATATATATATATATATATATATATATATATATATATATATATATATATATATATATATATATATATATATATATATATATATATATATATATATATATATATATATATATATATATATATATATATATATATATATATATATATATATATATATATATATTACGTTTGTATGGTTTTATCACGATGGACTAAAATTTTTATGCCATTCTAGATACTATTTTTTTTTTTTTACTAAGCACTTGATGCCTGAATGAATTAAATCACGAAATATACTTGAATAAAATTCGTATCATTGAAAATGTACCAATGACGTCGACCAAAAACAAAAATAAACCACAAATAACGAACAAGCAAAAATCTCAACTCTTTATTGATAAATAGTTTTAAATATAATGATAAATAGATTACACATTTCTGTCTTAAACTAATAATTTGAACAAGAAAACTAAAAAGTGCCCTCTTGAGCGAGTCTGACGATGCTGGCACAGTGATGACCGCAAGTTTGAGAACCCAGCATCACAAGATCTTGGCACCGCAGAAGCGGAAAGCAGTGGCTGCTCTTCTAGCGCATGCTTCTCATTTTTACTGAGTCCCAAGGTAAGGACAGTCGTCGCCCTGGTATGTGGGGTGGAAGAGGCTCAGGTCGATGTTGTTGTCAGCAAAGGCTTGGCGGGCGCGGTCGTAGGTGGCATCGTCTAGGGTGGTGGTGCGGGAAAGGATCCACGCGTACTGGAACTGTGGGTGACGCAAGGGTGAGTGGAGAGGAGAGACACGGCAGCGGCAGCGTTTGTAGAAAAAAGGCCAGGTAGAAAAAATGCTTTACAATGACCTGGAGCTTACTCAATCCGAAGAACATATACGTATCAGTCTTTAAAATATAACTAATTTCAAGAACTTAAAGAAAAGAAACACGTCAGCCTTAGCAAACGGGAAGGAGATGTTAGTAAGTTGTACGATGCTTTTTATACAACTGTTATGTCAATCAAGAGGAAGCAGAACAAATCCTAAGTTGCGCACCACAGTATAACATCAATTATTCAGATCATCATACACCTTCAGCTCTCATTTTACTGGCGTTGAACTTTCAGCGGGTAGGGGCGTGGCAGGGATGATAGGCGCCAACCCGGCCTCGCCTCTCCCACGCTGGGCAATACTGCGTGACTTACCCGCTCAGGTCCGGTTTCGAAGCAATTGTAGACAGAAGAGAAGGTGGTGTAGTCGGTGTCCAGAACGTGATACTCAGCGGGAACGTCTGTGAGGAGGAAGGATGGGTCTCAGGAATGAAAAGGCAAGGGAATGTGCTGTCTCCTCTCATCAGTGTCCCTGTCCACCCAGCAGCGAATGGTCACTGAGTGTCAGTCGAGGGTTGTGTCACGTCTCCCGGGTGTGTGCATGTGGATGTGACGAAGCTCTAGCCGTACCCAAAGATTCGTCAACTGAGCTCCAACCTCTTGCTGGGAGGATACTGGCTGGCTATCGTGATTTCAACAGGCCATCATACCATTGTGAATGACAGGGGGTTAGCGCGCTCGGCTCAACTGGGAGGTCACAGGCTTGATTCCCGGGAGAAGTAAAAACGGATGGGCAGTCTCTTTTCATTTGTGCCACCTATCCCCACAGAACAGAGTGAGAACAGTTGGCAGTCGGGAGTCATGTGTGGGTGTGATGCGAGGTTACAGACGTGCCAATCGGGAAGGTGCTGCTAGGTGGTGATCGCGAGTCCAGCACGTGATGAAAACATGGTGAATGGTGAAATGACACGCGCGTTCATAAGTAACCAGAAATATTAAACTGGAGAAAAAACATAAAAACATCTCTGAATGGAAAATAGTAGAAAAAGAAAACTGACGACTAGAGTAATGTGAGAGCGGCGGGTTGTCGGCGGATACTCACGTCCTGCAAAGATGACGTAGAGCACTCCGGGGGCAATGACGGTGGCGTTGCCGATGATCTCCGTGAACTCGCCGCTCGGTTTACGGGCCACGTTGTGCACCTCCACCCAACCGCCGCCTGAAGGGAGAAGAGGGGCTGAAGGTGTGTCTCGTCTGGGTGGTGGGTGGGGGGAGGGGAGTGGTACGTGAAAATTGGAGGGTGATACATCCACACCCATACAAAACCCACACCAACACCACACCCACAGCTAAACCCACATCCACTCAATTGCACTCACACCCACTCACACCTACACGCACACCCACCATCTCGTAAAACCATCCAACCCTCCCCCCACACATTCACTTTCTCTGTCTCCCACTTATCAGTATCTGTTTGCCTATTTCTCTATCTCACCGATGTCGGAGTAGATGGCCTCCACGCAGTCCATGCCCAGCTGCCAGATGATGTCGAATCTCTCGATCTCATACCAGGCGCCCAGGTACTGAAACAAATCAAGGAAACAATAGATAACAAAATTAATAGAGACAAAATCACGAAATCCGTAACATTTGTCAAACGCATATAAAGGAGAGAAAACATATACCCAAGGAAATGAGGAAAAATGGAACAAATAGTGGAGAGAAAGAAAAAAAAAATAGAGACATAATCACGAAACCTGTAATATTTGTCAAACGCATTTAAAGGAGAGAAAACATATGCCAAAGGAAATGGGGGAAAATGGAACTAATAGTGAAGAGAGAAAGGATAAACAGAAGTAGAAGTAGGTTATATTTGTTCAAGAAGGGAAAATGGGACGAGTGTAGGTGCTTGTAAAGATGAGAGCGAACTATTTCCTCTGAGCGGCACGTAAGGGGGAAGAGAGAGAGGCGTTGTCTACATGATAAATAGTTAAGGTGCTCGCTCAAAAAGTACAAATGGTGGAATGAAAAAAAAATACTTGAAGGTGAACGATCAAAGCAAATCAAGAAACGAATGACATATGAAAACTAAATACTGAAGACTTATTCCAGGAGTAAGATGTAGAAAACTGAAATATGCTTAGTAATGGAGAAATTCGAATCAGGCAAGGTGAGAGATACGCAGATATAGATAGACAGATAGAGAGTTAGAGAGACAGACAAAAGCCATTTATTCTCAAATATTTTGCCCCCGAGGACAAACATTTAACGAGGCTTTCGTAGGAGTTGTGAGCATTTCCACGGGTAGTTTTATGACCCTGGTGGTAGTGTGACCCTTCCCCCCCTATACCTCGAACCTAAGAAACACACATTTGACAAGGCTTTCGTAGGAGAGTTGAGCATTTCCACGGGTAGTTTTATGACCCTGGTGGTAGTTTGACCCTTCGTCTGTACCAGGGACCTCTAAAAACACTCATTAGAACCCAATTAATCTCCTTATTGACCTTTAGAAATAGTGGATGTGAGAGGTGGAAGCGTCGAAGAATACCGACAATAGACAGACAGACAAACGCATACACACACATGAACACAAAAACTAACCGGCACGACTTCCAGGTCCTCTTTATTGGTGATGTTGGGGCACGAGCCGAGGCTGGAGTCCCGGAACATGCCTAGCCTCTGGACCGTCCCCGCGTTGCTGAGCCCCGCCACCACCGCCACCAGGACACTCACGATCAGGAACTTCATCTTGAGCTATGGAGGAGAGAAATGAAGGGCCGTGAGAATAAAAAGAATAGTGGAGAAGTGACATGAGGGGCTGTTAGGATAAATGACCTGTGGAGGAGAGAAATGAAGGGCTGTGAGGATAAAATAAATGTGAAGGAGAGGCATGAAGGGCTGTAAGGATAAAAAGAACTGTGAAGGAAAGAAATGAAGAACTCTAAGGGTAAAAAAACTGTAAAGGGGAGGCATAAAGGGCTGTGTGGATAAAAGAATTGTGGAAGAGAGGAATGAAGGGCTGTGAGGATAACAGAATTGTGGAAGAGAGGAATGAAGGGTTGTGAGGATAACAGAATTGTGGAAGAGAGGAATGAAGGGTTGTGAGGATAACAGAATTGTGGAAGAGAGGAATGAAGGGCTGTGAGGATAAAAAAAAAAGAGAGGAATGACGAGCTGTGAGAATAAAAACAAAAACTGTGGAGGAGAGAAACGAAAGGCTGCAAAAATAAAATAATAATGCAGTATCATGGGGAAAAATATATATAAATAGAGCACTGCGATAGAGGCAAAGAATGCGTGAATAAATATTCGAATGAGTGATATAATCAAGTAGGCAAATTACTATTCAAAAAAATTATTACAATCAGATGTATTTTAAGCTGCAGAATGGAAGGGAATTAATAGACAAACAAAAGACTGTATATTATGTAAGTAGCTATTAAAAAATGAGTGAGTTATAAAACCCAACTTAGAGTGATAAATAGTGAAGCGATTGGAGAAAGAAAGGGGAGGGTAAAAGGTATAGGACCATTCAAGACTAGGGGAGTCGATTGGGGAAATCAAAGAACACCAAAATCGTTAGTAAGGGTGAAATATGCAGGGTATCGTCAATACAATTCATCGTTATGGAAGAAGGGACGATAATATGAATGTGCTGCTTCCCACGAACAACCCACCTTCGAACAGGGGAGAGTAGAGAAGGCATGGATAGGTGAATAAAATATGTAATGAGATAAATCCGTAATGAAAAAACAGAAATAGGTTATGTGATAATTAAAAAAAAATATGGAGAATCATCACGTATGTTACATGAACCATTGTGGCGAGATGACGGAGTACAGGATTAAACTGGTGGAAAAAGATGAGTAAACAGTCAAATAAAAATGAAAGAAGGAAATAAATAAGAGCAGTGAAAATGAAATAAATACGGGTAATCAAAAATGATTCATTTAAACACCGCAGTAACGTGGACGATTCTGAGCCTCTTTGTTCCCCTCGCCCAAGGTCTTGCACTCTCCCCCCTCGTCCCCAGCACGAGGCAGAGAAACGTGCCTCGCAGCCCCCGCCGGCCACACACGTGTCGTCGAACGTTGTTGACAAAGGCACTTACCAGCTTTCCCAGGATGCTCATAAAATGGCTTCGTTTATCTTTACTCATTTTCGTCACTCAACCATCCCCTTCTCTTAGGGAGCGCCAGGGTGGTGCAACCGAGAAACAAGATCGTCGAGCCAGACCCGGTGTTAACCTCCGGCGGGCTTTCCAGGTCCAGTCGTTTGGATGCTTGTTGGATGACACAGTTCAGTCTGTTCATGCATTTGGTGAGGATGTCGAGGTCACCAAAACTGCACATACCTTGGTAGCGTAGTGAATAACAATGGAGGGTTTTTACCAGGAAGTCACTCGATGGATTGGCCTGGCAACAGGTGTTATGGACTCACTCAACACGAATATATGGCGTTGTCGATATCTATGCAGGCGAACAAAGATTCGAACCTTCAAGTCACTTGTGCTTCCAGTCTTACTGTATGGTTGTGAGACATGACACTGAATAGCGACTTGGAGAGGCGTGTCGATGCCTTTGGTACTAAGAACTTTCGCTGGAAAGACTTCCTGTCAAACCAGCGACTACATGATGAAACTGAATAGAGGCTTGTTATCAATTTAGTCTGTGAACGCCAACTCCGGCCATATGGGCACATGCCACACCTCTTGAACGTCGATCCTGCTCATAGGGTTGTTTCTGTACGAGACAACCCTGAGTGGAGGAGACCAAGGGGACGTCCACGTAACTCGTGAATCGGACAAGTCGATCGATCCTACCGGGAAGGACTTGAGATGGATAGGGTGGCTGCGTGGGAGCTTGGGTTGACTGTCGAGCGTAAAGGCGGGAGACACTTAAGGGAGAGGTTCCCATAACGACACAACAAAGCTGCTCCCCACGACCCACACACACGATGCTCGCTTCCGTTTCAGGGGTTGCCGCTCCTGCAGGGGACACCGTTTAAACTGCGTATTTCAAGCACTTCTTGGATATGACACAAAGGACTGGAATTATTGAAGTATAATGAAATAGTGTAAAATGTGGATTTAAATGTTGTTGTTTTAGTAAAAAAAAACTGGAGTGTTAAGAATATCAATAAAACTATTTATCAAACACTGTCTTAGTGATCACAGGAATTGGAATCCATATGTTATAATTATTTAATAAACTTTAATAGGCTAGTTATGAAAGGCAATATTATCAGTCGAAAGAAATCATGAAGGTGGAGGAAAGTGTCGCTGAGAAACAAGGTCCAGTCACACGTGCCCGGTGCGGGGCGGAGTGCGCGGCATAAAAACACAGACGACGGTGACAGGTGAGCACACTTATATTTCTGCAGCACTAAGTTTGTAGACTGGTTTAATTTAACACACCACTTGCATTCTAAGGCTAGATATATACCAAACTCGTCAGTCAAGAAGCGCCACGACTCATCTTGGGTCCCCAATCTATGGCGCATTTACTCCAGACTCGTTATAAGAATTATATATATATATAAAAAAAAAAAAAGATATTGCTCACGCTTGTCGCTGGGGAAAAGACTATTGTTGCTACAAGGGCATCCAGGTAATTAACACAAACCAGGTTATCAGTTATTGCGCATAAATAACTGCGTTGACGTGATCGGAGCTGTAGAAACTATAAAGAAAATGTACTGGATACTTAGAAAAAAGATGTCAAACACTGACCAGAACAGGGCTATATTCCACAGCCAAGAGAACAAATAATGAAAAAAAAAACATTTATACAATAATAACATCCAGCGACTCTGATAAACACGAGCTGTGGGTTGATGATGACGCTGTGATTTGTAGCGAGTCAAAGCAAGCAATTCTGTTCTCTTGATTTGTGCTGCGAGGAATATAGAATGAAAAAAAAAATATCACGCAATAATATTTGGCTTCAATTATTTCAGCAAATAAACTTGCTTCCACTGGAAAGCAGATTATACTAACAGCATTAAGACCAGTATTTAGTTTTATGCATAATAATGATGGCTTGAGCAAGGTTCTCTCCGCGGAAATGACTTTGATATAATTGGCATATCGGCAGCAAGGCCGTCACTGGGGGCCAACGCGGAAGCTAATTATGCAAGAGAAGTTAGCAGGCCATTATCAATTAGCGTTCATTTTGTTATTAGTCATTATTTTTACTATTAGTGTCTATCATTATTACTATTGTTATTATAATTATTATCAGCAATATTATTACTTTTATCATTGCTTGGAATTTTATTATAACTATTATCATTAGTAAGTATTATTTTAATTATTATCACCACTTATAATCTCTATTATTATTATTATTATTATTATTATTATTATTATTATTATTATTATTATTATTATTATTATGATATTATAATCAATATTATTATTATCATTATTAATATTGTCATTATTACTAGTGCAATTATTATTATTATTGTTGTTATTATTATTGATTATACCTCAGCCAGGACTCGAACCACATGTGTGGCGCCCGCTGCCAGCCCCGCAGTCTTTTTTTGGCCTATTATTATTATTATTATTATTATTATTATTATTATTATTATTATTATTATTATTATTATTATTATTATTACGTATCATTATTATCAATATTATTATTATTATTACTATTATTGATCATTGTTATTATTATTATTATTATTATTATTATTATTATTATTATTATTATTATTATTATTATTATTATTATTATTATTATTATTATTATTATTATTATTATCATAAATATCATTATCAGTTTTTATCATTACTCTTAGCAATATTATCGTTATTCTTATCCATTTTGGGTGCATGGGAACACGTTTAATTAGGAAAAAATTATAATCGTGAAACACACTTCGTGGTTCGTCAGGCTGAAGTGGAGCTTTAAATCCCTGGGTTAGGGAGGAGAGAGAAAAGAAAAATGGGTTAAGTAGAATTTCAGAGACAAGGTTTGTTAACTTCAGATTTAATATGTTTGATCAATATCAAAGTTATATAAGTGATTTATGCAAACTGAAGTTACTTGAAAGAGAAATGTTAGAAAATGTGTAGCATAATGGTGATAAATAAAAGTGGAATGATACTGTGTACAATGCTATACCTCTTTCTTTGCCATGCTGTCGTACAAGTATATCTATATCTATATCTATCTATCTATCTATCTATCTATCTATCTATCTATCTATCTATCTATCTATCTATCTATCTATCTATCTATCTATCTATCTATCTATCTATCTATCTATCTATCTATCTATCTATCTATCTATCTATCTATATATATATATATATATATATATATATATATATATATATATATATATATATATATATATATATATATCTCTATATATATATATCTATCGATATATCTCTATATATATATATATATATATATATATATATATACAAATAAATAAATAAATTAGTAAATAAATGCGTACCCGAGGAAGATAGTAAAGAAAACTGAATGATATGAGATACAGAGAAAGACTCAACAAAGATGAACAAGAAAAAAGATGTAACTCGGCAAACACAAGATAAAATCAGCTACTTTGGACAACCACTGAAATTTGTGCAGAATTAGATGTATGAATGAGCTGCCTGAGGAAAAGAAGGCTGCTATTACAAGTAATTTGGAAGACCATGAGACAAAAAGCATCGCGTTCCACCTCAAACTACGGAGGCTTTAATGATAATGGCAATGATGATGTTTTCCTTAACGATGAAACCCCAGCCGTCCCTTACTCACACCGCCGCCGTGAAGCCAAGACTACCTGCCTGGGCCGTGCTATTCACCTTGTTAAGCGTAGAGTCACTATGGGATGACAGGACCTCTACAGCTCCCCTTTATATAGCGGCCCATAGCTGTACCATTGGCGCGTTTTTTCCCCTTTATGCAACGGTCACTTGTCTGGGTCCCACGCAAGGCCGCTCCCTTCGACGCGTGGGAGCGGCCAAGTGGCGCGCGATCCTCATGCGGTGAGCCCCACGTGGTTAGCTTATATAAGTGAAAAAACTCAGATTCTAAAAATATATAACGATGATACTGCAGCAAGACACGCATATGCTTCGGACAACTTAATTTAGAGCAAAATGATATATGTAGTACAAGGTGATTAACAAAGAATTTTCATCGGGCAGCATCAGTGGTTTTCGTTATGACCCCGACGGCCTCAGACCGGATTTAGGACTGAACATGCGGCGGTCAGCTTGGCCGGCATATAACTTTCCCTTCCATAGCGAACGATCAAATGTTAGGTGAATAATCTGGGTGAAGAGCTAAGCTACAGTTTCCCCTTTACCGTAATAAGAAGATTGTGTTGCTGGACGACGAGGCATAGCGGAGTTTAAGCTTTGGAACCAGCCGCTAGCAGTGTTCCATGCATGAACATTGAAATTTATGATCACAAACATTTCACTGGGAGACTCTTTTTCAGTAACAATTTTCGAAAAATTTATGCATTTCGGTTACTAATAACCACTTCCTGTTTGTTACCTCAGCTATGGTTTCCGGGACAGGGTGAGGCCTGGAGGAGCATGGTGGACCGAAATGTCTTGGAAGTAATGTATTATATGCGTTGACATGTGTACAAAAGATCTATGCAGGTATCTATGCTTTTACGAGATAAAATACGATAAATATAGAATATAACAAATTGGCACCGCTGCAACTGACAGCTTATACAAGGATGGCACGTGATGACTTAAGTAAGCAAGGTGTACGTTATCGGTCCGGCAAACCATGTCCCGGGAAAACAGAGAAATACAAACACATGTCACGTACTACGACATGTGCCTGTGTGGTGGCGTGGGTAGGAGGAAGGGACGACGGATGTGAGGGGTGGGAGGGGGGTGATGTAGAAGTGGGTTGTTCGTGGGAAGCAGCACATGCGTACTGTCGTCTTTTCTTCCATAACGAAGAGTTGTATTGTTGGAGGATGGAAGTGGAAAACATGATTTTTTGGAGTTACAAAACTACCAGAGAACAATACGTGAAGAGCATATGAGGCGTATAGTGTAAAAGGGACGACCAAGCCAAATCGAGCGGTTTTGAGTTTTAGGCAGCTTCTGATAGCTGAATTCTTGCCGCATCATGTGGTGAGGCAAGCTAAGGGAAAGGCGACCTTAGAGGGGATGATTCATAAGGCTAAAGTTGCGTGATTTTTTTTTTTTGTCAAACTCGCACGGCGTGGGGTGTGTAGTGTGTGGCAGTCTCTTTTAAAGAGGCGAGCGGCTTAGCCAATGCGGTGATTGTTCCCTACTCCCGTGGCTGTGACGTCACGCAGTCAGCATCCTTCTGTGCCTATATTTTCAATATAAACCATGGAGGGAAACTGACCAATTCTTTTTTTATTAGACCTATAGAATGAGGTTATATTTTTTTACGTTTTGGGTTATTTTTCTGAACATAATAGAATATCCCTTGATGAAAGTAATCTTTAGTGACTAAAAACATGAAAACCAATCCATAAATAATCAAATACAAAAGGAAAGTGTCCCAAAACCTAGAATTTCTGAACACGTAGCTCCAACAATCTATGTTTTCACCCTGAAAGGAAGGCTAATTCTTGCTATTATGGTAAAAAAAAAATTTATGTAGTCGAATGGCTTTTGGTTCAAGATTTTCATTAACACATAAAACGCTTAAATCCACCAATAAATAGCAGAGTTACAGACAATTTTGAAAACTTTTCTTTAAACGTGATTTTCTCAAAACTATAAAAATGGCAGGTCGCCCCTATTACACGATACGCCTCATATGATATCGTCCAAGTTTTCTTTGGCGAGATCCTTCCTGGCTGAATGGAAAATTTGTTCATACAATCAGTAATACAAATTCAGTGACATACAAGAAAGAGACATTGCTAGGAACTCCTAAATTCTGTTCACAAGAAAATTAATATGAACAAACAAATAAACATAAGAGAACATCGCAAATTATTATCTTTTTTATGTGGAGTCTTTCCGCCGGTGGGCTACTCTGAGGACATCTTGTGATCAGCCCCAGCCCGGTGGCGGTGTTTTATTATTTTTATTATTTTTTATATTTTTGCTAACCGCGGGTACTCCTCCCTCTTGACAAAAGTCGCTGAAGTGGAGTTAATAAGACAAAGTGTAAGGGATCTTTGGCCACCTGACAGTGGCTAAAAAGTACTTAGTCGACGGTGGGGCTCGAAATAGAGCCCCTGAGACCAGCTTCGTGCCCTGACTACTGCAGGTTAGTCTCCCCGAAATTGAAGCATGTTTGTTGATTTCAGGTACTATATATTTTTTTAATAAAAATAATTTTAAAAATATAAAAATTCGGGAGGCAAGCTATTTTGAAGCCTACCAAGGAAAGGGATTAAAGAGAAACACTTCTCTCCACATGGGTGCGTATAATGAAGTGCGCCTTCTTTACAGACAAAATATAATTTCTTAACGATAAAAATCAGACCATTCACGTATTCTCGGAAGCATACACGAACTATCACTAACTAGTACTTGACACCTCTGACAGTAGAAAAGGCAGCAACAGATGGGAGGATATTTACCATTCATGTTTACTCGTCACGCGCAAAATAATGTTGTCTTTATTTCCAGAAAGTAGACAGTGGACTCATAACCCACTGCCTTTCCTGGAAGGCGGTAAGACGACACAAGACAAAGGAAGGTCATCGCTCCGACGTCTTGCTGCGAAAATCAAGGACGCGTCTCCAAAGCCAGTGCAAGGAAGTGACATTTTGTTTCTTCGTGCCACGGATGAGAAAGGTGTGCGAAAAAGTTTGCTTGAAATGATGGGCAGGAAGAATAACTTTAAAAAAATACAATATTACGAGTACACGTTTTCAAAAGTTGTACCAGAGAACGCGATACCTCGAAGAGCAATAAAATAACTGACACATTTAAATACCTACATCTGCCGAGCTAAGAGGATAACCAGTCGAAGTTTTAAGGAATAACTTATCGCGATTATGCTCAATTTTATCTTAACTGTGAATGAAATGGATCTTCTGGATAACGACAGCGACTGAACCAGTGAACAAGACGACTGAGCCGCAGACAAAACCAATTCGACTTCTGAATGTCTCGCGGCATATATCGAAATCAAAGAACCAGTGTACATCATGGCTGGAACAAACCCATCAAACCTTCACGCCGCTGGCACCACCGAGCACCGTCTTCACAGGGATAGGATGGATACCTCGAGGCACAATGAATCCGACAGTCTTGCGCTTCCCTCCTCCTACTGTTCAAGACGAGACCCGCGACTCAGGTGACGGCCGGGAGCACCTGACACTGACACACGACTCCCTCCCTGCATGAGTGACGTTCCTCGATGGCCGGGGCGACGGGGGGACTCACTCAGGCGGCAGTGCGTTCGTGGCCCATGGAAGCTTGAGGAATGAATGCGATTATGGCTCATAGAAAACGTCGACGAGGAGACGCTCAGCAATATGACGGCGGACAAGAATCTCCAGCAACGCGCGGTAATAAATCTGAGGAGACATCACGACCAGCACGAGCGAGGAGGAGAGTTTTATTCACGCGGGGAGACAGATCCCCAGACACTCACTCTGTCATGCTGCGAGGAAGAGGAGGAGGTGGCGGCGGAGGAGCAACAGCAGGAGGAAGAGAAAGAGGTAGAGGAGACGAAAGAAGAGGAAGACGAAGAGGAAGAGGTAGAGGGGGAGGAAGAGGAGGAGGAGAAGGAAGATGAAGTGATACGGGCAAAGAAGGCAACAGAAGAAGGGGACGAGGAGGAAGAGAATGAAAGGGCGAATGATATGTGGCGAAAACGATCGTGGAAAGTACATAGACTGGGGCTGCATAGGGGAGAGGGGTTGTGATGGGGGGGCGGGGGGGGGAGGGGGGGCTATGGGGAAGCTGGTGGGCTGATGACGTCAACTAATAATGTCAAGTATTTAAAAATGTCACGTAGGTATTTCGATATGTCAGGAATTTCGTTGGTATCAGCGAAATAAAAGTTGATAAAAGAACCTGTAGACGCCATAGGGCAAAGTTGATTAAAGACAGACACACTGAACTAATACACACACACACACACACTCTCTCTCTCTCTCTCTCTCTCTCTCTCTCTCTCTCTCTCTCTCTCTCTCTCTCTCTCTCTCTCTCTCTCTCTCTCTCTCTCTCTCTCTCTCTCTCTCTCTCTCGCCGTAATTTATCATGAGTGTAAAATTATGACAAAGACCGTCGTTTCTCAGCCTCCGTGACACTTGTCTGCTCTAATTTCACCCTGGAGCTTTCCCTAAGGAGGAGGAGGAGGAGGAAGAGGAGGAGGTGGAGGAGGAGGAGGAGGAGATAAAAGGAGGATGAAGGAAGGAGGAGGAGATAAAAGGATGATGAAGGAAGGAGGAGTGGAGAAGACTGTAAAGAGTGCAAGAGATATATGGAAGGCTATGACGAGGAGCGATGGGGAGAACAAATATAGATAAGAGTATGATAACTATATTAGGTTTGAGAGAGAGAGAGAGAGAGAGAGAGAGAGAGAGAGAGAGAGAGAGAGAGAGAGAGAGAGAGAGAGAGAGAGAGTAAATAAATAAATGAATAAATATAGACAGAAAGAAAGGAAAAGAAAGAAAGAGAAAGAAAAGAAAAGAGAAAGCTGGATAGACAGAAATAAAATAAAAAAGAAAGACAAAAACTAGAAAAAAATAGTAGTTTCAGCTTAATCACGGGGAATTCCGCAGGTAAAAAGTGCTACATAACACCGCTCTTCCCTCACCTGCCCGCCAGGTGTCGCCAAGGCCGCCACACTGCCGGTTCTTCATGCGCCTTCCCTTCTATCACCCACGCGTTGACCAGCCAGTGACAATCAGGAGCAAACTCACGACAAGGCACGCAGAACTCTATGGTCGGCGTTCTTGGACGCTTCCGCCTCTCACATCAACTACATCCAAAGACCAAAAGAGAGATTAATCGGGTTCTCATGAGCTTTTTTTCACGTTCATGGTACAGAAGCTTCGTCACACTACTACCATGGAAAGGCTCACAACTCCTATAGCAGGCCTTGTCAAATGAGTGTGAGTGTGTGTGTGTGTGTGTGTGTGTGTGTGTGTGTGTGTGTGTGTGTGTGTGTGTGTGTGTGTGTGTGTGTGTGTGTGTGTGCGGGCTTGGGCGCCGAAAAGTTTAAGTAAGAATAGGTTGTTCGATTCCGTCCCCAGCCACATTTACGTACGAATTACTTAGATAATTATACACACACACACACACACACACACACACACACACACACAGACACTAACCAGCGTACGTACATTGTTTCACCGGGATACTTCCAATGTTTTAACTTTTCGTGTTAATTTGTTTGCCTCTAACCTTGAAATATGTACGTTCGCCTAACACAACTAATTGGGTCAGCAGGTGAGGCGGGGCAGCAAAGATTATTCAGTATTACCCAACAGAGACCTTCACAAAGAGCTCAGTAATTACCAGTCACAGGGCACAGCACAATACTGTTTCCGTCGGTGTACAGACCGTCCAGCAGTTCCTCTCCCCTCTCCCCTTTCCCCCCTGGTCTCCTCTCCCTTATAGCTAGGAGGAAATAAATTGCTCTAACTCTGAAACACTAAAATTCCAACCCTTTCCCGCCCCTCTCTCCTCCGGGGTGGGTGTGGGTTAGTCATTACGCCGGAATCTAAACGTGATGCGAGCTGTCAGGCCTGATGGGGATGCGTTGGTGGGAGTGATGTAGTAGGTGCAGAGCGGCTGGGGATGGTTCGGTGGGAGTGGGCTGCTAGGTAAGGGGACGGAGGGTAGGATCGGGAAGGGTACAGGGTGAGAATTAAGAGATAAGTATAGGGGTCCTAGCCAAGGCCCCTAAGAGGAGGCCTTGGTCTTAACTCAGGGAGGTCCGTAATGTTATCCCTGGGGGGACCATGGGTGGGCAGCCTACTGTCTTCACAACAAGCTGAGAAACATTATATAGAACATGAAAAAAGAAATCTGAAATGATAATTGTTTATAGAGAAATGGATGTTCGTGGATGTACACTAACACATACGGTGAAACACCCACACTGGCTTGATCTTGAAGTCTGAGAGAAACAAAACTTTGTGGTGGCGGCGGCAATAACGAGGCGGCCGCCTACCGAGTACTCGTAGGAGCCAACTCCTTCCCCTGGATGTGTCAGCCTTGGACCTGCCGCCCTCCTGGCGTTTATTGTTTTGAAGCCTGTGACGGGATCCGACCCAGACTCAGAGGAGTGGGCAAGGCTGGGGCACACCAGCTACGCGCGGCCTCGGTGCTCATCTCCGGTGCATTGACTCTTGAGCCTGTGGTGGGTGAGAAACCACTCTCCCGGTACACAGGGCCAGTGCAACATCCGGATGCCACAGCTCATCGTTCCGGGGTTTCCCCAGGTACCGATTTATTGGCCTTGCCCAAATGGTGGGATGAAGAGCTGGGTAGCTGCGCGCAGACTGCACAGCCAGGATTCGAATTCAGGCCCAGGCCCGTGAATTTGTAGCTATATAGTCGTACTGACCACTGTACCAAGGAGATGTGATATAGTGAGAGAAATAAAGACATCGAGTAGTAATGGTTGTGCTAATTGATGTGACGGGCGGTCTTGAGGCGTAGGTAAGAGGGTGATATGGCTATCTGTGAAGGTCGTGACGTGTGGGTTATGCCGAGAAAAAAACAGGTAGGCAATGACGTGCACTGACTCAACAAACAAACACTTATGCGTAACAAAGATACTTGACGATGAAGCCTCCACCTGCCCTTATGTATGCATGTATGCTTGTCTACTATTCAAGCACTTCGATCGGTTCGTGAAGGCTACTTATTTGATGAGACATTCCATTTTTTTATCACTGGAATATTTGGGGTCAGTTTTACATCCATTTTGCCGATTCAAGAAAAGAACTGCTCGATAAATCCCCCACCGTTCTTTTTGTGTGCATATATTTATGTTGTCTAATGGTCAGGGACATATCGATTTATGGGAGATTCTTTTCTTTAACACATTCTTTTTTTTTCAGAGCTGGTATACTTGGGTTAAGTTTTCCTAGAGATATCAAGGATGCGTTCAGTTTAGACATTTTTTTTCCTTTTTTGTCCTTTTCATAACGGATTCATTTCTCTTATAATTCGTGATTTTTGGCCCTTGTATTGCCGTCCCTTTCTCTCCCCATTTAAATATGAACCTTACCTTTCCAACCTCCTGACTGATTCACTTATTCTTTCGTCTTTTATATTTTTCTTCCTTTCTCTCCGTTTAATCCAGAAAATTTGATTGAGAACTACTTTGCCAACTAAAGGAAGGAAGGAAGGAAGGTTCGAGGAATTACAAAAAAGTCTTGTCTCCCGTCGACGCCTTCCATGACAGCCGCGCTGTGTCTCCCAACTTTAGTTTCTTCTTGTTATTGTTTCAAACGCCGTGGAAACCAAACACTTCTCGTCCTTTTAACTTTTTCCGAGGCGAAGTTCGAGGTGAGTCCGAGGTCCCGTGTGCTCAATATTCGTGAAGCATGAAGGAGGAGGAGGAGAAGGAAGAGAAGGAAGAGGAGGAGGAGGAGGAGGAGGAGAAGCTATTCCCGTCTGCTTCATTACACCGGCGAGGGAACTTCCCGCCGCTCCTATACGTTTCCATAAAGTCTCCACACTTCCGGACCCGAAAACGAAGCACACCGTTAGCCGAATTCTTGAGAGTGGATTCGGAAATAATTGTATCGGAGTCCTCGGGGTCAGTGTGTGTGTGTGTGTGTGTGTGTGTGTGTGTGTGTAACAGCAGCCAAGCGTCGTTAGCAGGTGCAAAGTGCAGTGCAAAATACCGTCCCAATAGATTTTATACTAATGAAGAAAAAAATGCTGAATGTGTTTCGTATATTTTATGGGAGTGTGTAGTTTTCACCTCAAGACATGCTAAAAAAAAGTCTTCGTTCTATCAGACATTTTTGCTGTCGAAAAGAAAAAGGCAGCCAATAAAATATACCTCAGCCTTCCAACTCCTAGCAATCACGCACTTTATACTTTTTTTTTAACCCGGATTCGAGCTAAACCTTTTCTGTTCGACTCACCAACAATGCTTTCATAGATCTTGCTGACTAATTATTCTTTCCGAGACTTATGGTGTATACTAACCATGAACTTAAGTGCCCTTTAATGGCTCACAACCTCAATTTCTCAACTTCAGAGCTCGACACAAACTTTCCAGACTTAATTTATATCCCCCATTCGTCGATATCACACATGCCTCGTTTACAACAATCGTTCTTGGTTTGCTTTAAATCAGAATCTGTCACGTGTTCTCCGGCGACGTAAAAGTGTAGAGACAGTTTACAGCTCATGCATTGCTAAATCATGTTCCTCGAGGACTGAAGTTCTGTATTGTCTCCACCAATATTATATGCCCCCCCCACCCCCTGCATGGAGAATAAATCTTCCCATTGTTTTTATTGGATAGTAGAGTTTTCCTGATTGCTTTCTACCCTTAATGGTGTCCAAGCTTACCAATATTCACTTTTTCATCTCTTCCACTACTATACTCGGATAATGTTGAAGTTAATACTTACAATATGATTTTTTTTTTTTTTTTGCAAAAAAGTAGTCAGTGTCTCAAAATAAGCAGGCTACCCTCTCCTCAATAAGCCCACTATACTTTAGTAACAGCCATGATTTACTGTATTTCACCATGGATGTTACTGAAAACTTCAAGACGAAATTACAACAGTTTTTTTTCCCCTCATATTGCGAACATCTTCCATTTCCTACATAACTTTCGATCTGACATTTATTGGATTTAAACAGTGAATATATTATACGATATTATACTAACCCAAGAAGACTAGGACACACAATACAGCGTTGCGTGGAAGGGAATACACAATGGCCGAGGCGAAGGAGAAAACCTATTTACATCTCTCTCTCTCTCTCTCTTTATTACTAGTATTTTATTATTGTTGTTATCTATTATCTCTTATATTATTATTATTATTATTATTATTATTATTATTATTATTATTATTATTATTATTATTATTATTATTATTATTATTATTACTCTAATTACAGTATTATTATTATCTTTATTAATATTACTATTAGTTTAATTGTATTGATTAGCAATGTTATTATTATAATGATTATTTTTATTTTTAATTATTATTACAGTTATCATTGTCTTTTTTCTTATTATTGTACGTTTTTTTGTGTGTGTAATTATTATCCGTATTGTTTTGACTATTGTTATTCAAACTGTTACTTGGATGTCTTCAATTTGGGTTCATGTCATAATGTAAATAGCTGTCATTAGTTATGTAGCATTGACTTTTTTTTCTCACTCCCTCAAAAATATTAATCACGACGTCCGTCATGGAGCTTCGGCTCGACGGACCGTAGCTATTGTATAGTTAAATAAATGTAAACCTTTGTTCTAAAATTGTTAGCAATAAACTTATACTTACCTACTTACTTACACACACACACACACACACACACACACACACACACACACACACACACACACACACACACACACACACACACACACACACACACACACACACACACACACACACACACACACACACACACACACACACACACACACACACACACACACACACACACACACACATTCACACGATCCTTCCAACCACTTCGGCGTGAGGGAAATTGCTGTATTCTGCCTTCTCCCGTGCAACAATATGTCCAGGATATTACTCGCTCTCTTATCCGCTTCACCTTCCTTCTCACATTCCCTTTCCCCTTCCGATTCTTCTCCTTTTTAACCCAGTCACTCTCTCTCATTTACCTCTAAGCGATAATACGCTCTACACCGTTCGTTTTTCTGCTAAATCGTGTGCCTTTAGCTTAATTTTCACCTTTTTTCTGGGTTCCTGATCCGAGTCCGCGGGTAAGTTTTCCTGTCGGGTAAAGAAGCTTGAAGTTGGTTTACAGCTCATGCATTGCTAAATCATGTTCCTCGAGGACTGAAGTTCTGTATTGTCTCCACCAATATGCCCCCCCCACCCCCTGCATGGAGAATAAATCTTCCCATTGTTTTTATTGGATAGTAGAGTTTTCCTGATTGCTTTCTACCCTTAATGGTGTCCAAGCTTACCAATATTCACTTTTTCATCTCTTCCACTACTATACTCGGATAATGTTGAAGTTAATACTTACAATATGATTTTTTTTTTTTTTTTTGCAAAAAAGTAGTCAGTGTCTCAAAATAAGCAGGCTACCCTCTCCTCAATAAGCCCACTATACTTTAGTAACAGCCATGATTTACTGTATTTCACCATATGTACTTCAATAAAAAATTACAACAGTTTTTTTTCCCCTCATATTGCGAACATCTTCCATTTCCTACATAACTTTCGATCTGACATTTATTGGATTTAAACAGTGAATATATTAAACGATATTATACTAACCCAAGAAGACTAGGACACACAACACAGTGTTGCGTGGAAGGGAATACACAATGGCCGAGGCGAAGGAGAAAACCTATTTACATCTCTCTCTCTCTCTCTCTCTCACACACACACACACACACACACACACACACACACACACACACATATGCACACACACACATTATAATAACTTTATCAGCAAAGTATATGTGTTTCCGTAATAACTTGTAGTACTTCATCCATCCTGTTTAGTCTTTATTACTAGTATTTTATTATTGTTGTTATCTATTATCTATTATATTATTATTATTATTATTATTATTATTATTATTATTATTATTATTATTATTATTATTATTATTACTCTTATTACAGTATTAATATTATCTTTATTAATATTACTATTAGTTTAACTGTATTGATTAGCAATATTATTATTGTAATGATTATCTTTATTTGTAATTATTATTACAGTTATCATTGTCATTTTTGTTACTACTGTACGTTTTTTTTTGTGTGTGTATGTAATTATTATCCGTATTGTTTGACTATTGTTATTCAAACTGTTACTTGGATGTCTTCAATTTGGGTTCATGTCATAATGTAAAGAGCGGTCATTAGTTATGTAGCATTGAATGATTTTTTTGCTCCCTCCCTCAAAAATATTAATCACGACGTTCGTCATGGAGCTTCGGCTCGACGGACCGTAGCTATTATATTCAAAGTTAAATAATTGTAAACCTTTGTTCTAAATATGTTAGCAATAAACCTTTACTTACTTACTTACTTACTTACACACACACACACACACACACACACACACACACACACACACACACACACACACACACACACACACACACACACACACACACACACACATTCACACGATCCTTCCAACCACTTCGGCGTGAGGGAAATTGCTGTATTCTGCCTTCTCCCGTGCAACAATATGTCCAGGATATTACTCGCTCTCTTATCCGCTTCACCTTCCTTCTCACATTCCCTTTCCCCTTCCGATTCTTCTCCTTTTTAACCCAGTCACTCTCTCTCATTTACCTCTAAGCGATAATACGCTCTACACCGTTCGTTTTTCTGCTAAATCGTGTGCCTTTAGCTTAATTTTCACCTTTTTTCTGGGTTCCTGATCCGAGTCCGCGGGTAAGTTTTCCTGTCGGATAAAGAAGCTTGAAGTTGGTTTATTGTTTTCGGGTCTCTCTCTCTCTCTCTCTCTCTCTCTCTCTCTCTCTCTCTCTCTCTCTCTCTCTCTCTCTCTCTCTCTCTCTCTCTCTCTCTCTCTCTCTCTCTCTCTCTCTCTCTCTCTCTCTCTCTCTTTCGTGTGTGTGTGTGTGTGTGTGTGTGTGTGTGTGTGTGTGTGTGTGTGTGTGTGCGCGCGCGCACTTAACATATACAGATTAGGATATAAGTAATTCTCCGTCATTTGTTCTAATACCTAATTTCATATTAATATATACGCTAACGACAATATACTAGAAATATATATTACAGTTGTACATAAATAAAATTCCATTGTTACATAATCTACATATAATGGAGATGAAATGGCAGTAATTTATCATGATGTCCCTTGAAGTATCGACTGGTCTGCGAAAGTTCCCTGAGCTGGTGTCGTGCTGGGGTGTCAGTCAAGGCTGTGCGATGCCTCGGTGACCGTCTTCTTGGCACCTAAACGCCGTGGCTGCTCCTGAGGCGTCACGTGAGTTAGAGTCGTTAGGTATATGCATCGTAGACAGGATTAACGAGATATTTTTTTCATCAGCACCCGGTACCAATAGTACTGCACTCACGGCACTATGCTGACTAACTTCCTGAGGGCTAAGGCGAAAGGACAATCTATATTTTTTTCCACCCATTTTTTTTTTTTTTTTTTTTTTGCTTGTAGCTGCCTCGCTGGCCGGCAGGCATCTTCTGGGGGTGGGGCCTGATGGTCTGCCCAGCCCGGCCTGATGGTCGGCCCAGCGGCGTCTGGCGCAGGCCTGCAGCATTGGCTCATGCCGCCTCATTGGTCTTCTCTAGAGTCCGGGTTGATGGATGGTCTTCAGGACAGCATGTGGGTAGTTTTAAGCCACTCGGCGGTGACTGAAAAATCCGAGTGGTAGCGTGAGGATTCGAACCCGCGTCGTCCATCACGCGGCGAATGTGGGTCCAGTACGCTATCACTTCGGCCACCGCCTACCCATGTATTTTGCTGTCTGCATTCTACTGGAAAGCGATGCGTCAATAACCAGCCAGCTTGTACCAGGCTTTACGGGATCCTTCAAATGTTGAACTGAGAGCAACATAGACAGGCTATTAGTATGTTTACTAATTGTTTTTTATCGTCTACTCTTTGTTTTTCCAAATAACGAGTCCTGTTGGTTCGTCTCATCCTCTCGTGTATCATAATTTGTTGGATGTTCCTTGATTTCCGTCACAGAGTAGGTCATTTAAGTCTTCCAGTGCCTTGCTTCCGCTAGATGTGTGTTTATCTTTGAAGTTTGTGAGCAGCAACTTCAAAGTAGCAGGTGGATGCATGTAATATGTAAGGTAAATTGAAGGGAATATGTTAAGCTGCGCATTGCATTGGCATTCGCTTCTGTTTCATTGTCTTGCGAGCCTGTGGTGTAAAAGACTCCACTTGTCGACCAATCCAAAAGCTGGGTGGACTGTGCGTTTGTGAGGCCAGGATGTAATCCAGACCCAAAGATTTGTAGCTAGGAGTGCTGACAACTACACCACAGATTCGATGGCAGTGTCACATTTGAATTCATGTACCAAAACCGGAGCAATAGGCGCACCTAACATCACCATAGCCGATCCAGGATTCAGGACGTTTCCTAAGGTAGAGAAGGTAGCGTTATAATTCTATTTCGTAAAGAATCCTTATAACCAAAAACTAATTAAAATTGTGAGTATTCTTTTTCTTGAAAACAACACTGAATAAACAACAGAACAAAAATATGAAAATACGTATAGCCACCGTTGCCAGATTGTCGTACTTAGATCATAGTATTTACCTGTTTCTGACGCCTAACTATTGCCGAGAAACATCAGAATCTAGCTCTTTTAACGATAACTATAAATTAGTTTCCTTATTGGAGCCCAGAAGACAGTTTGGGGTAGGAAGTCGGGAATTATAATCGGCTAAGTACGAAAATCTGGCAACGTTGAGGCTCTAGCTCCCAGGCCAGAGGTAGCGCGCACCCCATTTTGAGGGTATCAGATACCTGAAATAGCATATTTTTACTGCGTAGAGCAGGTAATGTCACTTATTGTGACTTCGTGAGCTTTCATATTTATTTATTTGTGTATATTTCATGGTGGCAAAACTTAAATTCCTAGTTTCATTTTTACCACTGACACGAATTTGTGACTGATTTTCACAACAGAATTTAACTCTAATAAGTGAATAAGACCCCACAGAAATATTACCAGTGTGTGTATGAACGAATACAAAAATAAGCACATATTCTGATTTAACTCTAGGATGTCTCGTGGATCATTAATAGAAAAAAACAAAATATCCGGATAGGCTACTCTTTGGCCCGTTACCTTCAATGGCCCCCCAAAACTGTCCCTGCGCCAAGTTTGTACTCCACATTTTGGTGAGGTTAAGTGCGCCTATTTATCTGTCTAAGCACATTCTCCATAACTTAAGCCTATGGAAAGAGCATTATGTATTTAGCACCACTTGTTATTCTCTTTTACAATGTAGTCATGAGCGTAAACACCCGAAAAACAAACAAACAAAAACATTTCTGTCAAGGAATTTAACCCTCTAAAGAACACCTATTACACGTCAGGACTCCTCATTCTACACCTATCCAACGTTATGACAACAGACTCGCTTCCCCTCCATCTGAGTGCTGCAAAGAATAACTCTGAAGTAGTGAAGGATGAAGTGCATAAACCTTTCTCTATTTCAAGCTGGCGTGACAGAGGAAAACAACTTACTCTCAACAACCCCCTACTTTCTCCTCCATTATTCAGATCGCGCACTGAAAGAGGAACATTAGAAAACATATTCTACGGAACTGTCTCGCAATCTTTTTATAATGAGATGGAATAATCGCTGAGGGTCTGTAAATGTGAGCACTCGAGCGTCGCCTGGCAGCTCATTGAAAACTACGAGGGCCAGCTTAGAAGAGTCATCACGTTCATCATTTTCAGAAATTTCCACTCATCGACGAATATAGGGTGGCAGAAGGGGTAAACTGATTCTCCGTCTGCCTGTCTGTCCGAGTCTCTCTCTCTCTCTCTCTCTCTCTCTCTCTCTCTCTCTCTCTCTCTCTCTCTCTCTCTCTCTCTCTCTCTCTCTCTCTCTCTCTCTCTCTCTCTCTCTCTCTCTCTCTCTCTCTCTCTCTCTCTCTCTCTCTCTCTCTCTCTCTCTCATCGGACGAGTCTTTAATAATAAATCGGAAAAAGTAATATTAAAACTGTATAATTCGTTGGTTCGACCCCGTCTAGAGTACTGTGTACAGTTTTGGTCTCCCTACTACAGGAAAGACAGAAAAGTTGGAACGGGTTCAACGAAGAGTAATAAAGATGATTCCTAGGTTGAGAAATTTATCATATGAACAAAGGCTTAAAGAAGTAAATTTATTCAGTCTATCAAAACGAAGAATGCGAGGCGATCTAATAGAAGTGTCAAAAATGTTTAAAGGATTCAGTGATATTAATGCGGAAGATTACTTTACAATTGAGCGATCAAATAGAACAAGAAGAAATCACAATTTGAAGATAAGTGGTAAAAGATTCTCGTCGCACGAAGCTAAACACTTCTTCTTAAATCGAGTTGTTAATGTTTGGAACTCTCTACCCTGTGATGTCGCTGATAGTACAACAGTTACGGGCTTCAAGAATAGATTAGACAAGTGTTTTGAATCCAACCAGCATTGTCATTGTCGTAATAACGTTAATTTCTTTCGGATTCTGGTGTCCTTGTCCACTTTTATCGCCCGGTTAGTGGTAGCAGTAATGGTAGTTTTTTCCTCTTTCCTATAAAATTTCCTTGCAGTTTTTCCATGCTGCATGGTTCTTTTTCCTTTCCTGCTAGCTTTGACTGGAGGGATGGGGGGTGGGGAGGAGCCTTCGCCTTTGCTGTCCTTCATCTTCCACCTTTGATTAGATAGTTAGTGTAGCGTGTCACAAACAGCCTCGTAAGGACCAGCAGGTCTGCTGTTGTTTGTTCTTCCTTTGTGTTACTTTGTGTCCTCTCTCTCTCTCTCTCTCTCTCTCTCTCTCTCTCTCTCTCTCTCTCTCTCTCTCTCTCTCTCTCTCTCTCTCTCTCTCTCTCTCTTCGCTCTCGTTAATGATTAATTCCTACCTCAAAACGTTAGTAAGTGAATGCAAAAGTAAGGAGACGGACAGATGGATGGATGGATAGATAGATAGATAGACAGACAGATAGGTAGATAGATAGAAAAAGAATTTCTGATCACCTCCTGTAGGATTATTTCTCGTCTTTTTCGGCCGTACACTGTAGTCTTGATTATCCTACAAAGAACATTAATTAATTTCCTTTAACGCGACGGGAAATTGCCTCTTAACCTTTCCCGCTCTTTAGAAGGGATTAACTTTTTCTTGTCAGGCTTTCGCTCACCTATGTTTTCCCTGCACGTGTGGTAGTTCATGTGCCCCAGTCTCCTCCCACTCACTCATTCCCTTCCTTCTTTGCTCCCTCCCTTCTTCCCTCACTCACTCACTCGCTGCCTCCTTCCCTCATTCACCCACACACCCACACACCCACTCACTCATCCACTCACCCACTCACTCATCCACTCACCCACTCACTCATCCACACACCCACTCACTCATCCACTCACCCGCTCACTCATCCACTCACCCATTCACTCATCCACTCACCCACTCACTCATCCACTCACTCACCCACTCACCCACTCACTCACCCACTCAGACACTCCTACTCCCTCATCCACTCACTCATCCACTCACCCACTCACTCACCCACTCAGACACTCCTACTCACTCATTCACTCACTCACTCAATCAATCAAAGATTCACTTTTTCCCTCCCTCCCTCACTTCCTCGCTCTCTCCAAGTATTAATGGTTTATAAAATACTTCTCTTTGATGTTGATTCACTTCATAATTTGAAAAAAGGGTAAGGCTGAGGTGTTGACAAGTTCAAACGTATATTAGATTGATGAAATAGTTTTCGTGAGCACAGTGAATGGATGTCAAGAGTGTTTAGCGCGCTGTGACAAAGAGCATAATTAAACATTCCACATGAAAACGCTACAAACATTACACACGCCAGACTGACGCGCAAGATGGGGGCACAAACGAACAGGCACTGCGATAATTATTTTTCAGTGAAGAAATGTGTAGAAAAAGTAAATCATGAAGCGGTAGAATCTCTCTCTCTCTCTCTCTCTCTCTCTCTCTCTCTCTCTCTCTCTCTCTCTCTCTCTCTCTCTCTCTCTCTCTCTCTCTCTCTCTCTCTCTCTCTCTCTCTCTCTCTCTCTCTCTTGCTTCCTTCTTTTCTTCTTTGCTTCCTTCCTTTCTTCCTTCATTCATTCATATCTCTCTCTCTCTTCCTTCCTTCCTTCTTTTCTTCTTTGCTTCCTTCCTCCCTTCCTTCATTCTCTCTCTCTCTCTCTCTCTCTCTCTCTCTCTCTCTCTCTCTCTCTCTCTCTCTCTCTCTCTCTCTCTCTCTCTCTCTCTCTCTCTCTCTCTCTCTCTCTCTCTCTCTCTCTCTCTCTCTTGCTTCCTTCTTTTCTTGTTTGCTTGCTTCCTTTCTTCCTTAATTCATTGATATCTCTCTCTCTCTCTCTCTCTCTCTCTCTCTCTCTCTCTCTCTCTCTCTCTCTCTCTCTCTCTCTCTCTCTCTCTCTCTCTCTCTCTCTCTCTCTCTCTCTCTCTCTCTCTCTCTCTCTCTCTCTCTCTCTCTCTCTCTCATCACCCCCTCTGCCCCCTCTACACCCACCCAAGACGCAACTCACGACCCACAGAGTTTATCCTCCCCCTCCTCCCCCTCCCCCTCCCTCCCCATTCCTTCTGCCCCTCCCTACCCTTCCCCCTCCCTCCTTCCACCTATCCCCCTTCTCCTCTCATGAACTCCCTCGCGCAATATCCTCGACCAGCGTAACTCTTTAACCCAACCTGCGACCTCCACGCAGATGTAGGTACAGGGAAAAGCGGGTCCTGGGCGCAAATACTCTAGTTGAAGGTGAGTGGTACGATCGTAAGGGGATGACCCAGCAAAACTTATTATTACCGACCAGTATAGGGTAAAGGGGTGACTGTTGCAGCTTAAGCACCATATCTCTTTTAGACGTTAAGCATAATTGTTGTGGTGATAAACAGACTGAAATTGTTAACGAGATTGAGACTGTAGATGAGGTAGCTTGAAAAAGAAAGACGTTGAGAATATGGAAACTGAAATTTATGATTACAAATGAAGAAGAAAGAAAATAAGAGAGATAATAGAAAGTCCAGGCATATATATTACATCTGAAAATAAGTAAAACAAGGGAATGAAAAATAATGCAATCTTTTGATAAACGGATTGAGATGAAATGGCTTGATTTTTTTTTTTTTGAGAATATATGGAAACAGAAGCTAAAGATTTCAAATAACAAAGAAAAGAAAGATGTACGAACGATATCAGAAAACTCAGCGGTGTGTGTAATAGTTTACAATAGGAAAACAAGGGAAACACAAGTACTGCGATGTTGTGATAAACTGATTAAAACGAAGTAGCTTAAAAAAATATGTAGAGAATATGTAGACTTGAGGCTAATAATTACGAGAGAGGAAGAAAATATAGAAACGATATCAGAAAACTTAGCGACCTGTGTAATAGCATAAAATAAAAAAATAAAAAAATGAGGAAACTGAGAATAATAATGTAATGTTGAAAGAAGATGACGTAGCTTGAGAAAAGGTAAAAATATGGAAACTGAAGCTAATGATTACAGGTGAGGAAGAAGCACTGTATGGACGATATCAGAAAACTTAGCGATGTGCGTCATAGGGTAAAATAAGAAAACAAGGAAAAGGAAAAGAAGAAAAAATAACGCCATGTATATGATGGATCCTCGCGTCCTTGATGGGGATTAGCCGTGTCCTCCAGTGCCGATAACCATTAATTACACGTATATTAATTTACGATGCGATATTTACTGGCGGAATAAAATGCACGGCACTATTAATTACGGGAACGTCGCCGGCCAGTCCGAGCCGATATAAAGGAACGACGCGCCACTGACGTTCAAGGTGACTGAGAACCGACGTCCCAGTGCAGCGATGAACGTAAATCTGGAGAGAAGAGGAAAAAGGTGAGAATATGAAAAGAGGAGGAAAGCAAAAGGTAATAATAATAATAATAATAAAAGAGGAGGAGGAAGAACTGAAGAGGTGGGAATAAAAGGAGGAAGAGGAGCAAAAAAAGTGAGAATATAGGAAGAGGAGGGAGAAAAAAAAGATATGGAAAGAGAAGGAGAAGAAGCGGGAGAGAGGAGGAATAGGAAAAAAGAGGACCAAAAAAAGGTGACAGCATGGAAAGAGGAGGAAGAGGAGCATAAAAAAAAAGATAGGAATATGGAAAGAATACGAGGAGCAAAAAAAAAAAAAAAAAAAAGTGACACTGTGGAAAGAGGAAGAGGAGAAGCAAAGAAAAGGCGACAGTTTGGAAAGAGAAAAGCAGCATATACGGGAAGAGGAGGAATACGGGAGAAAAATACGGGAAGAGGAGGAATACGGGAGAAAAATACGGGAAGAGGAGGAATACGGGAGAAAAATACGGGAAGAGGAGGAAAACGAGCAATAAAAGGTGAGGATATGGAAAGACGAGGAAGATGAGCCAAAAACAAAACAAAAAACGGGAAGAGGAGGAATACGGGAAGAGAAGAAGGAGCAATAAAGGTGAGGATATGAAAACACGAGGAAGATGAGCAAAAAAAAGTGAGAATATGGAAACTGAAGCTGATGACTACAAATGATAAAAACAAATATATCGAAACAAAATCATAAAACTCAGGGAACGTAAGGCAATTCTGAAGAGAAGCAAAGTCGTCCAGATATTAATGTCAAGCGTTCAATTATATTCGTAAAAAATTCCCAGGTAGCAAATTAGGTTTAGAAGGTATTGATATATAGTTTTACGTTCCAGTTTTAAAGATAGGTCCATAAACAGGTGATTAACGTTAATGAATGCATAATTAACCCTTGCTATTTTACATCACAGAGCCGACGCCTTAAAAGTGTTTCCGTTCCTAATATTTACTGGCGCGCAATTTCCATGATGAACGAGACTTGCTTTCCCTTCCTTTCCCGTGGAGAGCAATGGGTTTACCTTTGTGGCGAGGCTTAGGCCCGCAGTGGTGACATCAGAGAGCGCGACGGCAAAGCGGAATTCTGAAAAAGACGAAAACCTTAATTAAACTGATTGCCCAGTTGTAACTATTGGTAGTGGTGGTGATAGTGGTAGGGATGTTGTTGTTGGTGGTGGCTTTGGGGGTGGGAATGATGAAAGTAGTGGTGGTGTTATTGAAGTGCTTCGCGACGGTGGTGGTGGTATTAACGTGGTTATTCGTGGTGGTGGTGGCGGTGGTGGGGTTTGATGGATATAGTAGTGGTGTTATTGGTGTGGCTGCAGATGGTGGTGGTGGTAATATTGGTAGAGTTTTACTTGGGGGTTGTAGTGGTTATGGTGGTGGTAGTGTTGTTGTGGTGGTGATGGTGGTGTGTGCAGCGCCAGTGTTCCTGACGCGTTGGGGCCGCCAGGGACATACTAAAAATCTACCTTTTAATTAATGAGCAAATACATAATTCACACCTTACTAATCAATTAATTAATGGAGGGAAAAGTATCGCGAACCTGATGAAATTGCCTCTGCTCGGGCTTCATTTCCCGCCGCCGACTCTTAATGCCGCCGTAAAGTTGTAAAAATAATTGCCGCCGCCACAGAGGAGACGCAGCCGCGGCAAGACCTGAGTTGCAATTCTATTAGACGCTTCCAGCTCCCACATCACCTTTTTTCAAAGGCCAAAAAGGAGATCAGTCGGATTCTCATGAGTGTTTTCTTAGGTTCATGATACAGAAGAAGTGGGTCAGAAAACTACCCATGGAAATGTTAAAATCTCATACGAAAGCCTTGTCAAATATGTGTCTGGGCGTCGAAATCTTTGAGAATATGACCCTTGACCCCCGCGGCGGAAGACTCCCTCAGCTACACAGTGACACGACGCGACGCATTGCTAATTCAGCCCGCCCAACACCCAACCGGAGCCTGATGCAACACACCTGACGCGCGTCCTCCGAGATCTGTGAACACTCTGTTACTTTGTTATGGTGACCCAACAATGTCTACCTCCCAGCACTCCCATCTATTGCGGCATCCTTACCCTCCCTCTCCCAACCTTCAACGCCTTGCTCGGCCAATGCTCTCAGTTTTGCTCTCGACTGATTTCCTCACAACTTTATCGTCCATTGCCACAAACATGAATCAATTAGAATGAGGAATAAAATGAATCGTGCAATATTGAGCAAGATAAAACAATGTCCAAATCATATTTTGTTGGAAATATCGAAAGGAGGAATAAGAATTTATATAGCCAGCACCTGATCCGTAATTTTTATCTATCAAAAATGTATTTGCGGGAATTAGATCATTTTACATTATTAATTTGATTTTCATATTGAGATTGATTTCAAAATTAACGCTTTGACTTTACTTCTCTCCACCAACAGTATTTTCAGATTCCTCCTTTTCCTGGCGCTTCTTCCCTCGCAGAACCTTTACCCCCTTTGACTTTGTTTTCTCCTCTCGTGTCTTACTGCTTGAAAAAAAAAAAAAATTTACCAAACATTAAAACGACTACTTTGACATCCCTGGTAAGTTATAAAAGATAAGAAAGTTGAGCTGTATTTTTCCAATCATTTCCTCCATTTTTACACAAATATTCATCACACCTTCAAGAGCAGTGGCCGATGAGTCAGTACTCCTGCCTTCGCGTCTGCACCACAGCGAAGTCATGCCCTCGAACTGTATATACCGCTAACTTTAACACGGTCTTGTAATATGTAAAACTCTGGTTTGGAAACTGTTAGCAATACTTAATAAACGTCCCTTAATTAATTTCGTCGCATGTGTATTACCGGTGACGTTCTTATCTTTTCCTTGGTATTACATTCCGTGACGCGCTTCAGTTCTGGAGATAAATTGAGGTTACACGAAGCAAGTTGCGACATATCGGACTCCTACCCTACCCCAGTTCTTCGTTACGCCCCCCCTCCACACCCACCCACACCCACATCCACACCCACACCATCAACCGCACCCCCCTACACACAAACTAATAAACACTCAAATGCAAGCACCAACACACTCCAGCTGATATTATATCCGAATACAGAGGTTCACTTCAGCAAATTATGAAGAGTCGCTCTCGCGCAAATCAACAACATAGCGTGAAAATAACTTGACTTTTGTGATTGTATATGTATGAGTGTGCTTCACTGTGTTGACTAGTATTTATTTCATCTTGTAAATACTCAAGGCAGAATGACAGATGGAGGTACAGACAATCAGCTAGGCAGTCAGTCACAGGGATGTTCTGTCATGGCAACCACTATCAGGTAAATATTCAGAAAGTTACAAATATTTATTTATACAATAGTTGTTTTCTTTTTCTCCTTCCTTCTCTTTTTTTTCTTTCTTTTTTCCAATGTTCACTTTTTACTCTCCACCGTTTCATTATCTGCTTACTTGATTTACTCTTTTGAATGGCTTGATGCCAGGTAGTTTGTTAATCAGGTAAGTAAATACCAGCAATCAATTCCTCTATATTTTTTTATTAGAAAATACTATTATATATATGATCAGCATGTTAAACAGTATTGAGTCAGACAACCAGTTACGAAATACTTGCTTCAGGAAAACATCGAAAATAAACGCAATTAAAAGGTGGAAAAAGAAGAGAAATACACAAAGAAAAAAGAATGAAAAACATGACAAGAACACAAAATAATACATGAACCAATGTCGAACAACGTCTCGGGTGGAACAAGGGCAACAAAAGAATACAAAAAGCAAAAAAAAAAAAATAATAATTGGTGTCGACAGACAGATTCTTTTTATTTCCTACATTTTTCTCCTTTTTGAGTGCCGTGGATTTTTTCAGTGGACAGGGGGAGGAAAGAAGAGACAGGAAAGAGGAAAGAGGGGAAGAGGGGAGCAGGGAGACAAGACAAGGGATATTAATAACGACATGAAGGGAAGATAAGAAGAGAAAAAAAGTGAAGGAAGCAAAAAGAGGGAGAGGAAAGGAAAGGAAAGGGAGAAGATACAGGGAGGGGGAGAGGGAGAAATAAAAAGATTGCCGAAAGAAGGAAAGGCCATACGACAGAGGGAGAAGGAGAGGGAGAAACAAAGAGATAGCAGAGATGAGGAAAGAAAAGGAAAGGGAGAAGATAAAGGGATGGGGAGAGGATGGAGCCCAGATAAATTGCCCAAAAAAGGAAAGAAATGTTTGAAGACAGAAGGGAAGAGGAAGGGGAAGAGGAAGAAACACAGAAAGATCGTATTAAAAGAGGAACTGGAAGGAAGGGGAGATGATGAAGGGAGAGGGAGAGGGAAAATCATATAAAGATTGCCTAAAGGAAGAAAGGAAAAAAGAAAACAAAAGGAGGGTGAAAGGGAGAAATCCAGATCTATTACATTAACGGAGGAAATGAAAGAAAAAGAAGGGGAAAAGACGAATGGAGAGGGAGATGAAGGAACAAAGATAGATTGCCCAAAGAAAGAAAGGAAAGTAGAGTGAGATGAGAGGATAATGGAAGGGGAGAGGGAGAAAGAGTGAGAGATTGCATTAACAGAGGAAAAGAAAGAAAAGGGTGGAGAAGGGAGAAGAAAGAGGGAGAGGGAGAAACACAGCAAGGGTGCATAAAGTATAAATTAAAGAGGGAGTAGAAAATGAATGAAGGGGTGAAACAACCAGACGAATATCGAAACGGAAATTATACTAGAGGGAGAGTATTTTTTAATCCCTTTAATGCGATGTGTTTTTAATTTGGATGTTCTAAATGAGCAAATCAAGTCTAATCGAAGTTAGAAAAACGAATAACAATGTATTTCGTAAGTGTTTATAAAAAAATATACTAATCCTTTTTCTTCCCACTAATTCCTCACCTCTTCCCTTCCCTTCCCTTTCTCTCTCTTCCATTCCATTGCTTTCTCTTCCTTACTTTCCTTTCCCTTCCCTTCCCTTTATTTTCCATGCTTCTCTACCCTTCCTTTCGTTTCCTTTCCCTTCCCCTTCCCTTCCTTTACCTTCCCTTCTCTTCCTTTTCATCCCTTTCCGTCACTTCCCTTCTCTTTTCTTTCTCTTCCTTCCTTTTCTCTCTTTCCGTCCCATTTCTCATTTCTTCTTCCCTTATCTTCTTTCATCCATTTCTTCATTCTCTTCTCCTTTCGTTCGTACTCTTTCAGTCCTTTCTTCTTTTACAATTATTATTATTTCTTCTTTAACACCAAAATACAGTTAGCTGACACACTTAGGACTGAAGTATTCACTCGAGGTAGCGCACGAAAAATGCACGTCCCCATAGGAGTAGACTAAAACACATTCACGTCGACGTACATACTTTACAATTTCATGCAGTTTGAGTGGAAAGTCAGATACCTCAAATAACGACCCAGAAACAATAGTAAAAAGGCCATTCGGTGGGGTGAAATGAGAGGCAAAGTAACAAACAAATAGCAAAGTACTGAATTTAGTCACGCAACGGACAGCATCATTACTTCTCCTCTGTCACCACACCGCTAAAAAGGGAAACAAGTAAAAGGGGGGAGAAAAAACTGTGTAACGATTATTGGCAATGCAATTATTCCTTTTACGAGGGCGGGAAATAAAACAAAACTCGCAGGAAGCACTACACGTTTTTTTTGTCATGCTGCATATCTTTCACTCTTCCATCTATCTGTCTGTCTTCGTTTGTCTTTTTGTCTCTTTCTGTTTGTCTGTTTGTCTGTCTATCTGGCTGAGTGACTTTCTTTTTCTCTCTATCTGTTTCCATTTATCTATCTATCTGTCTATCTATCTATTTATCAATCTATCAGTCTATCTATCCCATTCCGAGTTCTGTCGATGCCAATACGGATAAGAAATAACAAGTCACACGCCTTACTCTCATTCTTCCTTCCAGATAAGAACTTGCATTAAAACATTCAGAATTTTCGTCCCCGCGCACTGCCAACGTACTTCCTCTTTCCTAAATAATCGACACAGCATCGCCAGACAACAGGCTAGCCGGACAAATAGGCAGACGAAAGCACCTAAACCCTCCTTTACACGTTCTTTTCCTTGCATGCATTAGTCCAACACAAAGCATCACTTTCAGGAAGAATTGCAAAATCATCATCTACCATCTCATTCACACGTTTCTCATCGTCTATAATGAACCCAAAACGAAGCATCATCACAACCTATGAAAGGAGCAAGTCAATATCATCTACTAACTCCTGTATATGCTTTTACTTACTTCTTCTGTCACTAAACCAAAGTAGAACCCACACTCAGTCATCCAAGGCAGCTCCTTCCTACACACGCCAATCGCTCCCAACTATATAGGCGGCCAGACAAAAGCTTACTACCCTCCCTCTTACTCTCCCGCTAGTCATCGTCAGCTCGGTGACCAAAAGGAAGCAGCACTACCGGATAGCCAGCCCAAAGCCTCTCGTTCCTCTAACACATGTTTTCTCTCATATCATGTACCCTAATGAACGTAGCACCACCACCAGCCAGTCAGATCAAACCAGCCGTGACGTACTGTTGAAAGCCCCCACTGAGCTGGTGTTTCCTATGAATACATAAGAGCCTTTGTCTTGAAATCCCTACATTAGCCTTGCTTCTCTTCGTCTTCCTCCTCCTCCTCCTCCTCCTCCTCCTCCTCCTCCTCCTCCTCCTCCTCCTCCCGGACTCAGATAAAGGAAGGCAAGTTTGAGTGGGCGTTTGAGTGGGTGAATAAAAGACCTTCAGAGATGAATGAGGTGTGGATGATGAATATCAAGGACGAAAGAAAGGAAGGGTAGGTAGGAATGGAAACGAAAGAGGAAGAAAAGGAGGAAAAAGAGAAGAAATAAGAAGAGGAGGAAGAGGAAGAAGAGGAGATATAAGAACAGGACGTGGAGGAAGACAAGGAGGAGATATATGAGGAGGAAAAGGAGGAGGAATAGAAGAATGAGAAGGAGAGGGAGGAGGAAGAGAAGGAGCATGTGAAGATGATAGGGGAGAGGAGAAGAGAGAGGATATGAAGATAGGAGACCAGGCACACGTAAGAAATATAAGAAAACAAAGAACAGCAAGCAAAGGTATATAAATAAAGCCGACAGAGCACAGACAATAGACGATAGATATTACACGACGAATACATATCAGACGCGCGGGGATGAAATACGAACGAAGTAAATCAATTAAATGAAGATTCCACGAAAGAAAATGTCAACGGGTGGAGAGAAAAATAATCCGCCAGAACGCAAAAATAACTAATGAAAACTGGAATGGAGAAGGAGCTAAAAAGAATGGAAAGCAGAAGAAATTAGAGAAAGAGAGGAAGACGAAGAGACACAAAGGATGATTAAAAAGAAAGGGAGTCGTGACGGGAAAATGAGAGAATTCGCGGAAAACATAATTGAGGGAAAAGGGAAAAATAAGGAGAGAGAGAGAGAGAGAGAGAGAGAGAGAGAGAGAGAGAGAGAGAGAGAGAGAGAGAGAGAGAGAGAGAGAGAGAGAGAGAGAGAGAGAGAGAGAGAGAGAGAGAGAGAGAGAGAGAGAGAGAGAGAATCTTTTGTCCCCATGAAATAAGAAAACAATGAATATCTACTTTATATGCGTCCATAAGTTGCTATTTGTGTTGCATTTGTGTTGTACTTAATAATTCTCTCCCTCTTATTCCTTCTCTATTTCTTTTTTTCCTTTTCTTCTTCTTCCTTTATGGACTTACTTTTAATACTATTCTTTTCTCACCTTTTCCACTTCTACACTGTTTTCCTTTTCTTACCCTCCTTTCCTTCTTTTCCCTCACTACTTTTTTTCCTTTCCTTTTACTTCCTTCATGGAGTCTTACTTTTTTTGCTCCTCCTTTCTCACCTCTTTCCTTTCTCGAGCACTGTTTTTCTTATCTTATATCCCTCCCCCCTTCCTTCTTTTCCATCTCTATTTTTTCCTTTCCTTATTCTTCTTTCAGTGTACTCTTACTCTTCCTTTCTTAACGCCTTCCTCTCTAGAGCACCGTTTTTCTAAATTTACTCCGTCTCCATTTTCTTTTCTACCCTCTGTGCCTCCGTCTCCGTCTCCGTCTCCGTCTCCGGCCTAGTCTCATACTTCCCCCTTCTTTCTTTTCCCTTTATTTTTGTCCTTTCCATATTCTTCCTTCATGATCTCTTTATATTATTCTTGCTCTCTCAACTCTTCCTTCTCCAAAGCACTGTTTTTCTTACTAAGCTTACCCTCTCCCTTCTTTTCTACCACCAGCGAGTCCATCCGTCCCGCCTCTTGTCCTCCTTCCTCCTCAGCACTCATGCACTTCTCCGGAAAATCCAATCATACATTTTGTCATACTTTAGCCGGCAAGACATGGCCTGATGCCAGGGTATGACTGAGCGGATCAAACTTTCAGGTCGGAAACTCTTAAAACTCGTCCTCAACGCTTTTCTTTTTCTTTTGCAGTGAGGTCCGCATTTTTGCTTCCCGCCGGGCAACACGTGCAGCGGCCCATGACACACGGCTCCCGCGACGCACGACAGAGGAGAGGTTTGTTTGGTCTCTTCCTGTGCCGTGTTGCGCTGTCGACATGTGCGCAAACTTCTTTAACAACTAGGTAACAGTAACGCACACACACACACACACGGTAAGTTGACAAGGTGAATCCCAAATTAAGGATCGCATTGTCCACATATTTATGGTGTGCGTGAATTACCGACCCGGACGGGGAAGGAGGAGAAAAACGCCGAGGTGAGAATATAAAAAGAAAGAGCATAACACTATTCCCCGCGAGATGTAAGGGATAGGTGTGCCAACGGTATAGGGACGGAGTGGTAATGATGATGATGATGATTTCTGTGAAATAAGATAACTTTTGCAGTGTTTTCCGACAGACTGCTCAAACTGTAACATTGGAAAAAAAATGTATTAGTTCATCAAGTCAAAATACATGGATATCTTCTTCAGATCACATCGGAACAAAGACCTTTTCCGACATTTCCGAGCTCTGTCTCTCTGATATAATGCTCCATCCCGCTCCAGCAACCAGACTCACGCGGGGTTCACACTATTCCGTTTTCACGGATCCGCCGACCGTCAGTGACGTCATCAACGGAGAGGACAGTGGGAACCGGGGTCCGCCCGGGCCCGCGAGCGGAGCTCCGTTGGCCCGGCCAGAGATGAATCCAAGTCAACTTCTGGGTCCGTGATGGCGGCGGTGGTGGCCCGTTCAGTGATGTTGAATATTTTACATATCATGAAGATATGAAATGAAAGTACTTATATACAAAATAACATACATACATTTCAATATAATAATAATTTAGATATTTTTGCAATATGTACATCTATTTCGTTTGGCGATAAATATCTTTTGGTGAGAGCTGGAAGTGTGGCAAAATGCACACCGCCGCACCGAATGTAAACACATCCCTACCCAGTTGAGTTTACAACTTCACACTGCCCACGTCCAGACACCAATTAATAGCCCGTCAGACTATATCAGGCATGCTACTTCATTTCATATAGGATTCTGGTATTAGCAATTGATAAACATAAGGACTGCGTATGCATAATAAACTTCATTTGAGGCTCGTATACAAGTGTTTATCAACAAGTGTTTATATAATTAAGCTAGCTAGCTGGCCTCTCTTCTCCAGCAGCAAGCAGAGAGGCAGCAATCAAGAAGTCGTTGTGGTTAATGCTGCCCATGTTTGTCAATGAACGGCGGGCAACAGTGGGACGGAGTCTAACTCATCCCTGCCGCGCGGCAGCTGTTTGGGTGACGTCATTTTGACGTCATTAACGTCGACGGATCCGTCAAAACGGAATGGTGGGATCCCGGTCTCTCTCTCTCTATATATATATATATATATATATATATATATATATATATATATATATATATATATATATATATATATATATATATATATATATATATATATATATATATATATATATATATATATATATATATATATATATATATATATATATATATATATATATATATATATATATATATATATATATATATATATATATATATATATATATATATATATATATATATATATATAAATATATATATATATATATATATATATATATCTATATATATCAATAATCTTCCAGCTGGCACAGGCCTAAGCATTATCTTCACATCACGTTCCCCGCGCTGGCTGGGGTAACAAGAAGATTTTTCATAAGGGCTCAAATAAAAAAAAAATTACAAAAAAATAAAGGAAGACATCAAATCCCACCATTTCTAAGATTAAAATGGTTAAAAGACTCCCCCTCAAGGCCTATCCCTTCCATATTCCCTGCTGAATCAAAAGTAGTAGGGTCGAGAGAGAAAGAAAATTGTGTTCGGGAGCGCCTCATTATTCTGGGTCTCGGAGAAAAATGTCATTACCTTAAGTGGTTCTCCTGGATGTCTTTTAAAGATCCCCCGCAGGGCAGTCTCGGGAGGGCCAAGAAACCAAGGGCCGGGTCGTATAGCGAGGCGGCGCGCGGTTGAGGCGGCCTGTGGCACCCGGATTCCCCTCTCATGTCGGGGGAAGCTAATGTATGTAGGAGGTGGCGGAAGGAGAGGGAAAGGATGGTTCAATTGTGTGGCTTGAAGGAATGATTTGCTTGGTTCTTGGCTTGAGGGGAGGCGAAGGGAAGGAAGGAAGAGAGGAAGAAAGGAATGAGTTGCTGGCTGCTTGGCTTGGGGGGAGGCAGAGGGAAGGAAGGGAGGAAGGAAGGAATGACTTACTGGCTGCTTGGCTTGGGGCGAGGCAAAGGGAAGGAAGGAGGGGAGGAAGAAAGGAATGACTTGCTGGCTGCTTGGCTTGGGGGGAGGCAAAGGGAAGGAAGGAAGGGAGGAAGGAAGGAATGACTTACTGGCTGCTTGGCTTGCTGGAAAACGGGGAGAACGAATGGGTGAGGGAGGGAGGGAGGGAGGGAGAGGGATTGGGGCAAGGAAGGAAGTAATAATGAATGGAAGGAGGAAAAGAAGAAAACTAGTGAGTATGAAAGAGTAAAAGAGGAAGGAAGGAAGGAAGAGAGGAAGGAAGGGTGGAAGGAGGAAAGGCAAGGAAGGAGAGAGGGAGCCTGGTAAGAAGAAAGAAAGAAATTGAAGGAAAGAAAGAAGAATGAGAAAATAAGAAAGTAAAGCAGGAAAGGAATGTAGTAAAACAATCAGTTAGGAAGGAAAGCAGGAAGGAAAGGCAGGATAGAAATCAGAAAGAAAGACAGAAAAAAAGGCAGGAAGGAAATTAGGAAGAAAGATAAGTTGGATAGAGAGGAAGAAAAGAATCATATAATCAGCGTCCCTGTTCACCCAGCGTGTCAGTCGAGGGTTGGGTACTGCCTCCCTAGTGCGCGTTGGTATGGTATGAGGGTCCGTCTGTACGCAAAGATCCGCCACCATGCAGCTTCACACTCACTCAAGAAAGGTACATGGCTAGCAATTGTGAGTCCGCAACATACTAAATCCGGAGGCGAATGTCAAACTACCAGGCTGCCGAATAGTAGGCCGAAATTTGCTTAGGCCTAAAGATTTTTCCGTATAAAAGGAGCGAAAACTGTCCCCTAAGAGCAAGGCAGATGGGGCGTGTGGTGTGTGCTGTCTCACCTGCACCCACAGACTAATGAATATGTAAGTCCAAGCCCAAAGAGGGAAGTTACTGGCTGCAATTGCGAGTCCAGCACGTGGTCACATCATCAGTAATACACACACACACACACACACACACACACACACACACACACGGTGAGTTGACAAGGTGAATCCTAAATTAAGAATTGTCCACTTATTTACGGGTGCATGAATTACCGACCCGGAGGGGGAGGGAGGAGAAAACGCCGAGGTAAGGATATAAAAAGAAAGAGCATGAAAGGGAACAGAAAGTGACAAAAGGAAAAACGCTATGCAACGGACGCCCACACCCTCCCTCTGACGCACGCACATACACACATACACACACACACACACACACACACACACGAGAAAATCAAGCTTGAAAGAGAGGAGCAGGGCATAGTGTGTGTGTGTGTGTGTGTGTGTGTGTGTGTGTGTGTGTGTGTGTGTGTGTGTGTGTGTGTGTGTGTGTGTGTGTGTGTGTGTGTGTGTGTGTGTGTGTGTGTGTGTGTGTGTGTGTGTGTGTGTGTGTGTGTGTGTGTGTGTGTGTGTGTGTGTGTGTGTGTGTGTGTGTGTGTGTGTGTGTGTGTGTAAACTATTCATGACGGCCATTATCCTGTGATCAACATTTTCAACAGTCATCATTGTATATCCGCATGACACGGGCGACGAAGCGTGGACAAGAGAAAGGAATGAAGGTGCAGTGACGTGAGGAACAGGAGTGGGAAGATAAGAAGAACGATCGTTGTGGTGTATGGGAAGGGTCAAGGCGGGTGAAGTGGTCTGGGGAATAGGTAGTGATTGTTAAGGGTGTGGTGGTGGTACAAGACCAAAAAGAATAATGACGACAAGTCCTACCAGTTTATACCAGTCACCCCACCTTGGCTTAGCTCTTCCTCTCCTCTCCTGAAGACTTCCTGTGCTTTTTATCTATCTCCTTAAACAGTCCTTATCCTTAGCGGCCCTTTTCCCCCTCGTAAAGTCATATGCTACGTCTTTCTTTCCATCTTGCGTCTTTCATTAAGTCAAGTTGAGCGGTAATCAAAATCTCAGGTGTCAAGGTGGGAGAGTGGTTGTCTTTACGGCGGAAATATTAAAAATACATTTATTATAATACAACCCAGCAAGTGTAACCTAGCTACCTAGCCTCTAAATTACTCCACTATGAGGGAATATATAACTATATCAATATCTCTCTCTCTCTCTCTCTCTCTCTCTCTCTCTCTCTCTCTCTCTCTCTCTCTCTCTCTCTCTCTCTCTCTCTCTCTCTCTCTCTCTCTCTCTCTCTCTAATTATGTGTGTGTGTGTGTGTGTGTGTGTGTGTGTGTGTGTGTGTGTGTGTGTGTGTGTGTGTGTGTGTGTGTGTGTGTGTGTGTGTGTGTGTGTCCCTCCCTCTCCGAGGAATAGTTATTTTTGTTTCTAGAGCAACGCGCTTCAAGCTTATTTTGCTATATTGTCTTGCCCTCCGCCGTGCCTCCTTTGCTGTAAAAAAAATGTCAGAATTCTTTAGCTGTCTCTTTGGTACGGGAAGGTAACCAAATAAAATGTTTGCCTAAGAAGAGAGATTTATATAGATTTACATAGAAAATCAGACCACACAGACCCCATGGTCCAGACTTGGTGGTCTGTCCTTAAACCTAAGTGATTTTACATTAATCAGAAGACTCCAAAACGTTGCACTTCTACTCTAGTTGATATTAAGTTGAAGGAAGTGACGGTCGAGCTTATTTTTGAAGGAGTCAATCGTGTTACACTGGACCACTGATGGTGGAAGCTTATTCCATTCTCGCACTACAACGTTGGTGAAGAAAAATTTGGTGCAGTCTGAATTTACTTGTCTACATCTGAGTTTTACGCCATTGTTCCTCGTGCGCAGACTGTCATCGATCATAAACAATGTTGATCTGTCTACATTCGTGAAACCATTAAGTATTTTAAAACATTCGATCAGTTTTCCTCGGAGGCGACGTTTCTCAAGAGAGAACATGTTAAGGGTAGAAAGCCTTTCTTCGTAGGATTTGTTGCGCAAGGAAGGGATCATTTTCGTTGCCCGACGCTGAACACCTTCTAATTAAGCAATATCCTTTGCATGGTGGGGGGACCAAAACTGTACCGCATATTCCAAGTGGGGTCTGACTAAACTGTTGTAGAGCGGGAGTATTACATCTTTATTCTTGAATACAAAGTTTCTTTTAATGAAGCCCAACATTCTGTTCGCTTTATTTGCTGCATCGATGCATTGCTGTGAGAATTTGAGGTTTGACGCGATTTTGACCCCCAAGTCTTTGACGCATTGAACGCTTTTGAGTTTAACGCCGCGCATTTCGTATTCGAACTTCTTATTCCTCGTTCCAATTTGAAGGACCTGGTACTTGTCTACGTTAAAGGGCATCTCCCATCTATCCGACCAAGCTGAAATTTTGTGCAAATCCTCTTGGAGGCTTTGCCTGTCTTCGTCAGTGAGAACTGAGTTACCAATCTTTGTGTCGTCTGCAAATTTACTAATGCGGTTATTGAGTCCAACATCCACGTCGTTGATGTAAATAATGAAGAGCACTGGGCCAAGGACCGAGCCCTGAGGGACGCCACTAGTGACAGGCGCCCACTCTGAGTTAAATCCGTCAATCACTACTCTTTGTTGTCTGTTGCTCAACCAATTCGCGATCCATTGGTTTACTTGACCGTCAATACCTATTTGCTTTAATTTGTAAAGTAATTTATGATGCGGGACTTTATCAAACGCTTTCTGGAAATCAAGATAGATTACGTCCAGTGATTTGGTTACGTCATAAACAGTGAAGAGGTCGTTATAAAAGGTTAATAGGTTTGATAGGCAGGATCTTTTGTTTCGGAAGCCATGTTGTGAGTCCCCAATCAATGAGTGGCTTTCAAGGTAACTCACAATTTTGCCTCTAATTATGCCCTCAAGTAGCTTACCTACAACCGAAGTTAGACTAATGGGCCTGTAATTACCTGGTACTTTTTTGTCTCCTTTCTTGAAAATCGGTGTCACGTTAGCCTTTTTCCAATCTGAAGGGACGATGCCTTGTCGCAAGGACATATTGAATACGGTTGTGAGGGAGGAGAGTATTTCGCTCTTCGTTTCTTTCAGCAGAGTTGGATATACTTTGTCAGGTCCAGGACTTTTATTTGTTTTAAGTGAATGGAGAGGTTTAAGGACTTCATCGGTTGTTATTTCAAAATTAGGCAATGCATGCTCGAGATTTACAATAGTACTGGTGTTGGTGGTAGCGAGAGGAAGACTGTTAGTATTAAACACCGAGGAAAAATAATTGTTTAAGAGGTTTGCAATGTGTTGGCTGTCAGTCACTAGTGCACCGTCGCTGTTTGTTAAAGGTCCAATACCACTTTTGATCGCCTTTCTGTTGTTTATGTGACTGAAGAAAGATTTCGGGTTATTTTTACAGTTGGCTGCAATATTTTCTTCATATCTACGCTTTGCCTGACCTACTAGTCTTTTTTCGTCGCCTGGCATCATTATAAAGTCTAATGTTCTCGGGCGTGCTTTGTTCTTCTTTAACCTGTAAAACAATTTTCTCTCATTGACTGATTGTTTAATTTCGCTATTAAACCACGGTGGGCTTTTATTAGTGTTAATTCGCTTCTCGCACAAGGGGACGAATGTGTTCTGCTGAGTGAGTAAGTGATTTTTAAGTCTTAGCCAGTCTTCCTCTACGTTGCCGTCATCTGTTAGTTGTATTTCTGTTAG
Source organism: Eriocheir sinensis (assembly GCF_024679095.1). NCBI lineage: Eukaryota > Metazoa > Arthropoda > Malacostraca > Decapoda > Varunidae > Eriocheir > Eriocheir sinensis. The sequence continues at coordinate 10,075,601 of NC_066516.1, forward strand.
GTTTTGTCGGATTTCTACGAAGTTAGCTCTTTTGAAATTGGGCACCTTTACTTTATTTTCAGTCACTGATGATTGAGCTTTAATGTCGACGCGCACTAATTTATGATCGCAAGAACCGAGGTGTTCTCCTACCGTGACACTACTGACAAGGTTATCTTGGGTCGTTATAACAAGGTCGAGTATATTATTTTGTCGAGTTGGCTCAGAAACCATTTGGCTTAGAAAATTTTCTTCTAGAAATTCGATCATTCTATGTGACTCGCCTTCTGTACCTGACAGTGTCGCCCAGTCGATATGGGGGAGGTTAAAGTCTCCTAATATCAGTGAGTCGCTGTTATTAAGTGACTGCCTTAAGACGCTGTACATTTCAAGGTCGTCATCGAGTGATTGCCCGGGAGGTCTGTAGGTGACAGATATATTTAAATTGACTTTTGCAATGTTTACTCGCACGCACAAATGTTCAACGTTACTGTTCCCCGGTGTTTTGTCAGTGGGTTGCAAATAGCTTTTGACATAAAGGGCGACGCCACCGCCTCTACGGTTTACACGATCTTTGTTGAAGAGTCTGTAGCCATCTATGTTGTATTCGAAACTTAAATCAATATTTGTGGTGTCGATAAATGTTTCGGTTATAGCAATTATGTCAAAATTTTCTGTTAAAGCAAGACATCTCAGTTTATCAAATTTGTTTCTTAGGCTACGCGCATTGAAACTAAGGATTTTTAAGTTATCTAGAGGCTTGGTAATAGAGGTGGTGGTACTTGCGGGATCACGGTTACGGGTTTGTTGCGATGCACGGCGTCTATTTACACGGGCGGGTGGAGGACGTGGCCGTGACTCGTTTTTGCTCGGATGACACGCACTGCTTCGTTGAGGAGCCTTCGAGTCTGGCTGCCCGATGGGAGAAAGGTGCAATCCGTCCCTGTGGAAGAGCTCATTTTGTCCATAGAAATTGTCCCATGCGTTTAGGAACTCCACGTCAAGCTCCCTACAAAGAGTCTGTAAGCGGTTGTTTAGGCTGAAGGCCTTACTGAAAAAGTCGCTCTCCGCCCAAGTCCGTGGTAGAACTCCTGAAATCAAAATGTTAGGGGATTTAGTCTTATACTGCTGGATGAGCCTACGGTACTTCTCCAGGAGTTCCTCAGACCGGGTCGTGGTGACGTCGTTCGTATCTGTGTGAATAACAAACAGTGAATCATTAGTAGCCTGGGGGGAGATCTCCTCAAGAGCAGCAGTTATGTCGTCGATCCCAGCACCAGGATAGCAATAGTTCCGTCTTCGACGAGGAACTCTGCCGCAGAACTCAACGACCTGCTGGCGAATCATGGAGTCACCCACCAGGAAGGTGCTCTCCTGCTCGTCCTCCTCCTCCAGAATGGCAAACCTGTTGAAGCAATGAAAAGGATAAATCGCTTGTCTGGCTGGTTTGGCTCCTCCATTCACGACGGTGAAGCCATCATGGTCGGTGCCACTAGCATCCTCCCGTTGCGTGGTGTTGTCCGCTGGTGTCGACGGTACCGCTGAGGGCAAGGGGGCGGTTGGAGAAGGGTTTGGCACCACAGCAACGTTAGCCTGGATGAATTCCTGCAAGGAGGCAACAGTGCGAGAAAGCTCTATTATTTTATTCTGACCTGCTTCCATCTTCTCTTCTTGCTCCTGCAGTCTGGTCTCGAGATGCTGCCTGGTGAGAGAAAGCTCTATTATTTTATTCTGGCCTTCTTCCATCTTCTCTTCCTGCTCCTGCAGTCTTGTCTCTCTCTCTCTCTCTCTCTCTCGAGAGAGAGAGAGAGAGAGAGAGAGAGAGAGAGAGAGAGAGAGAGAGAGAGAGAGAGAGAGAGAGAGAGAGAGAGAGAGAGAGAGAGAGAAATATTGGCATGGCTTCAAAATAACGTGCAAAACTGCCGTCATGTTTTTTCCATGAACTGTCAATCAGGAGTGAACGTGGACGGTTATATTCTAACAATGTTTTTGGCCAATGAATTACTTTTTCTCCTCTCGATGGTGTCTCTCCCAAGACGAGTACTACAATCATGAAATATGCTAAGTCACAGAAAACTTAATTTTACATTAAACTAACAGCAAGGAATGTTAAATGTTCAAATGGAATATTAGCCTACTGTATTTTCTAATCACTGACAGGTACTGAAATGAAAAAAAAGTAATTTGACTTGCATGCGCCTGACGCTATTTGTCAATTTCCGCCCCTTGCAAACAAGCGATATTTCATCAAGGCAGCGACTGGAGGGCTTTGTACTCGTCGCTCGCCCCGGGCGGCGCGGCCAGTCATATGCATAGTGTAAACTTTTTATGCGGCACGTGAATGCCGATGCAATGACTTTGGGAACAATGATCTAAAAGACGCAACAAGAACATTGATTTGTGTGTGTGTGTATGTGTGTGTGTGTGTGTGTGTGTGTGTGTGTGTGTGTGTGTGTGTATCTATCTATTGGTTTGGAAAATTAATCTTTAGTTATACCGGATTAGCCTCCGCGATGCGAGGCAACAAATTCCCACGTGGTTCAGTATGGAAACCACAAATCGTACTCACTCGTCAGCTGAGAGATCGGGGCTCGAGCCAATTTAATGACTCATCTCTATGGATTCTCGGCGTGAAGGTAAACAAATCAGCGTTATTTTTATTCGCCCCATAGATATGTTTGTCACCTTAGTGTTAATTAGTTTCCAAGAATGTTCGAAACTGTATTCCACGCCGGGAACGATTGGGTGGCGGCGGGGGACTTGTCATGTGACCCAAACGTCGCCTGTTATGCCTTTCCCGCTTGTTGGCATGATTTGTGGACAAGGAAGATTTGCAGAGTTGAGATGCTCGGCCAGGGATGAGCGCATGTTTACGGCTTGATGAAAAAACACTGATTGTGGACACGCAGATGATTACTGGGGGAAGAGGAGGGGGGAGGGGTATCGGTTATTGAAGTTCGCTGGGTAATAACAGGACTCTGCTGTTGAATATTACATGGCTGCGTGGGACGTCTAGCATTGCTGTCTCTGAGGTCGGTCAGTCATGTGTGTGTGTGTGTGTGTGCGCTCGCGCGAGCGCCTGTGTGTGTGTGTGTGTGTGTGTGTGTGTGTGTGTGTGTGTGTGTGTGTGTTGATAAAGGGTCATGCAAATCGATCTTTTTAAAGGTCAGAGAGAGAGAGAGAGAGAGAGAGAGAGAGAGAGAGAGAGAGAGAGAGAGAGAGAGAGAGAGAGAGAGAGAGAGAGAGAGAGAGAGAGAGAGAGAGAGAATCTTATTATTATTATTATTATTATTATTATTATTATTATTATTATTATTATTACCGTTATTATTATTTTTATTATTTTTTTTATTATTATTATTATTATTTGTTCTTATCTAGCAGTATTACCATTTTTATTGTTAATGTCATCATTATCATTCTTATAACTGATATAATTTTCCAATATATTCAACTTTATCATGATTATTATCATTAATAATATTACTATTGTTGTTATTTGAATTATATTCTATGATTCTTTTTCTTCTTCTTCTTCTTCTTCTTCTTCTTCTTCTTATTATTATTATTATTATTATTATTATTATTATTATTATTATTATTATTATTGTTATTATTATAATTATTATTTTTTTTATATATTATTATTACACCTATTACTAATAACATTATTATTGTTGTTGTCATTGTTATCATCATTATCACTAATATTATAATTTTCCAATTGTATTCTACTCTCCTAATAACTTTAACTACCCTACAATAGAGGTTTCCTTTTTCTTCTCTCTTGCATTGTATTTGCCACCTATTATGTTATATTATGCAGTCGTTTCTAGCTACTTGTTTGTTTACTACAAGTATATTTTTTTCCATTTTTTCTGCCCAAAAAGCGTCGCTTAAAAAGGGTTGCTTGTTAATTAAAAACCTTGTTCGTAACTGTATATACGTATGTGACAAACATACTAAAATGTTTAAGTGTTTAAGTGTGTGAGAGAGAGAGGGAGAGAAATACAGAAACAAAGGGAGAGGCAAAAATTGGCACAGACAGGCTGGTAAAAGGGGGAAAAGACAGACAGGTAAACCAAGTGAAACCGTGCCTAAAAGACTGGACGGATAACTGACCAACAGGAAGGCATACGCGGAGGGAGCTAGACTGAGACACGCAGTAGAGGGGAAAACTAACCAAAAAAAAAAAAAAAAAAAGGGCAGAAAGTAGCGGAGCAAAGGGGGAGACGATCTTTGTTCTTATTATTGTTGTTGTCCCTGGGGTTGTTGTTTTTGCTCTTGTTGTTTTTGCTCTTGTTGTTGTTGTTGTTGGTTGTTGTTGTTATTGTTGTTGTTGTTTGTTTGTTTGTTGTTGTTGTTGTTGTTGTTGTTGTTGTTGTTGTTGTTGTTGTTGTTGTTGTTGTTTTTGCTCTTGTTGTTTTTGGTCTTGTTGTTGTTGTTGTTGGTTGTTGTTGTTGTTGTTGTTGTTTGTTTGTTGTTGTTGTTGTTGTTGTTGTTGTTGTTGTTGTTGTTGTTGTTGTTGTTGTTGTTGTTGTTGTTGTTGTTGTTGTTGTTGCTGGTTGTTGTTGTTGTTGTTGTTGTTGTTGCTGGTTGTTGTTGTTGTTGTTGTTTTAAGGGTTGGCGGATAATCCCGCGCTCCCTTTATATCTCTTTTCACTAGAATTGTTGGGTGTTTTTTTCTTCTTTGCTTTGACGGAACGTAATTGGTTTCGGTGTTTTCGCTCGTGTTGTTTTGACTTGAAACGTAAAACAGAGGTGCAGATGTGTGTGTGTGTGTGTGTGTGTGTGTGTGTGTGTGTGTGTGTGTGTGTGTGTGTGTGTGTGTGTGTGTGTGTGTGTGTGTGTGTGTGTGTGTGTGTGTGTGTGTGTGTGTGTGTGTGTGTGTGTGTGTAGAGAGAATCATCATTGAATGTATATATAGATAAAGATGCAGTCCCAGTTGTGTGTTTGCAGGTGTTTGGACGTGAGGTGGAAGGAATGAAAGGCGATACACAGCAAGCAATAAGAACCTTTTTTCAGAGCGTATTGGATAAACAATTATTGGTAATGATGATGGCGTGGTGGCTCCCGACGCTCACCTGGCGGAACGTGACACCGCTCTGATTTCCTGGAAGCAAGAAAGGCCAGCGAGTCGAATGGCGAGTCTATATTGTGAGGGCAAGCCATTCACGTGCGTTGTGTGATACGTGTGGCACTTGGATGAACCCAACAACACCTGCTCACGGGAGTGCTAAGGTGAGTTAATTTGCGTCGGTTAAAAGAAAATATAAACTAAAAAGAAACTAACAAAAACCATAAATCACGTGAATATTACAATGTTATACTCATAAATATTAAAATAATTACTTAGTTGCTGTTTTATTTTCAGATTCAAATAATTCAGAGAGAAAGATTATTCTGATGCCTAGGGCGTCCGATGACCTCTCTTTGACACCTTTGTTTATGTAGGCGGGGATACTAGCAGCTTTGTGTGTTTTGTTATTTATTTACTGTATTGTGTTGCTTCATAATATTTTGATTTGACTATTTTTTGATTCCCCAATGGTGTGGAGATTTAAAAGAAAAATGTATGAGAGTGAGAGACACATTCTAACAAGCACGCACGCACTTAAGTCTCCCACGAGCACACAGACACACACACACACACACAAAAAAAAACGATGTGTAGTGTCCAGAAAATAATATATCAGTCCCATTAAAGCCACGGGGTGAGGAAAGAACAATTACCCCGGGGGAGTCAACACGAGGCGCTGGGCGTGACTGTAGCTGCATCAGTATAAGGGAGAGGAAAAACTGCTGGCGCCGTTGACGGACACGGAACATATTTAATAGCATTCTCCCCTGACGTCAGTGTCCAGTGTCGTCCGGGCTTATAATATTTCTTGGTATTACGTTAATGCCACACGCTGAGAATAAAAAGACTGTGATTAATGAAAAGTATAATTTATGTAGGTTGAAGTTCACTTAGCATGTCTGGCATCTATTTCGACGAGTAACGTAAAAGAACTGAAGCTGAATAATGTCTTTTGAAATATAGTTCCTGTTAAAAGTTCTTGACTCTGAATATTAGTGCAGAATTTCTACCACTGGATTTGACACGAGAATCGTAAAGCATAATATAAATGCAAGTAAAAATTCTTGTGCTGACCACGGAGGGTCCCCACCTCACCTCCCACTTCCATCACGCCTTCTCGGTGCCACATGATCGATCAAGGAAAGTTGTTTATATATTTCTTTGCCACAAGATCTATACGGAAAGTTGCTTAAAGAGAGTTCGCCTCTCTCTCTCTCTCTCTCTCTCTCTCTCTCTCTCTCTCTCTCTCTCTCTCTCCTTGTCACTTGATTTATAACTGCATAAATATTTCTTAGTGCTCGGGGTCTAAACGATAATAGTGTTAATTCACGAGGGTAGATTTAAGTCAGATTAACCGTGGCTAAGTTGTATTTCTCGGGTACGAAAGTCTATGTTACAGAACTAGGTTTACTTACAGTGTTCCTGCACAAACACTCAGAGGAAAAAAGCTCGTACAAACCGGACATTAATAAGGAAGATGACGAGGCTGACTCAAGCAAATGCACAGAACTCTCTCGAGCCCAGAGTTGATAACCAACAACTACACAACGCTGAGAGACTGACCAAGGACACCAATAATCATATGAGACAATTCTGACAAATTTTCCTCCACGGTTCATAAAGCGTTTCATCACAGTAAAATAGCTCGATGGGAATGGAAAACAAATCTATAAATAAAATGTTTGGTATATAATCTACCCTTTGAAAATTACCAAATACTTCTCTCAGTTGTGGGGACACCTATCCAATGATGAACCTCAAGATTTACCATGAGATTAGCCAGGCAGAATTTGAGCAAAGCAAGGAGTCATGGAGGCAGTGCAACGAATAAAAGGTACGACGCTAACTCTACTGGGAATGAGAGAAAACAAAACACCACAAAGAAATGTAGCACGGGTTGGGTTGCGTGGGGGAGCGGTGAGCAGCAGGTATACACGTCTGCTGCATCACAAACAAAGCGGAAACAACGTAAACAAAGAGAGCAAGGGAGGGTAGAAGCTGCAGAAGTTGAAAGAAAAACTCCTGCCAAACTATCCGCACCTTCCACGAACACTGAAACACCAACATATTCCCACAAAACAATATTACGTAACTATGACTCGATATATGCACATTCTTTTTCCATCAATCTATTTACATGTATCTATCTATCTACCTATCGTTTTAGACAGATATACGGACCAACATACACAGACATACAGAGCGATGGTGACAAACAGATGTGCAAGCAGGCAGCTCAGACAGTATAATAATCTTTCTAACAAGTTTCCTGCTTCTAGTTTCGAGTTGAGCAAGGGGTCTATAGGCACAAATCTACCACGACGGCGCCCCCATTGGAGAGGTCGACACAGCCACCCACGTATAGCTAAAGTTACCTGAACATATCACAACTCCGCCAGCCACGACATGTTCAGGGGTGGAAGCTGTCTTTGGATGTAGGGGAGGCGGGGAGAGACAGAGTTGAGGGGAAAGGGTGCGTCCGTCACCTCCTAACCTTTGGCTGAGCCTCGTCCATAATATGGATAATTTAAATATACTAAATAAACCAAATGAATCTAAATAAACTTCGGCTCACAATCTTTGCCTGCGGCAGACGGATGCAACCATTTTAATGAACATATTTTTTATATTTTACAATCTATTTTATCTAAAACTATATTAGAAACAACATTAAAACAGAAAAAAATAACAATATTTTGCCTTCCATTTTTATACCTCCGCTCTGTTCGGTCTGTTGTCCGGTCGGTCAAGTGGCTGTCGGCTCAGAGTCCATTTGGCAGAATGTCCGCCGGTGAAGTGTTCGCCGGTTAAATATCCGTCGGCCACCTGCCCAGGAGCCTCGCCCGCCCACTGCCGCCCCCAGCCAAGCGGGACTTATCAGGGGTGACAGGCTGCTCGTGGCCGTCGTTTACCTATCAACAATATTTGAGAAAGAAAAATTGCGAATGTAGCCCAGACATGTAAAATGATGGGCTGACGCGGATTACTGTTGGAAACAATTTTTATTTCTTACGGAAAATCACGGAGCTACAAAATCTAATATTGTTTTCCATTCGACATGTCAAAGCCTCATTTTTAATACGTGAATAATTAGAAAGAAGATTTAGCCAGAAAGCATATAAATAAATAAGCTCCCCAATAACCCACATCACACAGCGGTGCAAAATTTACCAAAAATATAAAAGCTATTTGATTCTTTCATTTAGCTAACTTGAGTGTGCCATTTTGCAAGCCAACCTGTCGCCGTGCACCCAAACAAAGCGTGTTCCCTACATGTGCCTCCCATCCGTCGTGGTTTTATTGCCCAAGAGGTTTCACTCTCATCTTCATGTCAATCTTTACCTTCAAATCGTACCGAAAAAAAAAATACTATCCCGAAAAGTAACCACGACCACAAAATATCAGGAACAGAGAATTCGAATATGACTTACACATGCTTGTTTATTTCACACATTTCTCCTCCAGCAAAAAAGTAATTCTGAAGGACCACAACAAGAAAACACCCGCCATCCCTTTTAGAAACTGTATATCTTGGTGAGTTTTCATTCTTCATTATTAAGTTTTAAACCTGAGCAAGAGTGGCAAATCCTCTGTCAAAAAATTTAGTCCAGAGCGAGGCTGGTGAAAATAAAGGAACTCAAAAGCCGGCCTGTCCTCACCGCGGAGTGGCCCGACGCCGGTGCTTCGCGGGGCGGAAGTTGGCGGAAGAGTGGCGGAGTTGGGTGACAGTTTATCAAAGTTTGCTGCGCGCTGGTTTAACTTGTATATTGGTGTGTCTCGCCCTGTCTCATCGTTCACCATTCCTCGCCTCACTTTTCCCATCTCTCTCTCTCTCTCTCTCTCTCTCTCTCTCTCTCTCTCTCTCTCTCTCTCTCTCTCTCTCTCTCTTTAATGCACCTCCTGGTTCTTTTTCCTCGTTTCCTCCCGCGCCTCCATCCCCGCTTCCCCGTCTCCTTCCTGTCCTCCTCCTCCTCCTCCTCTTCCTCCTCCTCCTCCTCTTCCTTTTCCTCTTCCTCCTCCTCCTCCTCCTCCTCCTTTTCCTCTTCCTCTTCCTCCTCCTCCTCCTCCTCTTCCTCCTCCTCCTCCTCTTCCTCCTTTGTATGCAAATCGCCTAGACACATAATCGTAACTTCATTACCATAATGATGCTAGTGAGTCATGCGAAATAAACATAAAATAGGCCTACTAGACTCTTCCTCGTCCTCCAGGCGTGACTCATGCAGCCAGGGATAGCGGTAAATGTAGAAAATGTGAATTTCTCTGCATTTTCCACAAGGATTCATGAAGCTGAGGAGCCTTTACAAATGTCTGTAAAGAGAATAGTTCAGTCCGTTTCTTCACTGTTTCTTCTTTGTGAATTTTGACGTTCTTTTGATAATGTAACAATTAAAGAGTGGCGGCAGGAGTAAGAATTCGGAAGCTCTTTTTTTTTCTACTTAACGTACATATTACCGTATGTGTGTGTGTGTGTGTGTGTGTGTGTGTGTGTGTGTGTGTGTGTGTGTGTGTGTGTGTGTGTGTGTGTGTGTGTGTGTGTGTGTGTGTGTGTGTGTGTGTGTGTGTGTGTGTGTGTGTGTGTGTGTGTGTGTGTGTGTGTGTGTGTGTGTGTGTGTGTGTGTGTGTGTGTGTGTGTGTGTGTGTGTGTGTGTGTGTTGTTATAGTAATTGTAGTATATCAATGTATTATTATTATTGACACCCATCCACTTGAAGCCTGGTGCCCTCACGGCACACATAGGAGAGGTCTTCCTCATAGAAGATGTGCTCCTCGTAAAATATCCATGTACTTCCTTGACCAACACCACAGACACAATCAGGATAGTCTCAGAAAAACTACTCGGCATGGCAGACGCCATACGGGCAACCAAGACTAGGGAATCAAAGGCACCTTCTAGTACCAACTCTCTGAATCTTTTTCAACTACTGGAGGATAGGATTCTGTTCTTACGGGGAAAAGTTGATGAAGTAGACATGGATTATTGTTTTCACTCAGTTCACTCTCGGGTATAGAGGGGGTTGCTCAACATCGTTGGGTCCGCCTCAAAGTTCCTTTTCGGTACGGCCACCGACGAGGACGTGCGCGATTTGCGGGACCACTACGATCGTGTACTTTCCTTTGCTGCCCGGAATCGCAGAGTAATCAACGCCAATTGTAGAAAACTTGCGCGACTGCATACTCACATTGAGGAACTGCTAGAGCAAACAAATAAGATGGTAGAAGTTATCAATATAGTTGTCAAGCAGATCGACCAGGTGAATCAGTTTCTCCTCCTAGATCAGGCCTTGCATGTACTGGAAAACGTCATTAACTCTGTCGCAACGGCAAATCAGCAGGTTATTAGCAACATGGTAGATGCGGCGCACGGTATAGCCACACCTGCCTTGTTCCCTCTACACGATTTGAGAACGACTATCCATATCGGGTATCAAAATTATAGTCTCAAGCCTTTATTCAACCCAGACATGAGTCAATATTTTTACCCCTTGATTGAGTCCAGCGTCACGCCCGATGCCATAATCATTCATGTTCCGTTTCAGACGGCGGATGTGTTTGAGGCCCATGAAATTGTTCCATTTCCCTTTTCCGCCAAGGACAGTGTTTTCTGGATACGTCCCCGTCTCTTGTCTTAATCGCGAAGGATTTCGCTCTGTATTCAACGGGTAGCTACTCACTCTTGCAATATTGCAAGAAGACGGTCTTCAGGCGATTCTATTGCTCTGCGTCTCTTTTTGCCTTCCTACCGGTTCGGGGAGGAGTGTACGAGATCGCCCTCACCCGGGTGAACGCGTCTGACGCTTTTTCCCTGTGCCCTTACAAGCAACTACCACCAACACCTGTTTTCCATAAGAAATTTCAGGGTCTACATTATTTCTATTTTCCTCAGTCCTTCTATGTATCAGTCATCTGCCCGGAGGGTACCACTTATCAACGGGTTACTGGTCACTATGCCATAGCGGAAGCATGCTATATCCACTCCACTAACATAGCAACGTACCCGTCCCGGATCCGTCTGGTTTTCACGGCCAATATTTCCCATCGAGTGTTTCCTCTGCGGTCTTTCGATAACATTCACTTTTCCAGCATCTCTTATGTGACTAATTCCCTTAATTCATTGTCTTTTGCAAACGAAACAGAGTTTGCAGAAACCCTGGAGGAAACGCTGCCTGAATACTTGCACCTCAATTACTTGTACCCTGGAGTTTTTGTGCCAATGTTTCTGATGGTCGTCAGTCTCGTCGTCATGTGCTACCTTATTAGGAGGAACTCTGTCCTGCACGATTATTTGGTTGTTCAGACACGGCGACAGGATGCAGGGAGGCCACTGGCTAGGTAGTTTTTTTTTTTTCTCACGCAAGAAAAAGACAAGAAATGTGTCATTTCTCCTGCTCCTGTACCTTACCATTGTACTATGTTCCCACCTTTTGTTGTTGTTCTTATTATTTTTTGGAAGCTGGATGAGCATTTCATGTTCTGTAACTAGGCCACTTGTTAACTACAGATACTTGTGTCTTTATGTTCCTCCAGTTAGAGATTATTTCTCTGATTTATGTCGCACCCGCTGGAGTTACCTATCATTATTTGTGTCATTACTACACGAGTATTCCTGCTTAGCCATTGTTTTCATAAACTTGTGCCATAAGCAGTCTGCTCAACATGTTCACACTATATCGGGTCCACTACTAATTAGATTTTTTTTTTGGATGTCGCGAGGTCGCGATCAGTGGTAGGTGACCGAGCAGTGTTATAGTAATTGTAGTATATCAATGTATTATTATTATTATTACTTATTATCACCACGGATTAGGCATGCAATATCAATGGAAAAAACCCACGACAGATAGATCGCGCCACCTTGTAGGAATGTCAGCTGTCAGTGTTTACCGTCTCAGTTCATATACAAAGCATTTCATCAAGCTTAGAGGTCACCTTGACATACGTGACCAATTGTAACTTTATTATTTTCCAATCTGTAATTCGTCACTCCTTCGAGAGAGCTCCCACGACACACACCTAGCGTCTCGTCTCTCTCTCACCCACGCTACGCTGTATCTTAGGTTAATAATATATTTCTTCTAAGACAGCAAGTATTTCCCTTCACGCCCGCAAGTCCCCGCAACCAAGCGTTACACCGTTACATTATTTGTTTTTCCATTGATATTGCATGCCTAATCCGTGGTGATAATAAGTAATAATAATAATAATAATAAATTGATATACTACAATTACTATAACACTGTGTGTGTGTGTGTGTGTGTGTGTGTGTGTGTGTGTGTGTGTGTGTGTGTGTGTGTGTATGTGTTGTTACGTCACCGGTGTCGGAACACTGGTGTGGTCAGGGGTCTTGGGAAAAGTTACAAAAAAAACAAAGACAAAACAAAAACTGGGTTGGTTGGGCCTCAAAATACCAGGTTCTTTTCCCCTGAACCGAACAACAATAAAAGGAAATGAATAAATTAAAACAAAGGAAATGGTGAACGGAAAGGCCAAAATGAACTAAAGACTATATATTTACAAAAGTTAATATTTATATTAATTACAAAAGAAAAGTAAACCCAAGATTGCCTTGGCTAACTCTCCTTTAAAAACATGAATCAAATAATATAACAAAAGCACAAAACACTAATGAAAACACGTGGACGAGGGGCAGCATTGAACACAAGGGCAAAGCGTGATAAACACGAAAACACACACATAAAATAAAAACCATACCTTAAAACACTAACGACTCTCTCTCTCCCGTAAAAGAAAACACACGCTTGCAGGCGTGGAAAAATTGCAGAAGGCGCTGCAGGGACACAAAAAGGGAGAGAGAGGAGCCGGCCTCCCTTCTAACTCGACGTGATCGGGAACAAACAAGGGAAGGATTTTTTTTTTTTTTTTTTTTTTTATATTTTAGAAAAGAAGGGTGAAGGGAAGAAGGGGTGTGTGTGGAAGGAAAGTGGGAGGGAAATATTAGTAGGGTCACTCCTTATATTGGGGCGACGCCGCCTCGCCGCCCCGCGAGCAGGCTGCCAGACGTCGCTGGCGGTGTGGGGCAACAAACCCCACGACAAAACAAAATACATAGTTTAAAAACAATATATCCTAACCTAAACCTAAAATAAAATATACATAATATGTTACAATACATTGAAAACGAGCAGAAAAGATGTAAATGAAAAGAACAGCCCGGTGGCAACATTGACCCCGGGTCGTCGCGTGGGGCGGTTGCTATGGCCCAGGCAGAACAAGGAACGGCTGGTGGAATATTCCAGACCCCGGGTGGTCACTGTGCCGCTCCCCAAAACCAGAAATATCCAGTTCATGCTGGGTCGGCGTGGGTGGACATACCACAGAACAAAGGGTCACGCAGCAGGCCACGATGAGTGACCCCACCGTGTCGGTAAAATAATTAAAAAAATGAAGGTCGGGAGAAGCCCGGCCGTAACAGTGTGTGTGTGTGTGTGTGTGTGTGTGTGTGTGTGTGTGTATTCGAAATATATTTACAGATGTGGGACACTTACTGTTCTTAAAAAAAAAAAAAAAATTATTTCCCTCGATAATTGCTAATCAGCATGTATGAATAAATGATTTCCTGCATACCTTTATTACCTACACACTTACATCCCTCTGTATGAAAGGAAAAAAATATACTTCATGTTGTGAAAATGTAAGAAAATAATCCTTTCCGTAATGATAAGTTTGTCAACAATAATGAGGCTGACTAATAACTTCAATATGGTCTTAAGAAATCGAAAGTATTTTTAATCCCGGCGAAAGTAAGAAAATCAATTAGTGTGAGAAACTGCGAGTACCTACAACCACTCGATACACACCTCTGAGGCCACCTGTGATTGCCTCTCTCCTCGCTTCCCTCCATCTGCGGCAAGTCACGCCACTTTAACACCTGTACTCGACTCGATCGTTCGCACGTCACGATACCGGTCGGCCAATCAGCTCGGGTCGTTGCTGTCCTCACACCCCTTCTACCCCCTCCCACAGCGGTCGCCTGACGTACGGTAATAGTGGTTGAGAGGCCATTCCGAAACATCCTCCGGCCATAAAGAAGCGCTGCGGCCGGGGGTCTGGCTGTGCCGCCGCGTGTGTGCCGTGGGGCGAGTCTGTGTGTTACGAGCGGAGTTTAGCAGTAAGACTAAAACATAAAATAATAGTAAGCGATGGGATCCCCGCACGCACGCATAAGCTGCTACTTCCACGCCCAAGTTTCCTGGACTCGTGTTAAGGAACCTCGGTACGTAAAGCAATGACATGGACAGTGTATGCATCAACGACTGTCTGCCGGCGGGGAGAGAGGGAGACGCAGGCGATGAGGCACGGTGGGCTTTGAGAGGCTGGGGGGCGGCGGGGGGCAGTAATGGGGACGGGGAGGATCAGGGGGCGGGAGGTCTAGTCCTGGCCTGCCCTGCCTCGCGTGTCGACCTCTTTGTGTACACGTCTGAATAATGAAGATTTAGCTTAGGTAAAGAAAGACTCGAGGTAAAAAGGTAGACATAAATCCAGATATACAAGGCTAGAATGCCAACGCCTAGGAGATCAGGCTCACACACACACACACACACACACACACACACACACACACACACACACACACACGCGCCCTCATTAGATACCCTCCCGCTCTCTTATTCAAACTTATGGTCACTTTCCTCATTTCCATTTCCTTTCCGCGCCTCCTTCCTCGCCTCATTTTATCACCGGCCTCCCTCTTCCCCGTTCCTGCTTTTAATGTCATCTTGGTTTTCGTCACAGAGAAACGACTGCCGATTCTATTATATCATTAGGATGATTTCATAGCTGCGTGGATGAGGACAATTCTGTGTCATCAATATACACATGAACCGCTGCTGTGAGTGTTATCAGAGTTTTTACATAATAACCGGTAGAAAAATATCGAGTTGGATGCTGCGCGGACTTACAGTCTGGTGCATAAATAAAACATTTACATGAAGTACACACGCTATTTTCAAGCTCACCGGCCATGGCCAGCCTCGCCAGTGGGTGAGCTCATGTGTGAAATTTCAATTCACTCAAGTGGAAGAATTTTTACGCTTTTCTGTCTCGGTGAACTTGTTTACCGACCAGCCGGTGGGGGGCTATTTTTACTATGCTAAGAAAGTATATATTAACACCACGCCTTACGACATCAGTTCAGTGGGGCAATTTAATTAACAAGTGACAAAGAAATCAATTTACAACTGCACTACCTGAATTTTAACATCCCCATTTTCATGCGTGATACCTATGAAGGGCCGAGGCATCGTGAGTCGCGGACCCCACATTACCAGGAAGGTGATCAATATATCCAGATGACAGTCACTCGTGCCGCGTCCTTTGCCTTACCCTCGCCCTTTCCTGGGTTGTCATATGGGGCTTTGCCTTTGTACTTTTATGCGCAGTTGAAAAGCAGAGTTTCGACGAAGCTTCACTTTGAGTAATGACCTCAGGCACAGCGGCGCCGACTGAACTTACGACTTCCCGATTCCCCGTTGTCTGCTTTGGAAGAGGCACGACAAAGCTCCCCTTCGAAGGCTCCCGGAACAGGCTCTGGATTAAAGCCAAAGACGCAAAACCTCTTTATGTTATATCCTCCCATGCAATCACCTACCCGCGCACTTTGCCTTCGCCTCCACACCAAACATTTCTCCATACTTGAAGGCAAACAGAGCAGGGAGAGTAGGCCAAACTTTGCCCTCATAAACTGGCTATTCCGGCAAATGTTTCAAGACAAAACTGCACCCCACCGAAACCTAAAGGGAAAGGAACACGAACGAAGGGGAAGAGGAAGAACTGAGTAAAAGAAGAAAAGAAAAGAAACGAGAGCAAAGAAACAAGAGAAGAGGAGTGGAGAGGAAAGGAGGATGAGAAGAGGAAAGGAAAGGGATGGGGAGAAGCGAAGCAGAAAACAGGCTGAGGGCTACGAGGAAAGATGGAATAAGGAGGGAGTCAAGAAGACCCGGAGGCTGAGAGTCGATGAAAGACAAGAGGGCAAAGGAAGATTGGCTTTGCTGAGGGTATAACGAACGAAAGGAAAGAAAACAAGAGGAAACAAGTACGAAGGAACAACACATACATGCTCAATGAAAGAAGGAACGAGAAGAAAGGAGTGGGGTAAAAGAGCGAGGCTTCCTAAGGTCAAAGGACGAGAAGGGAGAGATTGACGCCGCTCGCCGACCCCGTAGCGACATTAAAGGTGATCGTTTGAGGAAGTAGAAGGAGCATAAAAGGGAGCTTTGGGTTGTTTGGGGCCGTGAATTCAAGGAACCCGACAACACCCACACACACACACACACACACACACACACACACACACACACACACACACACACACATCCGTAGTGAAGCGGATGTATCTCACGAATGGCGTCTGACAGGCTGAGGTTGTGTCCCCCCATGAGCAAAGACGATGGGGTGTGCGGTGTGTGATGTTCCAGCTGCATTCATAGATCAGTGAATATACAGCAACCAGCTCGGAAAAAATAGGGTACTGGTTGGCGATGTGAGTACTGCACGTGATCAGACTAAGATGAATGACACCCACACCAACAGACACCCTCCCACACCCCCACACAACACTGAGACGGCATGAGGTGGGCACGTACCAGCCGCGCTCTCATCTTCACACCTTCACGCCACTTCGAGAACTCACACCCAGTCAACATTTTATTTAGGTAAGGTTTATATGACTTCCGCTGTCCCTCCTTCCCTCTGTCCACATGATAAAGGTTGACATGCAGTGGGTGACAAACAAACTACCTTAATATATCTTATAGAAGTAATGTTATTCCGAGTACCAGTATGTCTGACCTCCACGTTCGTTCCCTGCTTCACACAACTGAGTCATGGTTTAATTATGTCGTGCTCGCGTAAGGCAACAATACACGGAGTACGTTTTCAAGCAAGGCTGAAAAATCTTGAACGAGGAACGACCGGCAGGCAGGAGTGGTCCGCCGCCTGCATCCCCGGAGAGCCGTACGTGAGCCTGACAGGTGTTGGGACAAACCCTTGGCTGGGACGCGGAATGTCTACTTCTCGATGCAAACGATACGTTTCACACCACCACACTCTGCTTGCGGATGACGTTTTAAAGTTATGCAAGAGAAATTCAGTTTGTTTTCATTATACCCAAAGGAAAAAGACAAAAAACGTAGTCCACGGAAAGGCGTCGGCCAAGAAAGCCTCAGAAAAGTTATCCTCCCATCCACTTTTCTCCCCGGCGCCTCCGTCCCTCTAAAAGTCGGCCAAAGTGTCTGCCGACGTTGCCCTAAACCTTCCTTTTTTAGCCTCCCCTCGACCCTCGCGACCCCTGGCACTGCTTCCACTTCAGGTTAAGAAAACATTAATTGCCTTGTAAGGGAGCTACGGGAGGCGGATCCCAGGGGGCTTATCAGCGCCATCACGCTATACAAAAGGGTTGATCCGAGGGGCAAAGAAGGAGGGGATGGGAGGGAATGACAGGGGAAAGGGCGGCAGGGGAAGGGAAGCGGGGGAAAAGAAACACGTGGGTCGGCTCTCCTGGGACGGGGTTACGGAGGAGCGTGTTTTGTCCCGAAGGAATGAAAAATGGAAGCTAGAAGTCTCAGGAATTGTAACAGATGATCCAGGTTGCACACTCTCTCTCTCTCTCTCTCTCTCTCTCTCTCTCTCTCTCTCTCTCTCTCTCTCTCTCTCTCTCTCTCTCTCTCTCTCTCTCTCTCTCTCTCTCTCTCTCTCTCTCTCTCTCTCTCTCTTGTGTCTGCTACTTCTTTATATTGCTCCTGCGTCTGCTGCTTCTCTTTCTTTTCTTTACCTCTTCTATTTTCTTCTTTTACATTATTGTTTTCGATTATTCCTTCCTTACTACCAACCAACCTCCCTTTCTCTCTCTCTCTCTCTTTCCTGTTTCTGATACTTCTTTCTCTTTTTTGTGCGTCCGCTACTTCTCTTCCTTTTCTATCCTCCTCTTCTCCTCTTTTCTCCTTTTACATTTTCGTTGCCTTCTTTCCTTCTTTTCACCATTTTCATTTTTTCCTTCCTTGCAACCAATCGGCTTTTTCCTTAGTATCCTCATCTCATTCCTTCCCGTGTGCCATTAATCTTACTTCTTCCCAGACTTCCATTCTTTTCTAGTGCTGTAACTCGCTTTCTCTCTCTCCCCTTCTGCCATAAATACTGCATCATTGTTACCCTCGGCCACCATACCTGCACATACCTTTCCATCGCCTCTTCTCCCACTAACACCTCTATCTATCTGCCAGCTTCATCTTCTTTTCGTGATTCGCATTCTTTTTCTCTATCTGCCAACCGCATCTTCTCTTCGGAATTTGCTTCCTTTTCCTCCTTCTGCCATAAATACTGCACCATTGTTACCCTCACCCACCATACCTGCACCGTACCATCGCCCATTCTCTCACTAACATCTCTTTCCATCTTCCAACTTCATCTTCCCTTCGTAATTTGCTTTCTCTTCCTCCTTCTTCCACAAACAAAATACCACATCTTTCTAACCCTCATCCACCATACCTGCATCGCTCCATCGGCTCTTCTTCCACTAACATCTCGATCTATGTGCCAACTTCATCTTCTCCTCTCTAAGTCACTCCTTTCTTTTCGGTTCTCCTACTTTACTCTATATCTCTATTTCTTCTTTTGCCCCGAGATTCTATTGGCTGCGTCTCTTCATCTGTCTCGGAGGCTGATTCAAGCGCCCGAAGGCAATTCTTTCTCAAGCACGAGAGGGCGATTGGGGAGCAGAGTGAGGGAGAGAGAGGGAAGGAAGGAGGAAGGCAAGAAACAAGGAAAGACAGGAGGGAAAGATGAAGGATGGAAGGAGGAGGAAAATAGACGGAAAAGAACAGGGTAAGGGAAGATAAAAATAAAGGAAGATAAGGAGGAAGTGAGAGTGAGAAGCAGGTAGGAAATGAGAGAAAAAATACAAAAGAAAGAAGGGGCTTTAAAGGGTGGGAGGGAAAACAAAAATGAATAAAGGTGGGAAGGGAAGGAGGGGTTAGTAAACAAAGTGCGAGGGGAGGAGGGAAGGAAGGAGGGATGAAAGAAACAAGACAAGAAAGGAGAGGAAGGATGAAGAATGGAAGGAGGAGGAGAAAAGGAAGGAAAAGAACGGGACAAGAGAAGGAAAAAAGTAATGAAAGAGGGAAGGGAGAGAGAGATGAAAAAGTAAGGAAAGATAGATAGACATGCAGGAAGTGAGGGTGAAAAGGAGGTAGGAAATGAGAAAAAAGGAATGGGTTTTAAAGAGGAGGAAAAACAAAAATAAATAAAGGAGGGAAGGAGGGAGTAAAGGAGGTGAAGAGTTAGGAAAAGAAGTTAGAGAATTGAAACGAATGGAGGAAAGGTAGGAGCAATGGGAGAAATGGAAAAAAGTCTGGAAGGAGTTAGGAAAAAAGAGTGAATAAAGAAAAAAGGAGAAGGATAGGGAGGGAGGGAAGGAAGGAGAATAGGTAAGGTACGAAATATGCAAGCGAAAGTAGGAAAGGAATAAGAGAATGAGAAGAAATTTGGAACTGTGAGAAGGAATGAAAGAAAGAAAGAAAAGAAGGATGAGAGGAGAGGAAGGAGGTTAAGAAACTGAGGAAAAGAAAGAGGGATGAGAGGGAGGGAAGAATGGAGGAGGAGAGTAACAAGGAGGTAGGAACAGTGAGAACTAATGGAGGGATGGAAAGAATGATGAGGTGGAGCAAGGGAGAGAGGGAGGGAGGGATGGAGGACGAGATGGAGGGAGAGTTAAGAGCAGAGGAAGACTGACGGCAGGAAGGTACGGACTGTGACAGGGTAGAAAAAGAAAGTAGGAAAGATCATGTGAAAATGAAGGAAGATGAAGCAGGATGAGAGGCAACGCATTTAAACAGCGGACGGGTACACGCGGAGGACGACCAGCGAAAACAGATGACGAAGAGCTTAGCGGAAAGAAAGCAAAAGTTGTCACGCGCAGGAGGAAAGTGCGAGAGAACGAGAAATAATGCAAGGCGACAGAGAGAATACGACGAAGAATGAAACGCGAAAGAAGAAACGAGAAAGATTGAAAAAAGGAGAGAGAGAGAGCGACCGATGAAGAATGCAACACGACAGAGAGGATGGCGGACTGCAATGCGAACGAGGGAACGACGAAGTAAGAATGAAACACGAAGGAAAGAATGACAGGACGTGAAAGAAAATGGAAAGAAGAAAACAATGAAAGAGGGAACGACAAGGAAAGAGAAAACGACGAAGAATGAAACGCAAAAGAAAACAAGAAGACAAAAGAAAAATAAGAAAGCGACAGAGTAAATTCCAGCGGGGCCAAGACTTGATGCTTCTGGACTGACACTGGATTCCTTTGTTAATGTGTAAGAAAGAAAAAGGAAAATCAATAACAAAGGACACAAAGGGACTCAATGTAAAAAGTGGCAAAAAAAAAAAAACGAACACGAGTCAAAAAAGAAAAAAAATGCCGAGAAAAAAAATAATAAAACCTCGTAAGGAAAAAAGAAAAAAAAAAGTAGATAAATGAACTTCCTGGGAGACCTGACCTGGATGCCTTTGTTAATACGTAATGAATAAAAAGCTAGAACGCGAAAAAGGAGAAAAAAATATTGAAATCGATGAAAAAAAACGCGAATACAGGAATGGGAAAAAAAGGTGAAAGAGGAAAATTAGATAAAGCCCCATTTGCTCTCTTCTTATGTCTTATTTACAGTATTTCGAGATATCATTCCTTTTTGTTACTTCATATATATCTCTCGTCTCATACAGCCTTTATCCTCCATTCACTTCCTTCCCTCACTCAGCCTATCTTGTTAACACTCCCCCGTGCACCCTTTTCGTTATTCAATAGTTGTTGCGTTTCACTCTCTCACTCTTTTTGTTTGGTCTTCTTTTCTCCATATAAGTTCATCTCTCTCTCTTCATTGCTTCCTAAGCCGAACACATTTTTATAGTAACCCTTTCTGATTCCCATATTTTTCTCCTCCTCGTCCTCGTCATCGTCATTTTAGTCCTCCATTTCCTCCTCCTCATCATCATCTTCATCGTCCTCCTCCTCCTCGTCGTCTTCGTCCTTCTACTGGTCCTCTTCCTCGTCCTTTTCGTCCTCTTCCTCCTCCTCCTCATCATCATCACCTTCATCTACTCCTTCTCGTCTTCATCCCCCTCCTCTTGTCCTCCTCCCGCTCATATTCATAATCTTCCTTTTCGTCATCTTCCTCCTCTTCCTCTTTCTCCTCCTTGTCCTCCGCCTCCTCTTGATCCTTTTCCTCCAACACACAAAACACACGTGACCACTCCACCGACAGTCACTCGAGGGGAAAGCAGCAAAACCTCACATTTCATCTTCCTCTTTCGACCACGTTAACAAGAGATGGGAAACGTCGCGTGAATGTACAGAACTTGTCCATTCTCTTCCCATCCTTACTATCCTTTCTCTCCCTTTTTTACTCCTCCCTCTTCCTCCCTCCCTCTCTCTCTCTCTCGTCTAGGTAATTGTCTACAGTTTCACCTTTCACTGTTTCATAAGGTGTGGTAAAATAACAGAAAAATAAGCCATGCGCTGATATGGAGATGAGATGGGCAAGAGGGCAGTAGTGAACGTCATGAGTCAAGGGGACATCTTATACCTTCCTTACCTTCGTCTTCTCCCCATCCATCGCCTAAGTTAAAAGGTTACTGAGTTCAATAATTGAGTTACTATTAAAACGTTACTCATTTTACCTGCTCTACTCTCTTCCTTCCCTTACCCTTCCCCATCCTTCTCCTCTTCCTAATCCTCATTCTCATCCTTTTCTCTTTTTAGTCCTCCTCCTCCTCCTCCTCCTCCTCCTCCTCCTCCTCCTCCTCTTTCTCTTGTTCTACTTCCTCCTCCTCCTCCTCCTTTTTCTCTTGTTCTTCATCTTCCGAATATTTTTTTCCTTTTCCTTATAGTCCTCGTCCTCGTCCTTGTCCTCGTCCTCCTCGTCCTCCTCCTCCTCCTCCAGCTAACCTTAACCATCGCCTCGACCTTTGCTATTATTTCTATCATTTCCGTCTCCTCTCAAAAGCTGCTTTAATGTACTTTTCTCTCAGCATCTCATAAAAAAAAGTTATCAAAATGGTTTCCAAGTACCCTTTACACTTAAACAAAAAGTATAGAGTACGTGTAATTAGTTTGGCAGATTAAAAGTAGTTTGTTCTTTTTACCTCTCTTTTTCTGCCTAAAACCAACAATATAGTGCACTCTTTAGATACCTAATTTTCTGTTTTATCCTCTGTTATAATTCTACTTTTTTTGTTGTTGGGAGGAGATGGCGCCACTATAAACACTCGCCTTCGCCAGAACGGGCTGGGCAGACCATCAGGCCCCACCTGGAAGAAGCCTTGGGCTGACCATCTGGCCCCACCTGGAAGAAGCCTACCGGCGCAATAGGCAGCAACGTAAAAAATAAAAAAAAATGAGGTCAATCTACGGTAAGCTTCCTTACCCAATACCCTACCTCTTAATTACACTTCCAGGTAATAGTGTGTGTGTGTGTGTGTGTGTGTGTGTGTGTGTGTGTGTGTGTGTGTGTGTGTGTGTGTGTGTGTGCGTGTGTGTGTGTCCGTGTTTACATTAAATTGGTGTGGACACGCTCAAAGAAAAATATACATAAAATATGCAAAACACAATTACTCGCTACTGTTGCCCCCAAAGCGACGCGAAAATAAACACACGTGCAAAGTCTTTTTTTTATTACGTCACTTTCGTTCTGTTTTCGTGAGGAGATAGAAATAATCTCTCTCTCTCTCTCTCTCTCTCTCTCTCTCTCTCTCTCTCTCTCTCTCTCTCTCTCTCTCTCTCTCTCTCTCACACTCACTCACACACACACACACGCACGTGCGCGCACGCGCGCGCCCAGGGAGGCGGTGGCTCAGTGGACAGAGTATGGGCGTGGGGTTTTGGAGGACTCGCGTTCAAATCAGGGTCGCTGATTCAAGCTAATAATTTTCAATCATCGCCAAGTGGCCTAAGACTTCACACATAAGAACGTAAGAACATAAGAACGTAGGAGTCTGCAAGAGGCTGGTAGACCTGTACATGGCAGCTCTTTCGAACCTAAGCTCCCGTGAATCAAACCCCACCTAATATCACTGTCCATGAATTTATCTAATCTATTTTTGAATATGACAATTGTATTGGTACTCACCACATGACTGCTCAGCCTGTTCCACTCATCTACTACTCTGTTAGTAAACCAATTTTTGCCTATGTCCTTGTTGATTCTGAATTTATTCAGTTTAAACCCAAATACTTCGTGTCCTACCCGGTTCTCTTACTAACAAAACCTTGTTAATATCCCGCTTATTTAATCCCTTCATCCGTTTATAAACCTCGATCATGTCTCCACGCACCCTTAGCCATTCTAAAGAATGCAAGTTTAATTAGCTGTTTGGGTCTTTCCTCGTATTGCAAGTTTCGTAACCCTTGAATCATATTAGTCATCTTCCTCTGCACCGATTCTTACATTTTGATATCCATTCTATAGTAAGGTGACCAGAACTAAACCGCATATTCAAGATGAGGTCTAACTAATGCTAACTATAGTTTGAGGAAGACCGGCGCTTCTGTTGCTTACGCTCGTTGAAATAAAACCCAGTACCCTGTTTGCTCGATTTCTAGCTTGAATGTATTGTGCCCATGGACGGAGATCAGAGCTTACTAACACCCCTAAATCCCTCTCGCACCTAGACCTGCTTATGAGAGTCACTTAAGCAATAGTTATGTGAGGGGTTGTTCCTACCTACACTCAGAATACTGCACTTCCCTACATTGAACTTCATCTGCCACGAGAGAGAGAGAGAGAGAGAGAGAGAGAGAGAGAGAGAGAGAGAGAGAGAGAGAGAGAGAGAGAGAGAGAGAGAGAGAGAGAGAGAGAGAGAGAGAGAGAGTGTGAGAGTGGAGGAGGTGGGGGAGGGATGTTCATGACGCACTTAAGTTCACAAAATGCTGCTCTTGCTTCCTGGCGAAACGGAAATGGAACAGACGAACAAAGGGAATGCTTAAAACCCGCCCAGAGTGCCCCGCGTACTGTGCTTACGAGGCCGAGGCAAACATAACTGCAGAGTCCGCTGGAAACGCCCGGGAAAAGAGGCGAAACCACGACCTCAAGAAGCCTTTACAAACACGGCCCCTCACTTGCCCTATAGCTTGCTCCTTCCTTGCCCTCCCTGCCCTGAAACCTGCACATGGGTCGTCTTCCCCCACCCCTCTCCTGGCTTTCCATGTATTCCACACACTTGAAGCTACCGCATGTCCGTCCCTCGTCCATGACACATCAACACTCTCCCCCTCCCTATTCTACCTACAGTCTACACATGAACCCTCCTCCCTCGAAGCCTGCATATAATCTTCTCATCTAACCTACACACACCTCTTCCCAACCTATCTATGTACTTTCCCTCCTCACTCCTGCAGCCTCTACACGTATCCTCTCCACTTGCAGCCTGCGCATACCCCCCTCTCACCGAAGGCCTGCACACACTTCTCCTCAACCTGCCTCAGTACTTCCCCTCCTCCCTCCTAAGAATCCACATGGCTCCTACCTAACCCCTCCTGAAGCTTGCGATCCCCCCTCCTCCCTGACCTTATTTTGCAGTCTACGAACGTTCCTTTCTTCCCCTGAACTGTACTCACGCTCATGTCCCTCTCTCAAGCCTCTTTTGAAGCCTGTACTTCCTCCCCTCCCTCTCTGAAGCCTACGCAACACTCTCCCCCCCTTCAAGGCTTCCATCTGATCCCTCCTCCAACTGTATAGCTTTCACAATCACGGTGCCTATACGCCTCTATACAAGACAAGTGAAACCGTCTTTGCCAGCACTAAAAGGTACCTAAAACATATTAGAACAAGTGCCGCAAGGAAGAAGAATTATGAATTTAGTGCAGCCGCGGAGGTTAAAGTGGAGCGAGACGAACACTGGAAACCGCACGCTGAGGTCCAGTGGCCCGCCGGGAGAGGTAAGATAAACCAGCCGCAAAAACTGACAGAAAACGAGGATGAAACTTGAGATTGAGGCGGCGGTAAGGGCGACCAGGCTGAGGAGAGAACGTGGAAGAATAGAGAACAAAAAAGCTTTTTCTGCTTAAAATGAGTCAGCTTGCTTTAGTGATACAATCTATTCGACACGTCATTGACCTGTAAAACAGACAAAACCACTTGCTGCACGTAGGCTTACTGGATGATGCTTACCGCTGGCAAGTGGATGGAACGGCTAAGTCTGTTCATGCGTGATGCACGTGTGGGGAGAACTTGACATCTTGGAAAATTTCACGTAGTTCGGTTGTGACTCAGAACAACGGCGGGTCTCATCAAGAAAACTTACGGCAGAATGGTTTGGCCCACGGTGTTATGAACTCGCTCTGGACGATTATATGACTTTGTCGTTATCCGTGCAGTAGGACAAAGACTCGGATCTTCATGTCGCTCATATTACCTTCATACCCCACGAACACCAACCCGCCTATACGGGCATGAGACACGCTACGCCTGTATGTATGTATTGTCTGTGTGTGTGTGTGTGTGTGTGTGTGTGTGTGTGTGTGTGTGTGTAAATAAATATATATATATATATATATATATATATATATATATATATATATATATATATATATATATATATATATATATATATATATATATATATATATATACACACAAATACGTGTGTGTGTGTGTGTGTGTGTGTGTGTGTGTGTGTGTGTGTGTGTGTGTGTGTGTGTGTGTGTGTGTGTTCATCGAAAATCAAAAGTTCCATGATAAAAGTTGTGCCAACATTTGCTCGTGGGTTCCTGAGCCTCGGTCAGGACGACCTTAATCTTGGAGCGACTGGAAACTCTCTAGGCGGCTTATTGGTGTCCACCGTGTGTGGGAAGGAATGTAGGATGCAGGGAACATGTAGCAAGGAGGTGAAGGGCGGCTCGACAAGGACCCCCTTCCATTCAAATTCTCCCCTTCCCTGGCATCCCTCGAAGCAGCTGTCCTTCAACTTGGAGATTTTCAATAACAGCTTCAGGGGTAAGGCAGCTAGAAATTTCACCGGCTGTTGCTCCGACTCGACCAAGTTTACTTGGCAATATCAGCGCAGGGGGGCGGATACACAAGCAGGGTTGCGAAGGGTCACGTCAGGGCGGCGACGTCCAGGAGGAAAGGAAGAAGAATATGAGGGGAAACGAAGCTTGACGGAAACAGGAAAACGAAAGAAGACTGATAGAGAAAAGGAAGACAAACGGATGATATAGTTTGAAAGAGTGTACGCCTTTAACTTTAAAAGGCATTGGCGAAAAGTTTAATTAATTCATCTTATACTATTTCCATCTTGTACCAATTTTGACCCGCGCACCAGCGTGAGTCCACAAGGGACCCAAAAATATAAACCTTACCGCCACGTGGCCTCGTCTGGAGGTTTCCACATCTACTTCAGACTTATCAGTAATGACCCATATTGTTCGCTCCCTCCCTCCCTCCCGACCTACCTCAACCCTCATTCTTTAGCGGGACCGTGCACGCCGTTAACAGCTGCGAATTAACTCACCATATGACACATCTCCATGATTACTCCTATCTATATTCACACCAACGGTCGCTCTATACAAATATTTTTCAAAGTTATATTTGAGCTCATAGACTAGACACCAGCTATTAATTATAATCAAATTGTGTGCAGTACGGGATTATCTTTTATCTGATCAACAGTTTGAAGTTTCGTTAGCTTTATAGAGGAAAAGTGCAACCAATAAATATAATTGAAAATATAGCACTATGTTGTAATCCCCGTGAAGGGCGGCGGCTCGCCCTTATCCCTGAAGCTGTTATTGAAAATCTCCACGTTGAGGGACAGCTGCATCGAGGGAGGCCAGGGAAGGGGAGAATCTGAATGGAGGCGGGGTCAGTTCTTGCGTCTTGAACATGACGTCAAATCACATCTTCAATCGTTTCAGCTTTCATAACATTTTTCTGTGATGCTCCAATCAAAACACAGGATGGAGGTAAATTTCCAGCTAATCTTTCAAAAACGTGAACCTGATTCAGTCACAAAGTCTGGTCAGTTCTTTTGAAAGTTTCAAACAAATGAAAAATATATTTTTATGTGTTTCGCATCATCGATTGGAGGTTCGTATGATTCAGCCGTCTTCTCCCACTTTACCGATACGCAGCCCCTGCACTCTGCAGTCCCTTCGTGTACCTTTACGCTGAAAGATTCGTAATCGTACACCAATACTGACAGGATATGCTGATTGCACACATTTCTTTTCCATACGGCAGGTTGCTCTTCATGACAGGTATTACTGATTTCGCCGTACATTTTTCACCATAAAAAAAATATATATATAGATATATATATATATATATATATATATATATATATATATATATATATATATATATATATATATATATATATATATATATATATATATATATATTTTTTTTTTTTACAACAAAGGAGACAGCTCAAGGGCCCAAAAAAAGAAAACAATAATAAAAAAAAGCCCGCTACTCGCTGCTCTAAAAAGAAACAAAAGAGGTGGCCGAAAGCAAGATCAAATACGGGAGGAGAGATGTCCTGATACCCTCCTCTTGAAAGAGTTCAAGTCGTAGGCAGGAGGAAATACAGATGAAGGAAGATTGTTCCAGAGTTTACCAGCGTGAGGGATGAAAGAGTGAAGATGCTGGTTAACTCTTGCATAAGGGGTTTGGACAGTATAGGGATGAGCATGAGTAGAAAGTCGAGTGCATCGGGGCCGCGGGATGGGGGGAGGCATGCAGTTAGCAAGTTCAGAAGAGCAATCAGCGTGGAAATATCGATAGGAGATAGAAAGAGAGGCAACATTGCTGCGGAATTTAAGAGGTAGAAGACTATCAGTATGAGGAGGAGAGCTGATGAGACGAAGAGCCTTAGCCTCCACTTTGTTCAGAAGAGCTGTGTGAGTGGAGCCCCCCCACACATGAGATGCATACTCCATACGAGGGCGGACAAGGCCCCTGTATATGGACAGCAACTGTGCAGGGGAGAAGAACTGGCGGAGACGGTACAGAACGCCCAGCCTCGAGGAAGCTGATTTAGTAAGAGATGAGATATGAAGTTTCCAGTTGAGATTTTGAGTTAAGGATAGACCGAGGATGTTTAGTGTTGAGGAAGGTGATAGCTGGGTGTTGTCAAAGAATAGGGGATAGTTGTTTGGAAGATTGTGTCGAGTGGATAGGTGGAGAAACTGTGTTTTTGAGGCGTTGAAGGACACCAGGGCCCGGATCCACAAAGGCTTAGTTCGTAGTTTTGGGCCCTTAGTGCGTAGTTTTGAGAAGATCGAGATTCACAAAAATAACTACAAACTAATCGATGACGTCACGGGTTAGCGCGCGGATCTACAAACGTTTACCGCGCTCTGTGTGACGTTAAATTTGTTGTTAAATAACTACTGCCTCGGAGCTGACGGTAACGCTAACAATATTATCAGATTTACGTATAAATGCTTATAAATCGCGTTTTTCAACTTGAAATATAACTTTGCGAGTAGAGGAGGCCCATTTCTTTATAAAATGTTGAGATATGCACCCTTTGAGAGGTATATGATAAGTGTGGGCGGTATGGCAACACCCGGCCGGGGGATTGCCAGACCTCCCTCATCTGCCTGCCGTGGAGGATGGCTTGGCGACGAGGAAAAGTTGCCGAACTTTATGTAATTTCTGATTTACTAGGGAGAATTTTGCGTTTTCCTTCTATATGTAGATACAGAAAGCGTTCATTTACCCATACATGTCAACAGAACGATCTTACAATATATAATAGCGAAGAAATCCGAGGCATATAGATGCCCAGACTCAATTCTGCCCGAGGCTCAATTTTATCGATGACAGGGGCCTATATTTTTCCTTCCCCTGTCATTATTAATGAATCTCAGGTGTCGCAACTTGGTGTGAACATGCCCTAAGTATTCACCTGTGGAAATATATTGATGTATATGTGATTGGTATCCTATTTTCTGAGAAAAATGAATGTGCGATCATGGGTGTCAGTGCTGCTCTGGAGGATGGCTTGGACGAGGAAAGCTGCCGAACTTTATGTACTTTCTTATTTAATGAGGCAAATTTTGACATGGTCTTTGTCATCATAATAAAGAATGATGATTATGCTAGTTCTAGACGCCATATCAGTCGAAAAGAACCCCACATACACGAGCTTGAGCTAAGATAACAGAGGCATGTGGATGTCCGGGCTTAATTTTGCCCGTGACACCGCCCCCATCCGTGGAGGGACCATGGACCTTTGTCGGGTGACAGCTATCCCATGAGTTGGGCTGCAGATATGGCAAGACAGTCTTAATTTTCCCTATTCCTTCCTTCCGTCCTTCGTTCGGTCTGCCTCGATATCTGTCCCATATTTCTATTTGCTTTCTTCCTGCCTCAATCTCCTCCATGTCTTCTTTTTCTTCATCATAAGCATGTTCGTAGGTAACAAGACATCGAACAGCAGAGCTACTTTGACGTAAATGTACAGCAAACAACGAAATAATTGAATTCGTAGATTACGATTTAGTACAGTTTGCCTTGAAAGGAAGAAAAATGGGAAAAGAGAATGGGTTTCTTGAACCAGCAGCTGGAGGGGGCTCCCTAGGATTGGCTGACGGTTCTGTAAACATGCTTGCGATTCGCTGCAAGGCCAATGACGTCATCAACCAATCAGCGGCCTCGCTGACTTAGCGCGCCTCTAACTACGATCTAAGGTTTGCTTCGTGAGTCTGACACTAACGTCGGTAGCTAAATCAATAGTGTGTAGTTATGTTAGTTTGCAGTTATTGAGTCTGTTTGTGAATTCGGGCCCAGGTTCTTCTTGCCCCAATCGGAAATAATAGTAAGGTCTGAGGTTAAGCGTTCTGTAGCCTCCAGCCTTGAGTCGTTAAGTTCCTGTAGGGTGGGTCTTCTATTAAAAGAAGTTGAGTAATGCAGAGTGGAATCATCGGCGTAGGAATGGATAGGACAGTTCGTTTTGGAAAGAAGATCATCAATGAACAACAGAAAAAGAGTGGGAGATAGGACAGAACCCTGTGGGACACCACTGTTAATAGATTTAGGGGAAGAACAGTGACCGTCTACCACGGCATATATATATATATATATATATATATATATATATATATATATATATATATATATATATATATATATATATATATATATATATATATATATATATATATATATATATATATATATATATATATATATATATATATATATATATATATATATATATATATATATATATATATATATATATATATATATATATATATATATATATATATATATATATATATATCTATATATATATATATATATATATATATCTATATATATATATATATATATATATATATATATATATATATATATATATATATATATATAAGAAAAGCAAAAGGGGTGATCAAAGATGAGTGAAGAACAAAACGTTCAGTTTCAAAGAAAAGACAGGAAACGAGCATCAAGGAATAAAAAATAAAAAAAAAATCGGTCAAGGAGTGAAGATACTCTGGCGACGACTAAGAATATGGAAGAAACTTTGACAGGTCATGTCATACGAAGAACTAATAAACGATGGACCGGCAATTGTTGGAGAAGTCATGGGTGAAAGAAAAGATGAATAACACTGGATGATAAGGTGTTTGTTTTCTAGTGTACTGAGGCCCGTATTCTCGGACGATTTCGGCCTCACAACAAATATATCCAAAGGTCACAAAGAAGATAAGTCGGGTCCTCATGAGTGGTTTTTCACATACAGGCTACATAAGCCTTGTCAAACTGGCACTAGCCTCATAAACCTACACATGGATATACCCACAGCTTCTACAAAAACCTTATCAAATGTGGGTGTAGGCTCCGAAAGACTTGAACATATATATGGGCCCGAATATAATAACAACGGCTGCTGATGATAATGATGACGATGATGCATAAAGATAGATGGGTAAATAGATAGAGAGATAGACATATAATATAAATTTTTACACCCTGCCTAGTCAATCATTTAAGAACATTGATTAATCTTGCAAACAAATAATTCAGATAACGAAACGAGTCTTACAATATCCTTCCAGCATCGCCCCGGAGGATCATGAAACGCCTTCCAACTTGTCTCTTCACAGTATTTACCATTCCTTGCCAACCATTGCACCTTTCCACCTTCCGTCACTTCGTCTTCCCCTGTACCCTTCCAGTTTGCTTCCCTCTCATCCTTCTTTTTCTGGATCATACACCTTCATTCTTCGACATCCACATTACTCCTCTCTCTACATTTCCCTACCCGCCTTTACTATCAAATGGCCAAACATACAGGCACCCGGCTCATAAATTTCCATCGCGTTGCCCCCCCGTGCTTCATCCCTATCATTATCTGCTCTCTGTCTCTTATTTCACTCGTTGTTATCCCTCCTCAGCCATTCTTTATATGCTACCTCTCCCTCTCCTCCTCCTCCTCGCTCCCCTTTCCTTCTCCTTCATCTCCTGCATACCCCATGTCCGATTCGTATTGATTTCATGTTCTCTATCCGTTTCTCTCTCTCTCTCTCTCTCTCTCTCTCTCTCTCTCTCTCTCTCTCTCTCTCTCTCTCTCTCTCTCTCTCTCTCTCTCTCTCTCTCTCTCTCTGATACACACACACACACACACACTTCAGCGGCACGTCCACACTTTATCTGGTAGAGTCGGTGAAGGGAGTATCGTTTCAATTGCGGTTCAGTGGAATGCAAAACGAACATAGTTACCCGCGCAAATCTAGTCATGGCTCCAGAACACTTCAGCTCGTGTTCTGGGGTGGTTACAATTTCCATGGCGTGACTTAACTGCTATGTACACGAGACAGGGAAGAAGGAGTGTTAGTACCCACCACCATAACCACCGCCAACCACCACAGCCAACACCTTTACTATACCTTCCCCCCGTCACCACCACCAATATCTTCATCATCCCTCTCCACTACCAGAATACAACCACACCAGTAACTACACTACATCCTCCATACAAACACCACCATCGCAACCACCACCACTAACTAATTCCATCACCAGAAGTCTCACAACCACCTACACCATGAGGCAGCAACACCACGACCTTCACCACCATTACCACTACCATCACCACCACCACCTTCAGCCAACGACACCACTTCTATCCTCAGCATCATTGCCACCACCAACACCAACACTTGTGTCGTCCCGCTCGCTACGCCTGACGGAGAGCCACCGGGAACCTTCACCAAACACATACACTACCAAACGCTCGCACGAACACTATACACGCAACCAACTCGCTATTTTTTGGCGTATAGATGAACCAGGACGGAATATGGCCGTAGGGATCTGTTGTAAGAGTGCTCTGATTAAGTATATATGAATAGTCTTGAAAACCTACGCATTATGAATTTACACTCTGAAAACGACACCATCACGACACCAAGTATGTTTGGAAAATAAATATCTTCTTTTTTTATTATTTAAGAGATGACAAGCTACGGTAAATTTAAGATCCAAAGTAATTCTGAATCTGTTATGAAGCCGTTAAAGGAGCATACACAGAGAGTAATGATACATGAATCAGATTTACTTTAAAAGAAAATGTATGTAATATTTGAGGCGTTCTCTTTGCACTGTCCCCGTGTGTAATTCGGCTCTGTGTGCAGCGGAGGCGGATCAAACAAAAAAGAGGAGCGGCGGAGTTTGTGTTTCGGCCACAAAATTCTCCCAACACCGCCGATGCACTAGTAATGAGACTCAGCGGCGCAGCGGCTGAAAAGAAAGTGTCCGACGTGGCTCGTTCTCCCTTTTTCTCCATCTTTTCTACTCAAAGTTGTGTTACTCTAAACTCTTAAATGTTTTCTAAAATTATAAGTCTGTAACTATTAAAAGCTGACTGACATTACATCCGGTTACCCAACGTAAAAATAAAAAAATATATAACTTTGTTTTATATTTTAGTTTAATTCGTCGCTCCCTACCGTACAAAGCTGAGTGATGGTGTATTTTTTTTATATTATCAAGGTCTGATTTAGTTTGAGAGTTTTTGCCTTTAACTTAAAAAGGAATTGGCAATTTTTTTTATAATTAATCTTATTATACTATTCCCGTCATGTACCAATTTTGACCCGCGCCAGCGTATATAAGGACAACTTGCAAAACTTATGAGTGACAAGGAAAATTATAAAGTAGCAATGAAGTTTCCATTCCCACCAACTGTTTCCACACCTGCCACAGTTAGAGGAAAGAGGTATTTCCTACGTTTGTAAGAAAATCACTTTCAAGTGCCTGAACTGAGAATGTGGAAATACTTCCTCTGAAGCGTTCTCTAACAGATTAGTCAAAACGGGGTCATGTTCCAACGGGATGGACGAATTGCCCGGCGACTCTAAACGTGAGTAGTGTGAAAAGGGAAAAGCGACGGTGCGGGGCCTTCACGGCAACTTACACGCAGCACGCGGTAACCCTTCAAACAAGCTCATCAATTACCAAAACGGACGTATGTGTAAGTACAGAACACACACACACACACACACATACACACACGCACGCACGCACAAGTAATGTAGGGCGTAACATTTAGCAGTCTTTCCTGTTCCTCGAAATCATGGTTCTGTCCTGGAGCACACGGCCACTGAATCATTAAGTGTAATACAGTTACTTCTGGTGTCGGGCGTGCTGCCTTCAGAGCTCGTTTACTAACCAGGGCCCATATATTCAAACGTTTCGACCCGTTAGTACATTTATTTTATTTAGCTTTCGTAGAAGTTGTAGGATTTCTCATAGGTGGATTCAGATCTCTGGCGGGAGTTGTGCAAGACTTCTACGCCATGAAAAAGAAAAACACTCATGAGAACCCGACGAATCTTTCTGTGGCCTTCAAATATGATCGTAACAAAAACCCGAAGAGTTTGAGAAAATGGCTGGAGGCCTGGAAGGGCAGACGGTGGGAGGAGACATACTTGACTTGGCTGTACTTGTTACTTTTACATCTGACTCGGAACCAACACACCAAATGAATACCACAGATTAACACCGCCAGTACCTTACCACTGAAAAAAGAAACCCTAAAAATACAGTGACTCCCCCTTCCATCACGTGAATGTATATGCACTAATTAAAAGCGGGCAAGCGATGCGTACACGGATGAAATATGAAGGCAAACCTATTGTGTATATACCAAAATTTGTTGACAACTAATTTTAACTTTCCATTACTCAGCCGGAGAGTGACTTACTTGAGATAGACAAATGATGGAAGTGCATCGAGATTAATTGCATGGAACGGTTCAGCGACCTCGTGAAAGTGTGTCGCTCGTACACTAGGAAATATATAGTTTACGAGGAACGCTTGTCGCAGGGGTAAATTTATGCTGAGGAATAATTAATCAATAACCGTAAACAGTGAAATTACCTACTCCTCACACGCCCCCCCCCCCCCCCCTAGCGGGGCAGCCACTCACACGGAAGCAGTTAAGGATGACTATATGACCTATTTACAGTTCGGAGATGCTTAGGTGTGTCCCCCACCAGCGTATTCCGTCTCTCTACTGGTGTATGGCGCCCACTCTAGAACAGGGCAGATTAGGTTTGGTTTGGTTTGGTTTGGTTTGGTTTGGTTTGGTTTGGTTTGGTGAGCTGAGCTGAGCTGAGGTGAGGTGAGGTGAGGTGTGGTGTGGTGTGGTGTGGTCTGGTGTGGTGTGGTGTGGTGTGGCGTGGTCTGGTGTGGTGTGGTGTGGCGTGGTCTGGTGTGGTGTGGTCTGGTGTGGTGTGGTGTGGTGTGGTGTGGTTAGGTTAGGGTGAGGTTTGGTTAGGTTAGGTTGGGATAGGTTGGGTGAGGTTGGGTTGGGTTTGTTTGGGTTTGGTTAAGTTAGGTTAGGTTTGCATGGGTTAGGAATGGCAACAGTCAAGCGGTACACCGTATGGCGCCGAGTCTTGAACAGGGTAGGTTAGGTTTGGTTAGTAAGCAAGGTTTGGTTAGGTTAAGTAAGGTTTGGTTAGGTTAGATGAGGTGAGGTTAGGCTAGGTAAGATTTGCATAGCTTAGAACTGACAAGATTCATTCCTGGTAGTTTTGAGTGGGAATCCCAATGATAGTATTTTCCTGATTACCCCATGGTTAGTTACGAAGCTACAACCGAGCGTCTTTACTCAAGGAAACACGTCAGACTGTTTTAACATTCAGTATCCAGTGAGCTACAAGGTAAAATAAGTCACTAAATAGCCCGA
Organism: Eriocheir sinensis; assembly: GCF_024679095.1. Taxonomy (NCBI): domain Eukaryota; kingdom Metazoa; phylum Arthropoda; class Malacostraca; order Decapoda; family Varunidae; genus Eriocheir; species Eriocheir sinensis. Next base: position 10,110,876 of record NC_066516.1, read on the forward strand.
ATTAGTTACATGTGATCAATTCTAAAGTTTAAAAGCAACACGCCATGAAACAAATATGAAGAGGTAAAAAAATAAAATGGAGTTGTACAAGTATGACTTATGCCAACCATTAACACATACCCGTAGAGAGACTGAGAATATGCGTCCCGCCGCCCGCCAGCAATGCGAGGGGGCGGTGGGGAGGCAGGAAGCGACGCAACAGGAGGCGGCGTGAGCGAGCGTGGCGCTTAGAGTCGGTTACGTATAAAGTCACTCAGGAGGAAAATGTCGTTTGGTTTCCCTGCTCCTCCGTGAACCTCGACGTGGCGACCGTGTAAGTTCTAATAAGCAGGCGCAAGGAGTGTCCAATAAGTCTGGTTTACGGGCCATCGAGTCGCGGGGTTACAAGAAAGCAGGGGACGGCGCGCACGATCGGACTTCCCTAGTAACTGTATACATCCGAGAGGCAGGATGGAGGAGACTACATGGATGAAAAAAACCTGCCCCTTACATTATACTTACTTCAAAATTTATAAGCACGAATGTTCTGTTGTTACCTGAGTTAATATTACATCATGTCTGCTTTTTTTTTTTTACAGCAAGGGTAAAAAACAAAAACAGGTTTTAGACCCTTCTTTTCTTGTATTAAATCAACTCTTTTATCACTCATTAATTACTCCATAAATGATCTCACCGTCTCGTATCCCTGGTAGCGTGATCCGGCTTAAGTTGTTATTGGAGACTGGTGTTCGGGGATAAACAAGGGAAAAAGTAAATATACATTTATTTAAAATTAAATGAAAGTAATTGCCTTACGCAATATTCTATGCTCAGACGATCATAACACTGGCATATTCAGCAATGGATGCAACATATGACAAACGACATGTCTTAAACATAATACTACAATATGTGCTCAGTTGTTGCCAATAATAATAACACTCGTCGTTCCACAAGCAGTGGTTTGTATCTCTCTGCTTACATCACAATCATTATGTACTCTCTTCACAAAATCCTAATAACACATTCCTGTAGTATAATCTACTACAAGTCATGGAAACACATTATTTTACCACACCCAGTGGTTTTACCTTTGCTTTACATCGCAAACAAATAATCACAATCCTGTCCCACTCACAATCCTACTTCACATCTCCTACATTATAATCTCCAGGACAATACAGTCGGTTTCCCTTAGATTCTCGAATTTCTACTCACGATTAAGATCACAACAGCCATCCTCGGCTGAGTGAGTAGCAGGTCTGCTTGAGGCGAGAACCAAGCTCGGTCTACTCATACCACTGATTTCTAGGCCACATTTTTCTTTGCTTTAGGCGGACTTACATCCTTGACACGCCCTTAATTTTCTACATAACCAATGGCCAATACTTCCTGTCACACCCATCTGCTCCCTCATTATGTTGTATTGTTTTACTTCTCCTGCTATTCGTGAGTCAGTCTTAAGACACTCCCACAGTGATTTTTCTGTTAAATTATTGGCTCATAACATGTCGCCACGACTGACGTCACGGGTCAGAGTCTTTTTCAATGGTTGTTCACACTTTCTGACCACGCCTACTGGGTATCTGTTTTCTGTATCTGAGTCTGGGTATCTGTTTTCCTTTACCCTCGTTGTTTCCCCTCTTTTGTACTTGAGATGTTTACACTTATATATATATATATATATATATATATATATATATATATATATATATATATATATATATATATATATATATATAGATATATATATATATATATATGTCACCCTTTTTGTTAGTGTTTGTCCTGTCAGATGTTTACACATTTGTATATCTCTCATTCCTCTCTGGGTATCTGTTTTTCTTTATCCTCGTTGTTTCCCTCTTTGTTAGTGTTTGTCCTATGAGATGTTTACTCTGTACTGTTATGGCTATTCCTCTTGTTTGTTCGTTTTCTGGTTCCCGACACAGGGACAAAAAAGACGGCTAGACACTGCTCCAGCAAAAGAAAAAAGAACGAAAGGTCAGAAGCGAGGTCAATTTCGAGTGGAGAGGCGTCTTAATACTCTCCTCTTGAATGAATGGATTACTTGAATTACTTTAACACTCATAAGCACTATCATCCTATCTCAATGTAAGTACTTTAATTAGCCACAAAAGTATATCTGTTTACCTCGTGTTTCTCTTTTGGAACCACGAACTACGATAATCAGACGATGCTGGAAGTGACGGAAGGATGCATAGCGCACCGAGGGAATAACGACAATGGCGTGGTGGAGTCAATCACGGCACACGGACAGCGATAATACGGTAATGGTCCGGCTTTGAATTATTTGGGTCAGCTTTGCTCATGCAGGTCATTAAAGGCTCGGGCTTTGCCTGCGTGGCGGCGGCGAGCTGGTGCAGCCAAATCCTCCCAGTCCCTCTAAGCCAGTTATTGGGATTGATCCCATTGTTGGCAAACACCCGGGCGGAACGCGATCTTTAATTATCCCGATACATATGACTAAATCTGCACTGCCATTTTCGAGCACAATTTTGGAAACACGGCAGTCTAAATAGGTAACAAAATGGTCCTTATTAGTACCATGCGATAAGTTCTAAAGAATGTTCAATTTAACACGCCAAGAGACAAATCTACATCGTCAGCTACTAACATAAAGACTTTAACAAGGCAAACTATTATAACATACAGTATCCAGAGACCTACACGGTAAAATAAGTTACGAAATAGCCCTAATTAGTTACACGTGATAAATTCTAAAAGTTTAAATGTAGCACGCTAGAAAGCAAATATAAAGAGGTGATATAAAAACTAAAATGAAGTTGTGGGAGCATAAATCTGAATTACGCCGAAAATTAACACATTTTAGCAGCGGATGAAGTGAAAAACAGAAAGAACGACGCCGCGAACGCAACACACAGGCACTGGGGCGTGAATTATTCCGCGTCCTCAGCGTTTGACGATTAAATATTCCTGTCCATTAACTTGACGTGGTGAACCTTAATATAACATTTTCCTTTTATAAATAACACTGACCACAAACTACAGTACGGCTACGAGAACCTATAATTCATTCTTATTTTTGAAGCCAAGGACTGACGGTTTAGGTTGCTTTGATTTTACGTGACAAAAAAAAAATCCTCTTTACACAGATCGATTTACAAACTGAAATTTCCTCTCGCTTCATACCGCCCGAGCAAACACCCGCGAGAGAGCCGGTTGCGCATTATACAGTCAATAAGCTACGAGGTAATAAGCGGATGTGGTACTCGGAAATTTTGTTCGCAGGCACATAATTTCTTTCTAAACGTGGACTCGTCTATACCGTCCCCACCTCAGTGTTGGATGTATTTCCTGACCACGTCCGCATCACAATAAATATCTTAGTATCCCAGCATGTCCAGAGTCCATTAATTTTTAGGCCGATTAAATTCAGCCTCGTATTATTTGAATTTATTGTCTGGCGGTGACGCGTTCATTATGTAATCTGTGAGTCGCCCGTCTCGGTTGGATTCCTCGTTGTGAAGTTTTGTTGTGTCCTGCCTCCACGGCCTAACACAATATTAGATGCCTGGCCGGAAGGGGTGATTAGTAATATGGTCGTCAGTTTAAAGATGGCACACCGTTTCCGAGTCTTAAGATACTGATCACCAGCCTTATAGATGCACAGAAAATAAAAGCAGTGAAATGGGTGTTACGAGAAGGCCGTCGTTGGATATACACACATCTTTGTCCCAGAGTATCATTACTTCAATCGTTTCAGTAATACTTGATTATCAAAATTGAGTCAAATACCAAAGGAATTACTGAATGATATAAGCACACCCAAACGTAAAAAATATGATACAGTTCTTTCGCAGAGTAACAAGCAAGTACAATTAAAATTTTTCAGCAAAGAATAATGAACAACATGAACGCGACAAGTACTTCCTACAATCCTTCATTCTCTTGCATATGATGAAATGGGATTAATTACATGTTTGCAGAATCGACGTTTCATTTACAAAAACCTTGTTATGAAATTCAAGCGTAATACAATTTGGTGAGAATTCTATTTTATATGAATGTATCCATCAGTTGGGGATGAAAGCATAAGCTTCATTGCTGAGTGCTCAGTAGTGAAAATTATGCCTTAATCTGCTTTCGTTTCAAATAAATGTTCATGATACTTTTTTTTAGTGCGTCAATACACCACTTTATTAGCGGGCACACACACACACACACACACACACACACACACACACACACACACACACACACACACACATACACACATACACACACACTATGGTGGAATGGGTCTGCAACTGAAACCTTTCTTGATGGGGAGAAGCTTAGGTGAGGGGGGGCGGGAAGAGGAACGAAGGGCAACAGTTAGTAAAAGATGTGAGGTGGAAAATAGATGGAGGGATAGCGTAAGTAATAGGAAAGGAGAGTGTGTATATCTACGAGGTTACATTGGAGGCTGCAAAGGGGACTAAGAGGCGGAGTGATGGATATGTAAAGAGAGGGTTAAGGAGGGGGGACGTAACGTTAGAGAAACGAGAAACAAGGAAAGGGATGGAGGGAAATGAGAGAAGAGATGCGAAAGAGGAACTGGTAAGCCGCCATCTCTCGTGCATCGTCATGGTCAATGTGAAACTAATTAAACTCGTATTAGAGAGCAAGTGCCCACTGTTAGAACATTACGTATTACACAAAGGAGGGTACGAGATACAGTCATTTACATGCAAAGCGTTGGGAGATTTTGGCTCGAGATTATTATGTGTCCCCATCATGAAGGAGGTCGCTACAGCCCTCCCCCCCACCCCCAAAACTAGGCCGGCACATCCCACTCCACCCGACCACTCCACCTCAACCCACCTCCCCACCCGTCCTACAAATCACAATATGGTTCGTCGTATTAATGACACCCACAACGCTGCATGGGTCGTTGTATTGATGACATGCATTAAAAGATGAGGGTTGGCGCACACACACACACACACACACACACACACACACACACACACACACACACACACACACACACACACACACACACACTTCAGTTGTATCTTTTTGTGAATTGTTATATTTATTTGAGGTTGCGATGGTCAGCTTATTTTCACGTTTACTTGTATATAATATTTCCTTTCCCTGATTCGCTCGCTCTCGTTTCCTCCTTACGCCCACCGCTTCCTCCCACGGCCTGGTTCTCAACGGTCCCTTCCGAAAAGATATCATATTCCTGCCGCACCGTGAGGCTCGGGGAGGCGAAGAGAGAAGAATAGAAAAGAAGAAAAAGAAGAAATGAAGAGGAAGCGGAGAAGTAAGAGAAAGAAAGGGAAGACGTCGGGCAAGATTTACAAACTATTATTATTATTATTATTATTATTATTATTATTATTATTATTATTATTATTATTATTATTATTATTACTCGTATTATCATTATTATTATTATTGTTAATGATGAAGATGACGATAAAGACGATGACGCTGATGATAACTCTTCATCAACACGTCGCTTCCGTGGTTGAGTCGCGATGAACATGAAACTACTGAGAGTAGGAGAAAGAAAATTTAGTGTTAATTCACGAAGTCACTTGACACCGTTTTTCACGATAACAATATGATGACATCGTAAGGCAACGCACCGACATTTGAAGGTCACAATACGTATATTTTACTGCTACTAACACCAACACGACTTTACTCTCTGATTATTGCACTTTGTCAAAGGAAATCTTACTGGCTGGATGGAAAGACTGGAAGAGCAACTCAAAAACTCTCATCTATAATCATTTTTTTTATAAGGGAGTGATTAGCGGGCTTTCTTTCTCTATGTTTCCTTTGAGCTGCTTCCTTTACTGTAAAAAAATAAGAAAACATGGGGTATGACAACAATACGTAACATGCAATAAGAGAAGGATGGAGCGACACATCCAAACCACGCACCCCCATTCATGGTGTACCCGCTTGGAACTGTCTGCACCTGGGACGAGGGAGACGAGACCTTGCCCTTCTCCATTACTTGGGCGTCGGACTCAATGATGTGATTACGGGAACAGGCGCTTCTATCAGAGTGTATCACAGCGCCAAGGACTCCTCCACTCTCTCGTCAAGCACTCCTCCACTCTCTTGTCAAGCGATTCAGAAAACATACCTTCCGGGAATCCGTCTTCATCTCCCGATACATCCCCTTCCGCTATTGCTTTTCTATTACCGAGGAAGAGCTCAAATATGCATTGTTTTGAGGGTTCTTCCTGTACATTCCTATCTAAATGCAACTCACTCTAGTCGATTTGATGTTTTATGCATTACCGCGGGCCTCTAGACACACACGTATACACACGCACACGCGCACGCACACACACACACACACACACACACACACACACACACACACACACACACACTTAAATAAAAAATAAAAATACACAAAATTATAAACGTCCAACATACGGCAAGAAAAAAACCCTGAATCTTGAGGGGCAATGAGTGGCAGTGGCAGGGAAAACATAATGTGAGGGGTGGGTTAATTAAAGGAAAGGGCAAAATGTGGGTCAGGGTAAAGACACACACGATAAGAAGAGGAGAAAATACACCGAGAAATCCTGGTAATGGTGCGGCTTGGGCGAACGAGGTCAGCCAACACAACAAAGGCCGCTGCAACGTTAGCTCGAGATAAACACATTTTTCCTTTACATGGAGGCCTAGGAAAGGCGAGCCTGGCAACGCATCCTCCTGTGGCTACATCTGACGGACTATACTTTTTTTCTTTCTCGAGACGCGGAGAAGCAAAAGAGACAGCTAGTGGTGGTGCCAATAGACTCTCTCAAGATTTTGCTGCACGTAATTTGCTGTTCAGGATTCCTACAAGTACAAACAGGCGTGGCTTAATGCACTGAAGAAAACAATCACCGCCATGAGCCAACACGTGTCAGAGTGGTCTTAATAAAACATTGGACGCAAGGAAACCACGAAGCATGGAAAGAAAAAATCTGGGGGAGGGAGGGCTTAAAGAAACAAGACCAGCCCATTCTCGAGTCAACACGTGTCACTGTAAGGCCTTGATATAACACTGAACGCAAAGAAACCACGAAAACGATACATATAAAAAAAATAATCAGATGGGAGGTCGAAGTCGTGAACCCCCACTCCCTACCCCAAGATTAACCTCTTCTCGACTGTACCTGCAACGGATATCACTTCCTAAGATGCAAAACAAGAAAAATAAAAAAAAGCTACGTAGGGAGTCTGAAACAGTACATACCTGTCCGCCGGCAAATTACTTTCCCCCTTACATCCCCTACCCTGTCCGTGCACCGCCAGCCCAATCATCAAGGGAGGCGAGGTAAGTCTCCGCGTACTTACCGAGCCCAGGGGAGCAGAGGTCGCTGGGTCTGAGGGAGAGAGAAAAAAACATTAATTACTACTCATCAGCAGCACTGGGAGGTTTTATCATTTTTATGCCAACTCTTCTCGCGAGCTGGCTAATTGATGACCTTTTTAATAATGAAGCGTTTTGGTTACATTTTTTATACCAAGTAATTGCATGTTAGACCGACTAGCTACACAGACAACGAAGGTACAGCGGCGGTGATTTGTTGTGTTACGGACCAATGGATTAAACGTCAAAAATCCTGTCCCATCCAAGCCTCTTCCTGTTTTTAACTTGAACTTTATTGGCACTCCCATTTGATGTACCTAATAACTCTCCTTTGCGAAAACCGATTGGAGTATTTTGTTCATTATTATAGTTTGCATTATCACTTCTTCCTCTTCTTCTTCTTCTTCCTTTTATTTTTCGTTTCTTTCCTTCCACTTTTTTTTTTTTTTTTACGTTGATTGCCTATTGCGCCGGTAGGCATCTTCCCGGTGGGGCCTGATGGTCGGCCCAAGGCTTCTTCCAGGTGGGGCCTGATGGTCGGCCCAGCCCGTTCTGGCGCAGACGAGTGTTTATAGTGGCGCCATCTTGCATTGGCTCATGCTGCCCCCCGGAACTCGTTCTTGATTCGCTTGGACGGCTTCCTCTAGAGTCCGGGTTGATGGGTGGTCTTCAGGACAGCATGTGGGTAGTTTTAAGCCACTCGGCGGTGACTGAAAAATCCGAGTGGTAGCGTGGGGATTCGAACCCGCGTCGTCCATCACGCGGTGAATGTGGGCCCAGTACGCTACCACCTACGCCACCGCCTACTTGTCATTAACATATCTATAGAACAGCTAAGGGCCCTCCTTGCACTTGTCAGTTATTCCTTTTTCAATGTTTCTTTCTTCCTCTCCACATATCCTTCCCTATCCAATCCTTGCTGCTTTGTACTTTTCATTTGTTTTATTATTGCATACCTTTCTACACTTGATCCACGCTGCATCTTTATCCTTGTGTTAGTAGTAGTAAGTAGCTGCCCCGTGGAGCGCCGCAGACTAACTCACCGCTAACCCCACCACGCGTTTCCCTTCGTTAAAAGTTTGCGTACTTTGGGGCAAAAAATAAGGCAACTCTGCACCGTTTAGAGCGTGAGAGTACCTCCTTATGCTACCTTGGAGGCGGTGGGGGTGGGTGGCGCCTCGTCTCTTAGGGGTAAATACCGTCTGCTTACCGAGCGGAGGAAAATTTAAGAGATAGGAAGTACATGCATGAAGTGTTAGTACGTACATTCTTCCATTAACTTTAGGAGGAACAAGGTATATAAACTGTACTGCGGTCGCATAAGGAAAGGAAGGAGGAAAGTAAGACAGCATGTAGACCGTCTGGAAAATGTGATGCGAATAGTTGTAAAATATGTTGCCATTAGCCGGTGGGGTACAGACGTTAATTTTCGAGGTAAAAGAAAATTGTTGTATCACGTCTAATTTTCATATGCAACAGTTGTGTACTATGATAAATATGATAAAAGGAAACGGTTTTACTGACTGCGAGTAACAACAAAGTTTTGTATATGACTTTTGCTGGAGTATGAGAGGCAGTTAAGAGTTGAATATTGGTGATACAGCAGTTCCTTTCAAAGGCAAAACTTCGCTATTTATTTATATATCGTGTAAGTATTCCCTACAGCGACACTAGTGGCAGAAAATATAGAGCTTTGTGGAAATGTTGACGTTATATCAGTAATGGCGGTGAACAGCTCTGGTTTCATCCTTTTTTAGCATATGCAAACTAAGTATTCATTTTTCTTTTATATGAGAGCCTTACGCAGTGTGTTTTAACTATTATAATGCGGTGAGGTTTTATTTGTTTTCTCGGCAACATATTACAATATTCATCACCCTCTTACCTTGGTTCTGTTTATAACTCTTTCTCGGCATTTTTATTTCCGTATGTGGCACGTTTTTTTTCTTCTTTTCCTTGCTTTTTTCTCTCTCCCTTCCTCCCCCGTTTCCTATCACTCCACGTACCACTGGTTCAACATTCCTATATTTTCACCTTGTCACTATTTTTTTTAACTCGTTCTAATTTTAATTTAATTTTCTTCCTTTGTCGAAAATATACACTAACAGACAAACAAATGGCAAATATATATCAAATACTAATGCCAAAAAGTTAAGGAATGAGTATCGATATCGTTCTATGAGTGTCAGTCTGTGAAACACTGAGGCCCAGCAGCATCGTAGAGTTGGCAACAGTGCTGTGGGCCTTCCCTCCTCCAGGAAGTGCCGTGGGAAACTCTCGTCCAATATTTGTCTTTCCCTTGAGCGGATCAGAGGCACCAGCCTGTCCACACTATGAGTCGCGAAATGGTAGTAGTAGTATTGATATTAGCAATAATAAAGATGATGGAGATAGTGATAATAATAATAAAGATGATGATAATAATAATAATAATAATAATAATAATAATAATAATAATAATAATAATAATAATAATAATAATAATAATAATAATAAAAATAATAATGATGAACGTAATAATGAATTATAGCCCATGGACACCTCTGCTATTACATTAGTGAGAACTCCAGGTAAAGTGATATTATATTAAAATGGCTTATACGCTATAGTAAAAAAATAATGAAAGTAGTTGTAAAATGGTAAACTATATCCGCATCCTCATGGTGGCCGCCTAATGATCTGCGGGAGCTGTAGTCAAAGACTTCAGGAAAAGTAAAATACGAAACAGTTCAAGAGAACTCCTGAAAAAAAAAACTACGCATCGTCCTGGAAACTTATCATCTGTGCGCACCTGTCCTCGAGGCGACACACGTGAAAGACGACCAAGAAACGAACACCTGAGACGCGCCAACACAATGCTGAGGGTGCGTGCGTCATCGCCTCGCTGATTGGCCGGGCGCCTCGGGCAAGACAAATTTCACGGATAGAGAAAGCGAGGCTGCAACACTCACTTGCCACACAAATCCACACGAATAATATCTCAGCACTGGGAATTCAGTGTTTGCTGGGTATAAGGTGCTTTTTGATATTACCTTACCACTCGGCAGCAAAGGTAATTAAGTGTTAAAACAAATATGAAACGATAAAGTTACACGAAGTGAAGGATTGCTGTGTTATCATCCAGAGGGGACTGAACAAGGCAAGAACTTTCGCAATAAATACCAGATAATAGCATAGCATTTTAAAACAAGCAAAACTATCAGAACCTACATTATAAAAGATTCAGAAACTGGCTCAGAAAATATACTGCAGAAGCTCCCTAAGAAAGCGTCTAAAAGGTCACCGCCGGCAGTAGGGGGGACGAAACTCCTGCCGGTTCATGCTCCAGGGCGTGACGGACCACACCACAGCCCATGAATCTCGGGGTCCACAGTGAGGCCTTGGGAGGGATGTCCAAAGCGGAACCTTGCCGTTTGCGAAAGGAAAATGTGGGGAGCAGTGAGTTTAAAAGTCTAAGAGAAGAGGTGACCATGTTTATTATTATTATCATTGTTATTGCTATTATTATTATTACTATTATTATTATTATTATTATTATTATTATTATTATTATTATTATTATTATTGTTGTTGTTGTTGTTGTTGTTGTTGTTGTTGTTGTTGTTGTCATCATCATCATTAGTGTTATTGTTATTACTATTCCAATTGTTGTTCAGCTTATGCAGCTCCTCCTCCTCCTTCCCCACCTCCTCCTACAACTATTACTATTACTACTACTATTACTAAATTAATGTCTGTACAACTACTAACTTCTGCCGCTCCTACTACTACTACCACAAATACTACTAACACCACAACAGCGACCAGCACAACCACCCCATCACCTTCACGTCACAAAATCGTTCAGCGTCCCTCGCCGCAAGCCCGTCTCTCAAAGGAAGAAAATAACCCTTCCACAACCCTGTCCTCTAGAAGCCTTCCCTTCGAGAGCCTCCTCGCGGTGGTATGCAGGCCGCAGCACTTCCTAGCGGCATGCAAACTCCTTTCCTCCCTCCACGTTACGGCAAAAGTAAATTCTGAGCATTTTATCAGCAGCCGTCAACCTTCTGCTCTGGAAGGCCAAGTCTCTCTCTCTCTCTCTCTCTCTCTCTCTCTCTCTCTCTCTCTCTCTCTCTCTCTCTCTCTCTCTCTCTCTCTCTCTCTCTCTCTCTCTCTCTCTCTCTCTCTCTCTCTCTCTCTCTCTCTCTCTCTCTCTCTCTCTCTCTCTCTCTCTCTCTCTCTCTCACTTAATCGCGCGCGCGACCCTCTGCCCTACGAAAAAAAATAATAAACACTACTCTCTCCTTACCAAGATGGCGCTAATGAAATGCTCGACTTGCACAGGAAGCTTCTTAGGCCATTTCTTCACAGGACGATCGACCGTCTGCAAGATCTGCCTGTTGACACAGCAGATGGAAACGAGACTCTTTCAACAAGACGAAAGGCTGACAGCTGGCGAGGAGAAGATCACCGAACTAAGATGTACTGTTGAAACCTTGCAGGAGTTTATCCAGGCCAACATCGTCGCCCCTGCTGCAAGTGACGCCTCATCACCCGCCGCACCTGCTCTCCATGCCTAGCCACCTTCCGATGAAGACACGTCACAGGGGAACGATAGATCTGCACCTGACGCTGAAGGCTTCACCCCCGTGAGAGAAGGAGCCCTAGAGCCATTTATCCTACTCATTGCTATAACAGTACTCATTGCTATAACAGATTTGCCATACTGGAGGAGGAGGACGAGGAGCAGAGCACCTTCTTCTTCGGTGACTCTATGATTCGCCATCAGGTGGTTGAATTCTGTTGAAGAGTCTCCCGTCGTAGGCGTAACTACTGTTATCCCGGAGCTGGAATTGACGACATCACAGCTGCCCTGGACGAGGTCTCCGCTGAGGCTTCTAATGACTCACTCTTTGTTCTTCATACAAGTACGAACGACATCACCACGACCCGGCCTGAGGAACTGCTGGAAAAGTACCGTAGGCTCATCCAGCAGTATAAGTCTAAATCCCCAAACATTTTGATTTCAGGAATTATACCGAGGACGTGGGATGAGAGCGACTTCTTCAGCAAGGCTTTCAGCCTCAACAACCGCTTACAGACTCTTTGCAGAGAGCTTGACGTTGAGTTCTTTAACGCCTGGGACAATTTCTACGGCCAGAGTAAACTCTTCCACAGGGACGGAATACACCTGTCCCCCATCGGGGCAACCAGATTCGGAAGGCTCCTCAATGACGCAGTACGTGACACCCAATCAATAAACGACTCTCAGACACGTCCCTCCACCCCGCCCGTGTAAATAGACCCCATGCATCGCAACAAACTCGTAACCTTGAACCCACAAGTACCACCATCTCTATTACCAAGCCTCAAGATAACCTAAGAGTCCTTAGTTTCAATGCGCGTAGCCTAAGAAACAAGTTTGATGAACTGAGATGTCTTGCTCTGACAGAAAATTTTGACGTAATTGCTAAAATCGAAACATTTATCGACACCACAAATATTGATTTAAGTACAGAATACAACACAGATGGCTACAGACTCTTCAACAAAGATCGTGTAAACCGCCGAGGGGGTGGTGTCGCCCTTTTTGTCAAAAACTATTTGCAACCCACTAACAGAACATCAGGAGACAGTAACGTTGAAAATTTGTGCGTGCGAGTAAACATTGCAAAGGTCAATTTAAATATATCTGTCACCCACGGGCCTCCGGGGCAATCACTCGATGCCGATCTTGAAATGTACAGCGTTTTAAGGCAGTCACTTAATAAGAACGACTCACTGATATTAGGAAATTTTAACCTCCGCCATATCGACTGGGCGACACTGTCAGGTACAGAAGGCGAGTCAAATAGAATGATCGAGTTTTTAGAAGAAAATTATCTAAGCCAAATGGTTTCTGAACCAACTCGACAAAATAACATACTAGACCTAGTTATAACGACTAAAGATAACCTAGTCATTAATGTCACGGTAGGAGAACACCTCGGTTCTCGCGATCATAAATTAGTGCGCCTCGACATTAGAGCTCAAACATCAGTGACTGAAAATAAAGTAAAGGTGCCCAATTTCAAAAGAGCTAGCTTCGTAGAAATCCGACGAAAACTAATAGAAATGCAACTATCAGATGACGGTAATGTAGAGGACGCCTGGCTAAGCTTTAAAAATCATTTACTCCCTCAGCAGAACACATTCGTCCCTTTGTGTGAGAAGCGAAGTAACACTAATAAAAGTCCACCTTGGTTTAATGGCGAATATAAACACTCAGTCAAGGAGAGAAAATTGTTTTACAGGCTAAAGAAAGAGCAAAGCACGCCCGCAAACATTAGACTTTATCATGATGCCAGGCGACGAGTAAAAATATTAGTATGTCAGGCAAAGCGTAGATATGAAGAAAATATTGCGGCCAACTGTAAAAATAATCCGAAATCCTTTTTCAGTTACATAAACAACAGAAAGGCGATCAGAAGTGAATTGGACCCTTAACAAACAGCGACGCTGCACTAGTGACTGACAGCCAACACGTTGCAAACCTCTTAAACAATTACTTTTCCTCGGTGTTTAATACTAACAGTCCTCCCACCACTACCACCAACACTAGTACTAATGTAAATCTCGAGCATGCATTGTCTGACTTTGAAATAACAACCGATGAAGTCCTTAAAGTCCTCCAATCACTTAAAACAAATAAAAGTCCTGGACCTGACAAAGTATATCCTACACTGCTCAAAGAAACAAAGAGCGAAATACTCTCCTCCCTCACAACCGTATTCAATATGTCCTTGCGACAAGGAATCGTCCCTTCGGATTGGAAAAAGGCTAACGTGACACCGATTTTTAAGAAAGGAGACAAAAAATTACCAGGTAATTACAGGCCCATTAGTCTAACTTCGGTTGAAGGTAAGCTACTTGAGAGCATATTCAGAGACAAAATTGTGAGTTACCTTGAAAGCCACTCATTAATTGGGGACTCACAACATGGCTTCCGTAACAAAAGATCCTGCCTATCAAACCTATTGACCTTTTATAACGACCTCTTCACAGTTTATGACGTAACCAAATCACTGGACGTAGTCTATCTTGATTTCCAGAAAGCGTTTGATAAAGTCCCACATCATAAATTACTTTATAAATTAAAGCAAATAGGTATTGACGGTCAAGTACACCAATGGATCGCGAATTGGTTGAGCAACAGACAACAAAGAGTGGTGATTGACGGATTTAACTCAGAGTGGGCGCCGGTCACTAGTGGCGTCCCTCAGGACTCGGTTCTTGGCCCAGTGCTCTTAGTTATTTACATCAACGATGTGGATGTTGAACTCAATAATCGCATTAGTAAATTTGCAGACGATACAAAGATTGGTAACTCGGTTCACACTGACGAAGACAGGCAAGGCCTCCAAGAGGATTTGCACAAAATTTCAGCTTGGTCGGATAGATGGGAGATGCCCTTTAACGTAGACAAGTGCCAGGTCCTTCAAGTTGGAACAAGGAATAAGAAGTTCGATTACGAAATGCGCGGCGTTAAACTCAAAAGCGTTCAATGCGTAAAGGACTTGGGATCAAAATCGCGTCAAACCACAAATTCTCACAACAATGGATCGATGCAGCAAATAAAGCGAACAGAATGTTGGGCTTCATTAAAATAAATTTTTATTCAAGAATAAAGATTTAATACTTTCACTCTACAATAGTTTAGTCAGACCCCACTTGGAATATGCGGTACAGTTTTGGTCTCCCCACCATGCAAAGGACATTGCTAAATTAGAAGGTGTTCAGCGTCGGGCAACAAAAATAATCCCTTCCTTGCGCAACAAATCCTACGAAGAAAGGCTTTCCACCCTTAACATGTTCTCTCTTGAGAAACGTCGCCTCCGAGGAAAACTGATCGAATGTTTTAAAATACTTGGTTTCACGAATGTAGACAGATCAACATTATTTATGATCGATGACACTTTGCGTACGAGGAACAATGGCGTAAAATTCAAATGCAGACAAGTAAATTCAGACTGCACCAAATTTTTCTTCATCAACGTTGTAGTGCGAGAATGGAATAAGCTCCCACAGTCAGTGGTCCAGTGTAACACGATTGACTCCTTTAAAAACAAGCTCGACCGGTACTTCCTTCAACTTAATATTAACTAGAGTTGAAATGCAACGTTTTAGAGCCATCTGATTAATGTGTAGTCTGATTTTCGACGTAAATCTATGTAAATCTCTCTCTCTCTCTCTCTCTCTCTCTCTCTCTCTCTCTCTCTCTCTCTCTCTCTCTCTCTCTCTCTCTCTCTCTCTCTCTCTCTCTCTCTCTCTCTCTCTCTCTCTCTCTCTCTCTTTCTTCTTCTTCTTCTTCTTCTTCTTCTTCTTCTTCTTCGCCTTCGCCCTCTTCCCGTCTCTTATCTCTTCTCTTCTCTTTCCTGCCCTGCCCTGCCCTGCCCTGCCCTGCTTTGCCCTGCCCTACCCTGCCTTGCCCTACCCTGCTCTGCCTTGCTCTTCTCATCCCTTCTTCTCCTGTCTTTTCTTTTCTCTCCTTCGTCATGTAATAAACGTAATAACCCACAGAGCTTATTTATGTAACAGTTGCGGCCATTTTCACCGGCTAGACGCAACTTGACGCCAGTACGACGCCAACACAATACAGCTGAGCAACACAACACAATCTGGCACAACACAACACAAAACAATGCAACACTGCGCACAACCCTCATTATCCCCGCCCACATGAGGATTCCCACTAATGCGGTAAAATGACAGATGAATTTATTCGCTTTTTGCATTCGTGTGTGTGTGTGTGTGTGTGTGTGATGAACATATTTTATCTGTATATATAGCCCAGGGGGATCCTGCCTTTATAAATACACACACACACACACACACACACACACACACACACACACACACACACACTCCTGTGGCTCAATCGGAAGAGCGCTGCGCTGCGAGGCTTAACGGCCAAACAGGCGGCGGTTCGAGCCCCGCTCATGCCGGATTGATTCGGTTGACTAGGAGTGGTTACTGTCCCCCCTTGAGCAAGGGGGATGGGGTGTGTGAGGTCCTGGCAGTACCCAGAGATGAGCACTTGCTCTCGTCGGGAGGGTACCTGCTGGCGAAAGCGAGTCCAACTCGTGATCAGGCCGTGGTGAATTACACACACACACACACACACACACACACACACACACACACACACACACACACACACACACACACATACATACAGACAGACAGGCAAACAGACACACACATACACACACACAAAAAAAAAAGATAAATAAATATGAACTTACTGATTAAAACTCACAAAAAAGACACTTATAAACAAACCTTTTATCACACGCACGAAAACACACACACACACACACACACACACACACACACACACACACACACACACACACACACACACACACACACACATACACACAAACAAGCACACAAATTAATGGATGGATTTTAATATGGCTTTAATTACGTCAAAAATTTTCAGGTCATAAAGAGCGCGGGGTGAACAATGCATGTAATCGCCATAATGCGGCCAGTTCATACATTACATTATGCAGATCCGCGGGTCCTGTGTGCTTTGAAGTTAGTCCTGTGTGTGTGTGTGTGTGTGTGTGTGTGTGTGTGTGTTTTGAGTGTTTGTCATGCGTACGTGCGTGAGAAAGAAAAAAAAATGGTTTAATCTTTTCGTCTCTGTGCTAATATTGATAAGCAAGCTGCAGCACCATCAAATATTCTTTCAACGTGCCTTTTGGCGGAGTGAGTCAAAGAAAAAAAAAACTAATCACAATATCAATAACTTTGGCGATTCAATGAACTGGAAATTCTGAGAACAAAAATATATTCACTAATACCGTGGTTGAACAGAACAAGTGATAAACCTCATCAAAAATCATCCACTACAACCCGTCGCCGTGGTGCCCCAAACAGCGAGCTAGGAACGGTCGGCAGGGCAGGTGACTCAGCGACCTTGTTTCGGTATGACTCACCGGAGCTGAAAACTTCGAGGTCAACAGAGTAAACACATTTGAATAATTTGGGGCAGTCACTACACACAACAATGTACCAGTTTCGTCTTCCCATTTTTGTATATCTTTTCCGAGGCCGGGCAGCAGTACCATTAAGCCAAGACCCAAGACCGACCCGGGGCTGACTGACTGATGGCAACACGGAAGCTCCTCACTCGTCACTGTCACGTCCCTCTACCCCCGGACACACCCACAGCACGCCCTGCCGTTCCCCCTCATCGGCACACAGTCCCCTCCCTCCCAGACCCACGAGCCATTAACTATCCTCAGGGCTGTACAAATTTCCCGTCAGCTGCCACACTCCCCCTCATGCACCCTGCGTCCTGTCATCCTTCTCCTTTACTTCATATACCACGTAGGCTTATATCCCTTTCAGCGTAGCCCTAAAAAAACTTTCACAAATTTTTCACGATCTACATTCCTCCTGTGCACCATCTACCTTTGCCGTCGGTGTCCCATAAAGTAAGAGTAACATAGACCGTGATAATCTAATGTAACTCTTCTGTACCGTGATTAAACAAACGTCCCAGTTACTCGTCACGAAACTCTTCTCATCACCTACACACTGCCAGTCCCTCTACATTCTCCGTTACTTCATGAACCCCGTATAGGCCTAGTCCTACTCTCCTTGGCCCTAAAATAACACTCTCGTAACTCTTTTCTCCACTGTATTCCCTTTGTACTCACTCTACCTTTGCCGTCGGTATTCCATAAGTTAAGGATACATCCAGCGTGATGATCTAATGTAACACTTTTGAATGATGACTAGCGTAATTAAACACCTTACACGTTCTAGCGCTCTCGTAACCTTATTACCTACTATCTTCCTTTTGTACACACTATCTTCTCGGTTTGTCTTCCATAACCAAAGAATAACATACATCGGGATAATATAATGTCCTAATCTTGTACTGTGACTCAGCAAACACCGTGCAAGTCACAGTTACCTCGTCGCTGCTCCTCACGAAACTCGCGTACTCCTCACCACTTCGACTGCACCACAATCTCTTTTACTACTTCCCCCACTTCGCTAAATCTCCACCTCCACCTCCACCTCTACTTCGTCGCCGCAAAGGTGCGAAAACTCTTCAATGACCGCTAACTTCGGCGCCCAGGACCAACTTTGCTCTCTGTTGTCGGCCAAACCTTCGCTCTGTTCCGACTTTTTTTATTGATATGTGTGAAGGTAGAGTGCCGCAGACTTGCGTATGGAAAATCGTTGCTCGTAATTAAAACTTTCATTTGGGCGAAGTTAAAGGGCCTCCGAACAGACCATTATTGGTGCGGATGCTTAAAAGGAATACATGATCTTTGTGGTTCTTCATTCCTCTGCATGTTCATTAGTAGTGTGGCATGAGGGGACGAGATTCATAGCTACATCTATATATATTTTTTATTTGAACTGCTTTTGTTTTTGTTTCTATTTTTCCTGTATTTTGATTGAGTTAGCAGGTTTATCATTTTCATTTTTGTTACAGTAAAGGAAAAAACAAATGAAAAAAAACGCTAAAGTTTTACTTTAACTGCCTGGTTTTTATTTTTTGTAGATATTTTTATTCGGCGTTGGCAAGCTCTTTTTTTTTTTTTTTAACTTGAACTGCCTGTGCTATTTTTTTTCCTTTCGATTCTGCCCCGAAGTTTGATTTTCTGTTTTTTCAATCAGACAATTTCCGAGTCTATGATAACTTTTCTTTTATCTTAGCATCTACCTTCATTATCATCACAGTCATTTCAACCATTTTCCATTACACTAGTTTTTTTTCTACATTTTGGATTTCATCTTTGATCAAGGTTTACGTCCAATGTTTTAAGAATCTGCTTCCTGTTTTCCTCTGTTGTTGTTTTTTTCTAGTCATTACACGTTAATTACTTTCGGCTTCGTCGGTTAATTAATTCCCGCTATTGCTTTCGGTAGCTGCAATGATTACCTCCTTTCATCTTCTAGCCTCACTCGCAGCTCCTCTCTTTGGTATCCATCACACGCTCTTCTTTTCTCCTACAACACCCATTTCATCCGCCATCAAAAGTTTTCCGCTCAATCGTTCAAGCTTCCGTTCCATGTGCTTGTTCGTTTTCGCATTAATTTCGACTCATATTCGGCATCTCCGTTTTACTTCCTCATCATTACTTGCCTTTCCTGTCCTTTCTTTCTCTCCTTCGATACGCCTTCTCATTTGCTGTCATGATGCTTTCGCTCTTAGATTACCTTTCATACTGACAGCGTTTCTACTGTTCAATGCACTTCGATAACTCCTTTCGATTGATGCCATTTCTACTTGTTTTTCCTTCTCAGTGAGTATCCACTTTCTACAATCTATAATAACAATTCACTTCCTTCTTCATTTCTTACAATAATGGAGTACAACAAAATTATCTTGTCTCTCCTAACATGCAAACAGAAACAAAATATTTATAGAGAAAACATAAAAGAGAACAAAGGGGAACGGAAATGAAAACGCTGAGTTGAAATGGAGAGACAGGAAGTGAGCATAACGGATAAGAGAATAGAAAGACAAAGATTGGGAATGATTTTATGAATGTTAAAAGAATAAGAAATCAACTTGAGTGAGACGCTTTTACTCTCCATTACTAAATCGCATTTCTATACATCAATCTTCTTCCATTCCAACAACCCCTTCCTCCCCAATCCCTTGCTTTTCCACCCGTCTCTCTTCGGCCTCCATTCCCGCATTTCACTTCCCTTCTCACCTGATTTTCTGAACATTCCTCTTCCCGCTACGTCCGTCCACCTTTATTACGTCCCCCTCCAGCACTAAAACAACCCTAAGCCCATAATGCATCTCCCTGGTCTATAAATTCATCCTCCTGTAAAATAACGACTGAATGACAAAACACAAAATACACGAAAAATGATATCCACCCCACTTGTTTCCTGGACTGCCCTTCTCTCTCTCTCTCTCTCTCTCTCTCTCTCTCTCTCTCTCTCTCTCTCTCTCTCTCTCTCTCTCTCTCTCTCTCTCTCTCTCTCTCTCTCTCTCTCTCTCTCTCTCTCTCTCTCTCTCTCTCTCTCTCTCTCTCTCTCTTTTTCTCCTGATGTGCATGACAAGCGAGGTGGTGGAGCTAAAAGTGTTCCTTGCTAACCTCCCCCCCCGAGGGGCCCCTCCATCATTATTAACCCGCCCCATCAGGCACGACACACACACACACACACACACACACACACACACACACACACACACACACACACACACACACATACACACACGCTTGCACCATGTTATTTAGATTCGGGTTTTCTGACGAATATGTTCACTTTTAGTTCGTGTCTGTCTTCATTGGTGAGGGGAACCCACGATGCACGGCTCGTCTATTGCTTCCGCTTACCACCGTGTGCTGTGTAACCGTTCCATCTTGATATTCAGCCATTTCGTTTTCTAGTGTGTGTCATAAATCTTTCTTCCTTTCTTCTGCACTTTATCCAGTATTACTTTGTGCAGTCTCGTTTTTATTTCCTCCTTGTTGGTTATCGATACCATCTTTTACCCATCCTGTGTTTCAACCGCCAGCTTCTTTCCTTTCACGTGTCTGTTAGCCGTTGTATATGCTGTCTGTTTTGGGGTAACGTGTGTGTTCTTGGTTAATAATAGTTAGGCTCGCACAGTTACCTCAACATCCGGGCTGGAGTCACGGTTACTGCACTTCACACTGGTTGAATGGAAGTTAGTGAGGTAACAAAAGGCCTCCCCATAAGTTGTTTCCTGGAAGTGATGTAGAATTATTTCATTTCTGCCTCTGATACTATAACTGAAGTGAGAAGCAATTGCAGGCGTAGGAAGCGTAGGAGCAATGAGACCCTAAAACCACAAGCAAAGAGGTAATTCAATGCCGGTGCTACACGAAGACGCAATACATTAGTGTCTTACGTGCCTTACTCGTGCTTTTGCGTCTTCGTGCAGCACCAGCGTTGAATTACCTCTTTGCTTGTGGTTTTAGGGTTTCATTGTTCCTACGCTTCCTATGCCTTCAACTGCTTCTCACTTCATCAGATTCTGTTTTCCGTTCAGCATCCATGTTAAATTCATCCTCAAATTACAAATCCTCTTCTGAAAATGTTTGTTTATTTTCTTTTTTTGTTTTGTTTAAGATGTGTTTTGGGGCATTCATAATATTTTCTTGACGTGTTTCCAGCATTATGGAGCTCACGGTTTCCTGTGTTCTTTTGCCTCCTTTGTTCTCCTTGCTCCTTCTCTCCTTCTCTCCCTCCATTTCTTACTCTTCACAAGTTTCATTACTAATTTCTTTATCTACTACTTCTTGCTGGTCATTCCCTCATTCTTTTGCCGACATCCGATCATCTTTGAATCAGTTTCCTTTAGCTTTCTTTTCCTTTAGTTCAGAGCTCACTTACCGAATTCACTTTTTCCTTTAAGTTTAACCTTCTCCTTATTATTATTTTTTGCTTTCTGCTTCTCCAATTCTGTATCACTTTATCACTTACACTTAGTTTTTAATGGTCTATCAAAACCACTATTTTCTTGCTGCTTCAATGTTGTTCCCTCTGTTTCCCACACAAAAAGTTATAGCAAGAGTCGTGTTTCTTTCCGCTGCTCTCCTTGCACTTCCTGTTTGTCTCGTCGTCTCCAGCTTTATGTGTTGCTTTTATCTTTCTTTTCCTGCGCTTCATCTTGTGTCCTTTGAGGTCTTGTGATTGCCTGTATGATTTTTCGTATATATCTTCCGTCTATGTTTCTTACTTTCTCTTTATAACCCTTTGCTTTTCTTTTAAACGTTTTTAGAGATCCATTATTCGCGCTTCTCTCCTTTCATTTTCTTTTCCGACATTTTTTTTCTTTAACACTGATCTCTTCATTCTCAACTCCTGATCCGTCCTTGGTATCATACAGCCCTCTATTTATCACTATTACCAGCCCAAAAGCCCTTTCCTGCTGTTGGAGCCTCATTATTTACCTACTTATCTATTCTTTCCTCTCTTCAGCGGTATATGGCACACCTGCTGGCATATAAGTGACACACTTTGCAAGCTTCCTCTTCCCCCCTATATCTCATTTATCATTCGTAGAAAATCCATTGCTCAATATTTTCATGCACTTTATCCCTTACTCAATAGCTCCGGTATATATATATATATATATATATATATATAAATATATATATATATATATATATATATATATATATATATATATATATATATATATATATTTCCCTTCCAATCAATATGTGTTTTTAATAGTCTTCAGAAGTCAATACACGAGTCCTTTGTAACCATGGTGACCAGAGTGCAACAGAAAACATATTAGATACCGTAATTATGAGGACGTTACAATAAAAGGAAACACGAATGACAGAATTAAAAGTGAAATGTCAATTTCTTATTGGCAGAAAACACCTCTGACATCATCGTTTTTGCATTGACTTTATCCATCTCTCCTTCCATCTCCATTTTCACCTCATTTCTCCTGTTTCTGTGTCTGTTTGTGTGTGTGTGTGTGTGTGTGTGTATATTGGGGGGGGGGGAAGGAGGCTGACACGCGCTGGCCACCACAATAACACTCCATCAGGTCACACTTTGACGCATTACCAATAAAGCTCCTCTCGTGGCTCATAACCTCACAACATTACGAGCTGCGGCCAACATTTGTAACTCGTCGCCGCCCCTCACGACCGTCCTTGCCACTGTTCAACCGTAGCGCGTGGTTACCTTCCCCCTCTCCATAGGTGGGAACGATAACAGAAAACCTTATTCCCGATACCCGATAACTGATAATGGAAAACCTTATCGGTTATAACAGATATTCGTTAACTGGAGACACAAATATAGGCGATAACCGATACCCGATACCCGATAAAAATCCACAATTTTGATACTAGCTAGCGATAAATCCGATAGGTGAAAACGATACTATATTGATATTTCAAATAAAAAAAAACATAGATGAATTCAAATTTTCATTATCTATATTTTTCAAAACTTACAAAGCCTGAAAACCACACGTTGACTCATACATATGGACGGTAATACTGGAAACGCCTGAACCGGTGTTGTGTTATTTGGCGTTCCCACCGTCAAAAGCTGGCGCTTTTGTTTACAAACACTGGTCTCTCGTGAACTGGCCCATCTCTACTTATTCAGTTATTCTTACTTATCACCATTAACACTTTAACAGTCACTTCAGTAAAGAAGCACTGAAGCACTGGGAACCGGAACACTGGCACTCACTCCGTCACTCGAGTCACTGAGAGGCCACGCGCCACGCCGCCATGTGATAACACAAGCCGCTGGTTTCTGTTTGCGCTCTTTACAACGGGATCACAAATTTCAGGCAGTGATTAATCATTTTTTGGACAAAGTTAAATGATTTTTCTCTCTGATATAGTGGTTTTTGAGTCTAACCAAAAAAAAAAATCTAATATTTTAATGTTGTGATCTAAGTATGAAATACCTTCACCGAACATTTTCATACCCCGGTTTTTTTTCATACAACACCGGGCGCCCGGGCCACGCATGCGCAGTAGGGAGGAGACAACACTGTTTTCCTGAGAGGTGTAAAACAGTAGTGATTATCGCAAGTTTGGTTACAAAAGTAACGAAGATACCGATATTTATATAAATAAGTAGCGGATGGCCGATAACCCGATTTTGTTATCAGCGATAAAATATCGCGATAACTTATCGCGATAACGCCCAGCTATGCTCCTCTCCTACCCCTCCTCTGCCTCTCTTTCCCTTTTCTTTCCCTTATTCCGCCCATCTCGCCGCCATACCCCCATCCTTCCCCTATTCCTCATACCTCTCCCATTCCTCTGTCTCTCTCTTCACACTTGCACTCACACTCGACCCTCCCCTACACACACGTATGTCCTCCCCTCCCCTACACGTACACAGTAGACAGGGAAGTGGCTGGCGTGTCGTGCGTGGTATTACTCGTCCTGCCCTGTCTAACCTCGCCTCGCCATACAGTGTTGTGTCTCGGGAAGAAATCGCCGAGGTTCAGACTTCCGCCAGACACCCACCACGTGTATTCTTTGGTTTTGTTTGTGTGCTTAGGTCACGTGAGTTCCTAGAATGACGTGATTTTATGTCACTTTTATTCAGTCTTCTCGCTCTACGGTATATATCTGAAGGTTGTAGTGTTGTGCCAGTTATCTCTCGTATGAGCATTATACTAAACACATCATATCTTCGTTGGTGTATATTTATGAACAGTACGCATAAACATAACAGTAACAGAACAAAGCTATCCAAAACTCCGCACAACGATGACGGACACTCACTCACTCCTGGCACAATATTGCTGCTGTTCGAAATGAGTTATTCCAGGAATCAGCAACGGAACTATCGACGCGGGGCCGTACCTTCGTTGATCACTGACGGAGATATATACCGTCACTATCTGGCAATACCCGCGGCCGTGTTGATTGGTGCCCTGAGAGGTTATTCATTTCCGCGCCGTGTCCGCCGCTCGCCGCCCGCCCACACGGCCTCCTCAACCTCCTCCCGAAAATCCCTGTTGGCTGGAATTTAGAGGCTCCCGTGTTTCAGCCCCCATATATCAAGGCGGTAGTCGGCCCATGCAAGGGAGATTTGGCCCAAACCACACTTTGTTAGCGACGTGTAAGACAATCTAGCGAGAAAAATCGACGAAGATCCAAGGAGATAAAGTGGCGAAGTTGTTTTGCACTCACTTTGATCCTTTCCGGCAAATCTTTCCAATAGAGGAGGTGGAGGGGGTGAAGGAGAGGAGGTGGTGGGTGAGGGGAGGGTGTGGGATTGTTGAGATTGTAAAGGATTGGGGGAGGGGAGCCGAAACAGGAGGTAAGGAGGAAGTGAAGGATGAGAGCTGAATCGCGTGAGAGACGAGGTGTGTACCCGTAGCAGCTGCGTGCGGTGAGGCGAGGCGCGTTTGGATTAGAGCGAAATAATGCCTTTACTCGACGTCTCAAATAAATACAGCTTTGAGAATCAACAAAAGCCTTCTAATTTCTTTTTCTCGCCCCGTCTTTCATCTTGCCAAGCCGGGACTCAGGAGAATTGAGGTGAACACCGCGGCCGGCTAACACGGGAAGGAGGGTCTCTGACGGTGTGCTGCCCGTGATTTCCTTCTGTCTGACACGCAACCTCGTCGAAAGTCAGAGGGGAAAAAAAGTCAGTCGATTCTGTTGCAAGAGCTAAGGCCAATCTATTTGTGCCTCTGTGTCTGTTGGTGGTGGTGTGGCGGCTCCTGTTACGTGTGGGGTGGTGAGGGAGTGTGTGGCAAGGGTGCGTTCGTTGAGGTGAGAATGTGGAGATAGATGACTGTGAGGTGAATGAATATAGACGGAGGTAGTGAAGTGCGTACGCGGGTGGATCAAGTTTAATATGGAGTAAGTGCGAAGGCTGAGTGTGTGTGTGTGTGGGGGGGGGGGGGGGCGTGTGTCTGTGGAGGAGGGTAATGGAGCGGCGTCGTTAAGTCAAAGGGGCGGCGGAGGCTTCAATATGCGGTGCCTGAACTGAATCCTTGAGAAGGTCTTGTGTTAATGGAGGCGCCCGAGCCGAGGCGTGACCCATTACGCGGAGCAGCAGGCGGCGGGCAGGTGATGCAGCAGCGAAGACCAGCCGGCATGCACGAACACACGTACCCACACCATTATTAGACACTTAAGGTTATTACCTTAAAGGCCTTAAACAGCAAAACACACACACACACACACACACACACACACACACACACACACACACACATACAGGAGCTCTTGCGCGCAGCTACAACATGCAGCGGCGGGCTTAGCCCAGACCGCTTCACCTGTGTTGCATGAGAACAGCGCCAGGCAGGATGGCGGCAGCTGTTCTTAATGACCTGTTATGAATGGCACCGTTTAAGCGGGCTGTGACCTCCCATTCGTTCAGATAAATGGGCGAGGCCCGGCTCTGCCTCGCCGCCACCCCGCCGGGCCGCGGCATGGGGTGTCTGCTGCCCCGGGCCGCTGCAAGCAGGCAGGCACGGGGACTGTACATCATGACGTTCACGAAGAATTCACAGTACAGTTGCGGTGCATTCCGGTAAAATTATAAAAGTGTGATTTAATTTATATTATATATCGTGTTCATTCCATCATCACGACGAACCACCATTGTTGTGTCAATACTCCGCCCATACCAACACGACCTTGACCACAACGAAAGACATTTCCACAACTTTTCCGTGGTTTGCCGTTCACTGCAGACTACATCAATATGAACCACTTACAGGCTCAGATCTGAGCCCGTTCATGCAGTCTAGGGGATATTTTTTAACATCTTATTTATTCGTTGGCATGATATTAATATTAAAAATAATTATAATAGTTGGATTATTTTACATACTTCTAGCGCTCTCAGCTTATCCAAAGACTTATGGAAAGAAAACATGCAGAAAACTCAATATCGAATTCATATTACTGCCGTCTCGCCGCGGGGCAGCGGAGCGTGACTGGACCGCTTGCATCACGGCGATCAACAGCCGGGTTTAGGCGCGGCGCTTCCAGGCGCGTAATCAGTGTCAGAGGGAATGAAATATCAACACACAAACAACAGACAACGCATTTTGGTTAAAAAAAACGTGGAAATATAAAACGACGACTCTCTGCTGGCCCTTGCGAAAAAAAAAAAATAAGCCAGAAGAAAACACGAAGCTCTGGAATGTAGGAAAAATAAAAATATCGACTTAGTTACCAACTGCATCTGGTCCGTTTCATTAGTCGCGCAGCGAGGAGAGGAAAAAGGATTATCACTGTAATAAATATTGCTGTCCGATCCCTCCCTTGGCCATCGGTGCGCGACACCACCACCTCGCACCATATCGTAACAACTCTCAGAAAAGCTGCCACGCACGCCACACTGCGCTGGGCCACGACTGCACGTCTTAGAGTGCCGGCCCAATAAATGACAGACGCCGAGACGTAAAAGCTCAATTTTGTTCGTAAATGCAACCAATAAGCAAACAATGGAGATATACATAGTGTGAGTTCAGGAGTACATTATCTGCAAACAAAAGTTTAAGACAACGGACTTATTATTATAAAGTTGAGCCCTTTCATACAGGACTTTATGACGCATGCTGCTGGAATGCTTTTTACAGATTCCATTTCCAATCACAGCCACGTCCTGTGTTCTGTTAACGGTAATTTGTAATTTATTTGTGATTGCACTGGCAGCATCGCTGATCCGAACAAAGGAGGCCAACACCTGGTGCGGCGTGGCGTGGCGTGGTGTGGCGTGGCGTGGCGGGGCGGTGCAGAGTGGGTCGGGTCGGGTCGGGTCGGGTCGGGTCGGGTCGGATCGGGTCGGGGCGGGGCGGGGCGGGGCGTGACATGACGTGACGTGACGTGACGTGACGTGCCGTGGCGTGGCGTGGCGGGGCGTGGCGTGTGACCTGGCGTGGCGTGGCGTGGCGTGACCTGGCGTGGATCTATGATGTAATTAGTGTGCCACAACAAATAACCACCTACCAGCCATCACACCTTCCGCTATTTATCCTCCGTACAGCACTTTAGAACCCCTAACCCCTCCCCACTTGCTTGTCACGGATCCCTTTCCCTCCTTAGTATTTTATCCACAGCTTCCTTGCCAGCCATATCAGTCACACGTACTCAGTGGCGGAACCAGGGGGGGGCGGCCGCCCCCCCCTTAGGACCTAAATTGCGCCCTTTCAAAGATTCACTGAGGTCTGTGGGGGTATCATTCCTGTGAACACTACTACTAGCCTACTAATTATAATGATAATAATAACAACAATACTACTACTGCTACTATTACTATAACTACTACTAGTGAAACCTATACATATGGAACGGACACTTGCCCCAGCTTTGTCATTATGCCATGAATTTTGAAAAATCAACCGCTTTGGTGCGAATCGCCATAACTCCCTTATTTCTGGGGCTACAGAAAAGTTATTAGTATCAATCGACGGCACAATGCAAGGGCTATATTATGCAATTAGCGACCGGGCTCGAAAATCGACTCGAACGGGTCGAAAATTGAATAAAGTCGCAAAAAAAGACGATAAAAAAACGTATTTTTGAGTTCCCAACCTTGAGACCCACTCATTTTTTGAGAATTTCAAACCACTTATTTAACAAATGATTTAGCCCTGCCAATGTAATTTCCAAAATGGTGCATAACGTTTCCCTACTCCCAGTAGTTTCGTCGCTAGAGCTCGAAACGTAAACCCTATCGAGAGCGATTTTGACGAACTCCAGACATTTTGACGTTTTTGTCTAGTGTGGCCTTGCTATTGCGTCTAGAAGGCTGTAATTTGGCATGTAGCCCCTCTTGGCAATATAGTTTAACCAACTCCAAGGATTTTATGATAGCTCGATTTTAAGTTCGTCGTCGAACCGTCACAAAATAACCTTTTTTTTGGCCCTTTTGCCGCGATTTGGACACGTCTATGTTGTGACGGCTCGACGAAGAACTAAAAATCGAGGTATCGAAAAATCCTTCGAGTTGCATTGTCAAATTACAGCCTTCTAGAGGCAATAGCAAGGCCACACTTGACAAAAACGGCAAAGTGTCTGGAGTTCGTCAAAATCGCTCTCGACTGGGTTTACGTTTCGAGATCTAGCGAGGAAACTACTGGGAGTAGGAAAAAGTTATGCACCATTTTGGAAAAGCACATTGGCAGGGCTAAATCATTTGTTAAATAAGTGGTTTGAGATTCTCAAAAAATGAGTGGGTGTCAAGGCTGGGAACTCAAAAATACGTTTTTTTAGAGTCTTTTTTTTGCGAATTTATTCAATATTCGACCCTTTCGAGTCGGTTTTCGAGCCCGGTCGCTAATTAAAAATATAGCCCTTGCATTTTGCTGTCGATTGATACCAATAACTTTTCTGTAGCCCCAGAAATAAGGGAGTTATGGCGATTCGCACCAAAGCGGTTGATTTTTCAAAATTCGCGGCTTAATGACAAGGGAGCCGCAAAATCAAAAGAGAAAGACGTCCATTACTTGAGATGTTTCTGCTACTACTACTACTACTACTACTACTACTACTACTACTACTACTACTACTACTACTACTACTAATAATAATAATAATAATAATAATAATAATAATAATAATAATAATAATAATAATAATAATAATAATAATAATAATAATAATAATAATAATAATAATAATAATAATAATAATAATAATAATAATAATAATAATAATAATAATAATAATAATAATAATAATAATAATAATAATAATAATAATAATAATAATAATAATAATAATAATAATAATAATAATAATAATAATAATAATAATAATAATAATAATAATAATAATAATAATAATAATAATAATAATAATAATAATAATAATAATAATAATAATAATAATAATAATAATAATAATAATAATAATAATAATAATAATAATAATAATAATAATAATAATAATAATAATAATAATAATAATAATAATAAAAGAAATAATAAACATACAAAACAAATAAAAGAAATTGCAAACATTAACGTATTTATATTTGTAAAAAAAAAGAAAATGCGCGCCTGGCGGCGCCATATGGATCTGGCTACTGTACTATATATATATATATATATATATATATATATATATATATATATATATATATATATATATATATATATATATATATATATGGTATTGCCCATCTTGTATATCAGCCCCCCTTCACTTTGAGTTGGATCCGCCACTGCACGTACTTCACACTGACCGTTATTAGCGACCCTCCGTTCTAGCTTTTGCGAGTATATTTGTTATCACACTTTCCATCTGTGAATGCATTTTCTTCAACGTCCTTTCCCCTCTCTCTTTAAACCTGCCTTCCTCCCATCCACTTATATTGCAAGTGGCACCGAGCAGAAACAGTTTAGCTTTATTATCCAGCGCCATACGTGCGGAAAAACTCCTAAAAAAAAGTCCTATCCACGGAATTGTCAAAAAAAAAAAAAAAATTACGGTGAACTGACGGAACTTCAGGCAAACAAACAAGAGGGAGCCTAGCGTAATTGCCGCCTTGGGGACGCTGCGTGTTCCCTTATGAGGCGTGACCAATGTTTCAGGGCGTGTTTTGCTCCCTCGACGCAAAATGGGCCTGTTTTTGTTCACTCACTCTTTTTTTTTTTTTAATTCAGAGACAAATCTAATGCATCACTGTAATACTCTTTTTTTTATTTCCGGTTTCATATTTGCTCTGTTAATACAGTTTTATATTTAGAACATTCACGAGTTCCATAGCGATGAATTCTTGAAATAAACAGGAGTCAGGGTTGCCGCCTACGGGCTTCGGAGGCGTTAAGATTAATCTACTGAAATACTGGATTACCTTTTTTTAATCTCCGGTTCCATTTTGCTATACTTTAAGATTTTTATATATAGGAAGAACATTCCAGAGTTTAATAGCGCTGAATTCTTAAAAAAAAGTCTGAGTTGCCGCCTACGGGATTTAGACGCCTTAAAATTAATTTACTGAAATACTTGAATACTTTTTTATTTAATTTCCGTTTCCCTTTTGCTATATATTTTTTTATTTATTTAGAGAAGATTCAGTGTTCCAAAGCAATGCATTCTTAAAAACAAGTCATAATTGCCGGCTATGGTCCTTAAACACCATAAAATGAATCAAATGAGTTACTGGAATACTCTTTTTTTAATTTCCGGGCTATGTTTTGCTATACTTTAACTATTTTTATGTAGAGAATATTCCAAGAGTTCCATAGCGATGAATTCTTAAGGAAAACAACAGGAATCAGAGTTGGAATACCTTTTCTCTATAATTTCTGGCTTCATTTTGCTATACTTTTACTTCTTATGTACATTTAGAGAGAGAGAGAACAATCCCCATGCAGTTCCCATAGCGCTGAATTCTTAAGGGGGAAAAAACACAGAATCAGAGTTGGAATACTTTTGTTCTTTAATTTCCGGTTTCATTTTGCTTTAGTACTTTTACTTTTTATTTATAGACAGAGAGAACAATCCCCAGTTCCCATAGCGCTGAGTGCAAAGGGGGAGACACACACACAGAGGAGTCAGAGTCGCCGCCTACGGGCCTCAGAGCCCTTAAAGTAATTTCATCTGTTTCTCGGACCATTTAGGAGATCGAGTCCCGGGCGCCCAACACACCCTCGAGCGGCGCGGCGGCAGCAATCTTGAGTCCCGGCAGAGCTCGTTTCCCTGAACACCGGAGAACGCCACACGAGGGACCTCATTAGTGGGGCGTTCGCTTCATCTCCCTCCCACCCAACCCCCCTCTCCCCCCTCAAGCACCTTAAGGCAGCCCATCCACTCTGGTCCTTCAGCAGCTCTTCCTTTTTTTCCTTTAATTCCCCCAACCCCCCCTAGTTACCTTTTCCTTCTCCATTCACTTGTTATCCCTTCATCTAATCCCATCATCTTATTAATCTTCTCTTTCTCTTCCCTTGATCCTCCCCATCTATACTCTATCACACATACTTCATATTTTCTTTTTTTTAATCCTGAAAACATCTAACCCCATCACCTTCTCACTTATCAGTTTATGCCCTTCATCTATACCTCACTTGTTAGTCTTAGATTTCCATAATATATAGAAGTATGCACTCGTCTGACTACCACATAACTATATTCCCTCTCCTTCTGCACTTCCTAAGCCTCCACACCTGCGTTTTCTTCTTCCTCGTCCTTTATTTTTCTCTTACCACTTACCGCTTTAACCCGCCTCGACCTACACCCCTTTTCTAAAACCCCTCAAAACGTATCTTCTCCCAACGACACTTCCTTCCTCTCTATCCCCATTCTTTTGCTGCTTGCTTTTCTCCCCGCCCCGCTCCGACCGAAGCCCTTTTCCCTTCTTCCCATCCTTCCAATAGCCAAGCTGGCGCAGAACAAAGCCAGGAGCCTTAGTCTGGGAAGTGTTTACACGAGAAACTCAACGACAAAGGAGATAAAAATACATGATGGAGAGGGAACGTTAGGGCCCACGGAAGGGAGGAGGAACAAACGGAGGGAAAGGAAAAGAGTAAATAAGAATGGGTGGTCTGAAGAGAAGGAAGGAGGGGATGAAACCACAATGTAAGTCGATCAGTAGCAAGGAAACAGAAGAGAAAAGTGAAAAAGAAGAATGACAGAGGAAGTAAATAAGAATGGGTGACGTATAGGAGAAGGGAGGAGAAAATTATACAAAATGAAACGATCAGTGGAAACGAAAGAGAAGAGAGACAAGTGAAAAGGAAGAAGAATAACAGAGGGAAAGGGAGTAAAAAAGAATGGTTTGTCTGTAGAAGAGGGGAGGAAAAAAAGCTAGAAAATGAAACGATCAGTGAAAACGAAACAGAATAGAGACAAGTGAATTAAAAAGAAGAAGAGTAGCAAAGGCAGTGGACGAGGACAAGTATCTGAACAGAAGAGAGAACAGAAAGACAGAAGACAAAAGAGAAGAATATTAAGAAGCCGATGAGTGAAAACGGAAAAGGAGAGTAAAGAGAAATAGAACAA
Organism: Eriocheir sinensis; assembly: GCF_024679095.1. Classification (NCBI taxonomy): domain Eukaryota; kingdom Metazoa; phylum Arthropoda; class Malacostraca; order Decapoda; family Varunidae; genus Eriocheir; species Eriocheir sinensis. The sequence continues at coordinate 10,143,666 of NC_066516.1, forward strand.
GAGTAACAGATGGAAAGGCCCAAGAAAAGAAGTGCATGCATAGAACAGGGAACAGATTAATAGAAGACAATAGAAGACAACATGCAGAAAACTAAGAGCTATTCGAAAAGAAGGGGAAGGAAGATAGGGACACACACACACACACACACAAAGCAAAGCAAAGCAAAGCAAAGTGGGTGAGGTCTCTGTAAACAATACAAAATGAAACAAAAGCCTCCAAAAAAGAACATGAGACAAGAGATGTTTAAGGAGAAAGAAGAAAGAGGAACAGTGAAAAAAATTAGGTTGTATGTAAGGAATGCAAAATCAGCAAAGAGGGGCTGTTGAGGGAGGGAGGAAAAAATTAAGACAACAAAAATACAGCTGCTGGAAGAGACAAAGGGAGGAGGAGGAGGAGGAGGAGGAGACAAAACTAACTTCATGAACATCAAAGACCAGGTAAAAAAAAAACAATCTGAGTAAACTGACAATCCCGGACATGCATATTCTCTCTCTCTCTCTCTCTCTCTCTCTCTCAATCAGTCAGTCTATCTATCTATCTATCTATCTACCTACCTGTGCGTGAGTCTACCTGGCTGTTTGTTTACTAATTTAACTTACTGACTGTACCAATACTACACCGACACCCCTATTTCTTTAGAGTCAAGCTTACTCCTCCCTTTCCATCATTTCAACACTGACCCGCTAATCCTCGCGTGTGTAGCACTAGGATAGATAGTGTGTAGGAAATAGATAGTCTGTAGCAAAAAGGAGAGATAGATAGTGTAGTAAATGGGTAGAGTACTGAAGGATAGATAGTGCGTAGCAAATAAATAGATAGTGTCCAGCAAAAGGATAGATAGTGTGTAGCAAATGGGTAGAGTACGTACTGAATGAGCGGAAAATCGTGTTATAAGTATGAAGTCAACTTTCGGTAATCTCAGTTTGTCATTAATAGTGATAAGTGTCATATTCTTCTGTGTGGGTAAAATGTAAAATATGTGGTTAAAGTGAAAAGGAAGAAGAAGAATAACAGAAGAAAATGGAGCAAATAAGAGGTTGGCGAAGTGTGTGTGAAAAGTTTAGAGAAAGAAGAAGAAGAAGAAGAAGAGATGAAGAGGGAGGAAAATAATAAGAACGGGTGGTCTGTAGAAGGGAGAAGACGCAGCATATGTATCAGATGTCTAAGCAGATGTATAAGCAGATGTAGCCACAGTATAAGCTGATGAGTGGAAACGAAACCAAAGAGAAGAGAAAAGTGCTGTGAGCTACCGACCTCTCGTAACAAATTCATCACCCGAGTCTGCCCACAGTTACATCAGGTGTTAAGACTGTCGCTACCAGGTTATTGCCGCCTAGGAGTCGAGTGAAGCACTTACTTTTCCTGCTAACGGGAGGTATAGCAGGGGCGGATTTATAGCAGAGATGGAAGAGCGTGAGGAAAGGGGAACGTGAGTGAGAGGTGAATGGAAAAAAAAGAGGAAGTACAAGGGCAGGAAGTAAAATGAATGTGAAACGGGAGACGGAGGAGAGAGGGATGGGAGGAGATTTGAAAAGAGAGAAAAGGAGAAGGGACGGAAGGTGAGGAAAACTAGTGAGAAGAGAGAAGAGACGAGGAGAGTAATGAGGAAAGGGCAAAACGAACAGAGAAGAGAGAAGAATGGAAGAAAAAAGATAGGTAAATATAGGAGAGAGGAGAGCGACGGAAGAGCAGAGAAAGTATATTAGGGGAAAATAAGAGAAAAGGAGAGGAAAGAGAAGGATGAGATGAGAGGAAGAGAAGTTGAGAGGGGAGGGGAAGAGAATGGAGAAGAGAAGAAGGGAGAAAAGGATATGTAGGAGAAAAAAAGGAGAAGAGAGGAAGAGAGGAGAGAAAAGAGGGAAAGGGAGAGGAAGAAAAGCGTAAAATAAAGGAATAGAAAAGGGAGAGGAGGATATAGAAGAGAGAAAGGAGAGGAGAAGGAGAAGAGAGTAAAAGAGGGGAAGAAAATAGAGGAAAGAAGGATGGAGAGGAGGATATATAAGAGAAGAAAGAAGAAGAGAGGAGGGTAGGGGAGAGGAAAGGAGGGGACAGGAGGGGAAAGGAGAGGAGAGAGGAGAGAGGGATCAAAGAGGCTGCGGGAAGGCGAATATCAAGGGGCCTGGAGATAAGCTTCCTTCTACGTCCCGAGGAAGATTTCACGGTAAATAACTTTCTTTTTATTTCTCGAGTGGATCGCGACGACACATTTTTTTCTCCTTATTGAATTATATGATGTTAGACTCAGATGTATTGTACTAGACTGCCTCCGATCCCTTACTTAGTCTGAATTGTTGCTTACCTTACTTTCTTTTATCGTTATGTTCATACTAACTGTGCTCTTTTGAACCAGGTAACTGTCTACTTTTTTTTACAGCTAAGGAAGCAGCTCAAGGGCAAACAAAAATGGTAATGAGAAAAAAGACCACTAATCACAAAGAGTTTAGAAGAGTGGCCAAAAGAGCGGTCAATTTCGGGAGGAGAGATTTCTCTATCTACCTATCTACCTATGTTTGTCTATCAATCTACTCAAGCTCATCCACTATGCTACCTCTAATCTTCCTGTGGCGTCCTTACATTCATCTATCTACTCAAACTCATCCCTATGCTGTTAACCTTCTAATACCTTGAATAACATAACATTACCTTCGTCACCGTCTAACTAGTGACATGTTTTCGTCTCTCTCGCTGGTATCTGACGCAGCCTTCCTTCGTCTGCATGTCTTTATTTCTGATGATTCGAACTCTTCTAAAAGGGGAATATTGACATTTTTCCAACCAAAATTATTAATCACTTGTCGGATTTTTTTCTCTATTTTTTTTTTGTTTTTTTTTTGTGTGTGTGTGGGAATAGCGAGCTTTTTTTTGCCTGTGACCTGTCTGCCTTGTTTTTTTTTTCTTTTTGCATGTTAAATGGTCCACTGTTTTATTGCTTTGTTTTTATTTTTCATGGGCTATCTGTTAAAATATGACAGACAGACAGACAGGCGCGCGCACACACACACACACACACACACACACACACACACACACACACACACACACACACACACACACACACACACACACACGCAAACTAATCTTTCCATTCCCGTCTTCCACTTTATTATCCGATTACCTTTTTTTTTATCATCTGCTTCTTTCCCCCAATACAAGTCTTTCCATGTTCTCTTTCATCTTTTACTGCCCCTACATTTCCTTCACTGCTTTTCCTTCTCCTCGTCCTGCTTGTCACACTAACTCTATCTCTGTCACACTAACTGTCTCTGTCACACTAACTCTATCCGTGACACATTAACTCTATCCCTGTCACACTAACTCTATCCCTGTCACACTAACTCTACTCTTGTCACACTAACTCTATCCCTGTCACACTAACTATCCCTGTCACACTAACTCTATCCCTGTCACACTAACGGGATCCGTCACAGTGGTTTGCACCCTTCCTGTCACACTAACTCTATCCCTGTCACACTAACTCTGTCTCTGTCACACTAACTCTATCCCTGACACATTAACTCTATCCCTGTCACACTAACTCTATCCCTGTCACACTAACTCTACCCTTGTCACACTAACTCTATCCCTGTCACACTAACTCTATCCCTGTCTTACTAATTCTATCCCTGTCACACCAACTCTATCCCTGTCACACTAACTCTATCCCTGTCACACTAACTCTATCCCTGTCACACTAACTCTCCCTGTCACACTAACTCTATCCCTGTCACACTAACTCTATCCCTGTCACACTAACTCTATCCCTGTCACACTAACTATCCCTGTCACACTAACTCTATCCCTATGTTTTCTTTTTCTCCTTTTTCCCATGCCCACACTGACCTTCCTCTTTCCCTTCCTTTCTTTCTTTCTTTCTTTCCTTATTTCTTTCTTTCCTCCTCTCTTCCACCGATTTTGTCGGTTTTCTTATCCTCTTTCTCCCCTGCCCTTTTTCTAGTTTTTTTCTATTTCTGTCTCGTACCTTTCCTTTCTTTTTTTTCTTTTCTTTTTATGTCCTCCCCTTCCTCCTCTTTCCCATGACCCAACAGACCTTCCTCTTTCCTTTCCTTTATCTCCTTTCTTCCTGCTCTCTTCTATTGTTATCTTTTGTTTTCTCTTTACTTATCCTTTTCTTCTCTCCTGCCCTTTTATATATATATTTTCTATATCTGTCTCGTACCGTTCCTTTGTTTTTCTTTTTTTTTCGTGTCCTCTCCTTCCTCCTTCATTCTCTTTCCTGCCTTTTCTTTCCTTTTTTCCTCTTCTCTTCCACTGTTCATTTTTGACTTCTCTTTACTCTCTTCTCTCTCCTACTTTCTGATGTTTTATACTTTTCTTTATTTCTCTAATGCTGTTTTTTTTTTCCTCTTCTTAACATTGGACTTCTCTTCAATCCATCCTTTCTCTCCTACTCTTCTATCTTTTAAACTTTTTTTCTGTTTCTTTAATGCATTTTCTTCTTGTCTCTTCGCTCACACACTCTTCGCTATTTCTGTCTCACGCCGTTCCTTTCTTTTTTTCTCTCTTCGCCTTAACATTCGGGTGTCTCCTTTCCTCTCGCTGCCTCGCCTCCGCCGCCCTTCCCTGGCCATCTCTCAGGACCTGCGGAGGGACTTTCATTACCCGGAGTGTCTGCAGGCTTTAGCCCCCTCGACGCCAACCCCCGTGTGAGGCTGGCGCGGAGGCTGGTTTGGACGAAGATAAGAAAATAAAAAATAACCCAGAGAGGAAGCGAGGACAGCCGTGAACGGGAAAATATACGAGATAAAATAAAACAACGAAAACGGAAACGTCAGAGGAACGGAAAACGAGAGCAGGGTTACCAGCACGATGGAAGAGGAATGGTAGGCCTGAATAAAGGTGGAGGACGAGAAGGTGGGCGGCGGTGCACGTGATACACACGATGAAGACACAACGGGAACGATGTCCGACTCTGATCAGGCCGTGTTTGAAATGTTTTACAGCAGCTCGAAGACAACACAACGTAATAACTTGAAGCGGTGCCGCGATACGTTATCCTACTTTTAATTGGTTTTGTATCGTAGTCGTTGTTCATGCTGTGTTTGTTCCAGTGCTTCCATTTCATTCAAGTGATACTCCCGGGCTGTGCTCCATCTAAAAATTTTGCTCTTTAGTTTAACCTACGATATCTGGGATCACAAGAGAGTTAGAGAACTATTACATCCCCCAAAGCCTCTTGCCGGGAGCAGAGGCCGCGGCGTCCTCACGAGGCTCACATTTTACAAGTTTTCACATTTTTTTTCCTGCACATCATTTTCCCCCCAGCGTCCGGGTCGTTAGCACGTGATTCACGGCCACAACTGCACGCCATATTGACGATCTGAATCTGGTAAAGCATCGCATAATGGAGTATTTTCCGATGTTTTGTTAATTGGAATGCCGGACCACGAAATCAAAATGTTTTGTTGCTCGCGATCATTCACTGTTGTCAGTGTTTTGGTTTTGCTGAAAATACTCGAAAACATTTCCATCGTAATGCCATTGCTGCGTGACTCTTATTATTTATCTATTTTAAAATGTTTCATCTGTTATTGCGTCGTACGTCATATTTCCATTAAAGTTTCATAGCACCAGCACCCTAAAGTACATACAGTAATGATTTGACACATATCAAATCATAATTTCTACACTGCCACAAGGCACCAACCGCTCAGTGTCGTACAGCATGTACTCACCCTGCCCAATGTGTCCGCGGCTCATGAGGCGCCGACACCAACAGCCGGACGCCGGAGCCGCTTGTTGGAAATGCGAAGAGCAATTCCCATCCCTGAACAGTCGACAGTAGCTGTAAAAAAGAAAAATAATGTATCATTATATCTAAAGCAAGCGCAAGGCATTAGATAAAAAATAAGCTTTTTCTTTATTTAGGATCGAGGCAAGATGTAAGTTTAGATCCAGTTATTGCTAAATATTAAAAAAAAAAATGTTTCAAACTAGTTGCGAGTAGTCCAGCATGAATTTAAGAAAATACTTTGATTCCTTAACCGGGAAAACTTGCTGAGTAATATCCCGTCTGCTTCCTAAATCCTGCCGGACACGCCAAGACCAGCGCCGCGGCTTGTTGCTCGTGTCATCCTTAAGTAGCTTCGCATTAGGATGATGTCTCGATATAACTTGTTAGTCTTCTTTCAGGGCAGTTACTCGCCTCATTACTGATGACCGAATTATGTTATGATAATATGATCCCTTCGCCGGGGAATTAATGATGACTGAATAAAAATATCCAGAAAAAACTTTTTCGTTATCACTCAAAATAACACATGGATGGACTAGGTTTGAACAAGTCATTTCAGTCATAGTTACATGATTAATTTTTGGGAGCCCACTAGATATAAATACTAGATTCACACATGGTGATAAGTCGATAAACAAAAGGTATACATGCACACGAACTATATACGCAAACGGGAGCAAATACCGGGAGCAATTTTCACGAAATGAGTTTCGCTGGCCTTACGACAAAGTACACTTGCACGAATACATTTATTCATCGCGTGCTGTATGTTATTTTCGGAGAGAGTGTGCGGAAGGAAGCGGGGAACAACAGATGTGAAAAGAAATGTGTGATCCAGTTGCTTCAGTAGCTGTTGAAAACACAGGAACCAGAGATCTGTACACAAAAATGATGGGTTTCTCTACTTCTGATGAACAAGAATTCAACACATTACTTTCTTCAGTAAATATTGTTATATGAATCTTATACAGGAAAGTTATCAAAGAAGAATGTTACTTGTTCTATTATGACGAGACCTCTAAGAAGAATTTAACTATGATATTCAAACCACAGTTATTAATTAGCTGTCAATATGTTTATTGGATTTACAACAGCAAAACATGAAAACAAATTCTTAGAAACGTTCTCAGATCTTCGCTAATGAAGCTCTCAATCAACACGACGGATGAAATTAGTTGTAAGCTTCTTTTGTGATTTTCTTACAGTCTTTGGTGTCACCAAAGCAATGCAGGCGCAGAACTGTAACAGCCAGACGCGACGCCGCCGAAGCGAAAGCGGTGTTGACTGCACGCTCCAAAAGGGGTGTCCGATACTTTCACATCAGTTTTTTTTTTTTCAACGAAATGCAGGTTTGCACAACATATGTAAATTGGCAAAATGTTATTTACATATACTTATATAACGAATTTTTTGAAGGATTGTATTTGTACATTTCCACGAAGTGAAAATATCAGTTATATTTTTTTTTCAATAATGCGAACCATTTTCATTTAATAAACAGGATATTTTACTCTGGTAATACAAGTCCTTCACGTTACCATTTTCCGCAGTTTTAGATATAAAACTGAAATGTGGCATACGGGTGTCTTGTCTCATTTATCTCCCAAAAAGGAATGTCCGTCGAGAATCGCCCAAGAAATCTTACTCTCGATATAGACCTGATTAACGGTTTACTCATGGATTTCCTGGATAATTTCCTCCCCGTAAACAATGCTCCAAAAGTAGTAATCACATTGAGGTTTCGAGCACAGCATCAAGGAGCAGTGTCAACAGATTCAGCAGCAGCATCGCCTTAAATCCATAATCTAAGTTCACGCTCAGGTCTTAAATATACAACTGTGTCGTCACGTGACACAGTCCACGTCACCTGTGTCCCCTTGGTGAGGTGCTCTGTGTGGCCCGTCCGCCCGGGGCTCAGAAATGCGTATTACCTTTATACCCGGGGCAAAATCCCTTGCGATGAAAATTACAAGGAGCTGTCGCTGATGATTGGGATTGTATTCTTTGCTTCCTAAACCGGTCACACACACCTTAATTTCGCCACGTTATTTTTTTGCTCGTCTCAATATGAACGAACATTTCTACGACTTAATTTTGTAATGTTTGCCATTTTTTTGGCCTGGTTCTCACTAAACTACTATTTCCGTGACCTTCCGTCAGTAACTTGTTCCCATTCTCTAATTTCTTCATATTTTGGGATTATTTCAACATATTTTTTTTCGCTAATACGTAAATTCCTGAGACATTTGTGGGTCTGGGCTATTTACGATCCTTAATTTCCTCCAACAAACAAATTTCCACTCGCAAAAAAAATCCTACTAATATAACCATCTTACGTTTTTGTCGATCTTCAAACAAAGAGAAACTCGGGGCAGCGGCACAGGCTAAAAAAGAGAGAGAGAGAGAGAGAGAGAGAGAGAGAGAGAGAGAGAGAGAGAGAGAGAGAGAGAGAGATCCACCTCTGATCTCCTTCTCCTCCTCTCACAAGAGTGGCAAGACTCCCTTGATGAAGGCCTGGACACACTCGTGGTGGCGCTAGACATTGCCGGCTCCTTTGATCGAGTGTGGCACTCTGGCAAAGCTTCGTGCCAAGGGTATAGAGGGGAGTCTGTTGACTCTGCTCGAAGACTACCTCTAAGGTAGGTCGCTTCGAGTAGTCGTCAATGGCCGGACCTCGACGGCTGCCCCTATAGGAGCCTCAGTTCCACAGGGCTCAATACTGGGGCCAGTCCTGTGGAACATCTACATAGATGACCTACTCCGCCAGCTCCCTGTAGTCAAAGCTTATGCCGGTGACTGCACCATCGCTGTCTTGTACTGCCGTCGGAACAGCAGGCGTGCCGTAGCTGCAGTCAACAGGCAGTTGAAGGTTGCTGAGGAGTGGGGAAAGTTGTGGCAGGTCAACTTTGCTCCCGACAAAACTCATGCTATGGTCGTCTCTCGGTCTCCCTCTGCTACACAGGGCGTGGAGGGACAACTACGGTTTGGGGATGTCCATTTGCCCTTCCAGGATAACATCAAGGTCCTGGGAATCACCATCGACCGGGAGCTGCGCTACGACCAGCACATCGCGACTGTGGCCCGCCAGACCTCTCAGCGTGTGTCTGCCCTCCGCAGGGTGGCTGGCAGCCTGGACCCCCGAGGAATCCTGACGCTGTACAAGGCACAGATCCGCCCTTGTATGGAATACGGTGCCTTGTCGTGGATTTCCAGCGCTGTCACCCACACCCGGCGCCTTGACGCGGTGCAGAGACGCGCCCTCCGACTACTGGGGGATGAGGTGGAGATCCCTGCCAGCATGACATCCCTGGAGCACCGTCGCGACGTAGCAGCACTGGCAGTCTGTCATAAGACTCAGGTGCTGCACATGCCTCATTTCAGCAGGCTGTGCTTGACGCCACACCTCGCCCAACGAGCGACGCGACAGGCAGCAGCCGGGAGCCAATGAGTAGCAGTGCCTCACTCACACACGTCGCAGCACCAGCGGACGTACAAGGCCAGGGCAGCGCGTCTTTGGAACGGTTTCACGGAGGCCACGCCTGATCTGGAACGCATATCCACACACCAGGCGAAAGTAGCTGCCAACATTTGGAGAGGCACCCTCCCCACGCCGTTCCTGCTCCACACTTGACATGATTGTAAATATTGTAATTAGTTTTTAACATATTTATA
>NC_066516.1:10158090-10200590 GCF_024679095.1 Eriocheir sinensis
ATTCGCCGACGACACCAAATTAGGAGGTACGGTAATGAACAGTCAAAGTTGCGAGAATATTCAATCAGACTTAATAAGACTTACCGACTGGAGCGAAAAATTGCAAATGAGTTTTAACGTAGATAAATGTAAAGTAATATTTTTTTTTTTACAACAAAGGAGGCAGCTCAAGGGCACACAAAAAAAGAAAACAATAATAAAAAAAAGCCCGCTACTCGCTGCTCCTAAAAAAGAAACAAAAGATGTGGCCGAAAGCAGGATCAAATAATGCACATAGGTGAAAAAATCCTAACTTTAAATATCAGATTCAAAGACATGAGCTTAGCGAAGTAAAACAGGAAAAAGATCTTGGTTTCATTATCAGTAACACTCTTAAAATGAGTGATCAATGTTCTGCAGCGAGTAAAAAAGTCAATATGATGTTGGAATTAATATCAAGAAACTTTGATTATAAATCACCCGAACTTATGAAGAGATTATATTTAGCATTTGTAAGACCACATCTAGAATACGCCGTTCAGTTCTGGTCACCTAACTAAATCAAAGATCAAGTTTTGCTAGAAAGGATACAGCGACGAGCAACCAAACAAATTCAAGCGCTCCGAAACTTGCCATATGACGAGCGTTTAAAGCGTTTAGATATGTTTTCCCTAAAAAAGCGAAGGATAAGGGGACTTAATTGAAGTGTTCAAAATCCTTAATGGATTCGACAACATTAAACCAGATAGTCTATTTCAGAGAGACACCAACGCAATAACACGCAGCAACGGTATGAAGTTAAAGGGAAACCGATGTAACACATTGGTGCGCAAAAGTTTTTTCAATAATAGAGTCGTCGATCACTGGAATAGACTCCCACCGTCAGTAGTTAGCGCGCAGAGTATCAATAGCTTCAAGTCTTCATTGGATAGGTACTTCAGGGATATAAGATTATACTGACCCTTCTTCGCATGTTTTCAGACAGATTGCAGCAAGACCTCAACCTAAATCCATATTATTCTCCCTTACAACCTAGATTGAAAGTAGCGTAAGTTAACATTAGAGTAAAGCAACAGTTAATGTCCGCATGACAGGTGGAGTGAGGTGTGGGTGCAGTAAGGTGACAGGTTACTGGTGCCGTGCCTAGTACCGCCGGTAAAACGAGGATCAAACCTCCACCTGTGCCCCTGAAACTACACCTCACCCATCGTGAGTATTAGGGGGGATCCTGAGGCTGCCCTGTGTAGGCCACTCGGCCGCTTCCAGTCTCCTTGTGTTTCTGTGTTCTTATGGTCTTATGTAATGAAGTCATTTTCCCCCACAGCTTAGGTTACCAGTAGCGTAAGTTAAGGGTAGTAATTTCCTCTTATTTCTCTCTTTACTGTAAAATTTCCATGGCCCTTTCTTCCTTAAAGGTACATGGTGTTCTCTTCTAACTATTTCCTGCCGGCATGTTGCCGGAGGGAGACGTGGGTGGGTAGGAGCCTTCATCTATTCTGTCCTGTCCTACCACACGTAGATTACTAGTAGTAGCGGTAGTAAACTGACACCCTCGTCATAGACCGATAGGTCTTCTGGTGTCTGTTCTTCCTATGTATTCTTATGTATTCCTATGTATTCTGCTCCTCCTCCTCTTCCTCCTCCTCCTCTTCCTTCTCCTCCTCTTCCTTCTCCTCCTTCTTTCTTCCCTCCTTTTCCATTTCCTCCTATTCCACCTTATAACTGAACACCATTACATCGACACGAACCTTTGGCTTCAGTCGAATCTACGAGCAACACTACAAAACAAAGAAGGGAAAGAAAATGGAATGAGAGAATAAGAAAAAGGATTTGCATATACACGGACAAGCTGGAGAATAAGAAAGAGCAAGAAGAAAGTGACAATTGAAGGAAAACGAAATGAAAGAAAGATATAAACGAATTTGCATACACTCACACATAAGCCCAAAGATATGAAAGGACAAGAAAAACGTGGTAACGAGGATGAAAAAACAAACAAAAATAATGTCCGCAAAAATACGAATATTTCCGGAAATCTTTATTCAGCTCATTAAGGTAAAAACAACAACACAACTCCCGCGTTACTTATTAAAAAGAGAGAAGGAGAGAGGGAAAGATATCATTTGTTACCCAATAATCACATCGCGGGAAGCAAACTTACATCGCGTCGCCCAAAACTTTGATAATGAACTCCAGCGCCTGCCCGCCACCAGCCACTCCCTCCCTCTCTCTCCCTCCCCCTTCCTCCTCCTCTGAGCAGTTCATTTGCGGTAAATTTTTGCTCGGAATTACATGAAACGATAAACCACTGTAATGAGTCGAACGTTTGTTTCCATTTCCCGTCCCCCAGAAATACGAAAAAGAAAGAAAAACACGAGACAAATGCAACGGGTGAATTGGATATAGGAAAAATGAACGGGGGAAGGAAGGAGGGGAGAAGTGGGGGATAGGAGAATGGGAAGAAGAGGGAGGGGAAGGAGGAAGAGGGGAAAGGAGGAAGGTGAGAAAGGAGAAAGGGGGAAAGGAGGAAGGGTTTTGATTAATTTATTACACGCAAGGGTGCCAAGCCTAGTACTTGTTCAGGATGCTAACTTGGATACAGGCGACTCGTGCCTCACAGGGGAGGAGAAAGAGAAGGATAGGAGGATGGGGGAAGGCAGGAAGAAAGGGGAGAAGAGGAAGGGAAAGGATGATGGGGAGGATAAGAGGAAGGGGAAAGGAGGGAAGGGAGACGAAGGAGGAGAAGGAGGAAGGGGAGGGAAGGGAGACGAAGGAGGAGAAGGAGGAAGGGGAGGATAGGAGGAAGGGGGAAGGAAGGAAGGGAGGGGAGAAGAGGGAAGGGAAGAAGTGGGGGATAGGAAGAAGGAGGAAGGCGGGAAGGGAGGAGAGGAAGGAGGAAGGGGAGGATAGGAGGAAGAGGAAGGCAGGAAGGGAGGGGAGAGAGGGGAGGGAAGTGAGTCCTTTATCAGAGAGTTGGGGAGGAAATCTCGTTTCATAGCGACGGGATAACTTAATGGGGAGATACTTCTGCAACTTTTATTACACGTTTGTTTCCGGGGATAAAACAAATAAACAGTTCTTGGAGTTAGTTATGCGTTTCCTGGAAGACCCCCTCGCTGTGTGTGTGTGTGTGTGTGTGTGTGTGTGTGTGTGTGTGTGTGTGTGTGTGTGTGTGTGTGTGTGCAATTGTGAACCTAGCAAACTATAAAGAGAGGAATAAACTAAACAACACAAGGATAATTGGAAAAAAAAGTTGTACATAGTGATGATTATTAATGTATACAAAATGAGGACAAAAATAAAATAAAATGCAACATACATCTATACGAAAAAAACATTAAAACTATTATGCTATATCAAGCTGCATATAAATGGAGCTACACACACACACACACACACACACACACACACACACACACACACACACACACACGAGTAACGCTACCTATTAAATTACGAGTCTCCCCTTCATCTTCAAACACACCCACCCACACACAACACAGGTACTCCCCACACCTATCGTTTACAGTAATACACATAAACCAAACAACCACCTCACCATTTTCATTCATAGCGGATTAGTGTAAATCATCAAGGTGTCAACCTCTCTCCGCGCAGTACTTAATAATTAACAAGCATTACATTACCATTTAAATTATCACTACACGACGTACACGCATTATTCATTAGCGGGTACCTGAGACAGCAAGGCCTCGAAATGCTGCCATGAAAACATAATGACAATAGTAACGTTCAACCAGCGCTCACGGCTTTGATATTCTCTTTCCCATGCGCCTTTTTGTCTTGCGGTAAAGGAAGCAGCTCAAGGGCTAAAAATAAATATAAACAAAAAAGTCCGTTGGCATTGCTCCTCTAAAAGAAAGTAGATAAGTGTGGCCAGAAGAGAAAGGCCTTGTCATTCATCTTTCCACCTCCGATTCCATTCCGTCCCGGTTGATTTGGTAATTTCTGATAGGCGCGTGGACGTCAGTTATGAGAAAGTATCGTGAGTGACGGGCTGGATGAGGTAAGGGAGCGAGAGGATGAGGAGGACGAGAAGGAGGAAGAGGAGGAGGAGGAGGAGGAGAAATAATAATATGCATGTAGACTTATCAGATGACAGGACAAAATGTGAAAATAATCTAAACATAAGAGGAAGTGTCAAAGAAAAATAACATACAAATAACTAACAAAATAAATAATCCAAGACAATTGTGGAGGGTTCGAAGAAAATAAGAAAAAAATAAGCAGTTTGCAAGAGGAAACGAAGAAACACGAAGATTTGAAGGAGTAGGAGGGGGGACAAGAGGAGGAAGAAAGGGAAAATAAACTAAGACGAGAGGGAAAAAATAAGAAGGGAAAGTTTCTGAGAAGGGATGATCGGATTATTACGGCCAGGTTGTGTTCAGGTGAGGGCAGGTACCGAGGGACAGCGTGAGCAGGTAAAACCTTCTAGTTTGTCAATAGGGAGCTTTGTATGTGCCAAGGTCCGCTGGTGACGCTGAATCCAGTGGCCTGAAGAAAACAAGTTTACGATAAAAATAATGGTAAGTAAGTTGTGAGTACAGCCACGTCGGAAAGAAGTAGACAGACCATTTATATTTTTCATTATAGTATCCCATGAAGATTTAGAAAACGGTGAAGTGATAGATGATGGTGTGTGTGTGTGTGTGTGTGTGTGTGTCAGCAGAATACAGTATAAATGAATTGATAGGAGAAAAGCATGCACCATTGCCTCTCACCTCCCTAAGTGCCAGTCCACCTCATTCGTCCCTGTTCGAACACACTGAACCAAGCAACGAACAAGTGAGTCATTTCATCAAACACGGTAACGAGGAGTTAAGTCGCCAAAATGCTACGCATCATGTACTTGCTTAGTAAAATTGTTCGGCTTTTTTGTTGCCTTTCTAACGAAACCATTGGCCAGAGGTACACAAATTAATCATTGTGGTGGGACATTGCTACGTCTGGCATCGGCGCGGCGCAGAGCCAGGCTTGCCAACGTGACCGAACTGCGCTGACTCGCGTGTATAAGCTGTCCACGTTTTACAATCAATTTTACGTCTTCAAGACCTTGAATCCCACCACATGTGCAAAGGGAAGGGAGATGTGCTCAGGGAGGAGGAGGAGGGCATTGATAACCGCCTTGGGGTGTTATGAGCGAAGGGGAGGAATACACTGCCTGTAGGGTAAGCACAATCATCGTATGGAGCTATCTGTCGTGACACGCCGCCAACTTAACAAGTAACAACGCACCCTAAGACACGGCCGACCCTCTAGCTGTTACTCACCTCGAGGCTCAGTTCCACGCCAGGCCGCTGCCCAGTAACGCACAAAAAAATCACACAACAGTAACAACACGACAAAGATGCTGCCCCGACGGCGGTAGGTGGCATGGTGGCCCTCGACTCCCCGCGAAACCCGGCTGGGAGTTACGTGACGCTCTCGCTGCTGCTTGGCTGGGACAAACAGAGATAAACTGATATTTTGTGTCGGTATTTTTTGTTGGTATGATTTCAATTCTTTCAAAATGATGTACAGCCACCGACAGAAGAACTATCTCTTCCTCTGCTAAGTCATGAAACTCAAGATTTAAGGACTCATGAACTGAAACATCAGACAAAAGAGTAAATTATTAGCTGACGTCTGGCAGTTACTGAGGCGGAATTAAGGGGGACAGGTGCAGGGGGGGAGGAAGGCCCCGGAGCGAGTATCGGGGTTAACGAACGTTGTGGTGATGGCATGTTCACGTTGGTATTTAAACATAATATGTAAGGATATTAAGTTATGAAATACATATTGCGTTGCTGTCTCTACGGTGATACACCACTTCGCATGACAGGAAAATACCAAGGCCAGCATTAGTTACAATACTGTATTCTGAATATCAATTATCATCGTATGCACAACAGCTTATTATTATTATATACGTTTGAACTAAACAATAAACAACCTTTCGCTGAAACTAGCAGAATGTGGTTCCTTACTCCTTGTCCCATATGCTAGTTAGAAGTAACGAGTGTTTTGTTGACATTAATTAACTAAAGTATCTATAAAGTTTATATGCATAATTATTTTTTCTAAGTCTGTCACCTACGCTGTCAGCGAGAAGAGTGAACCCGCTCCCACCATCACGAAAAAAACTTGAAATATCTACTATCGTAATGATGATAACTACAGACATTCGAATTCAGAAACGTCATTAACCACTTACACACATGAACCCAATACGGCTTCTTCACCAGTCAGTATGGTCCATATATTGCACTATTACGCCTTCCATTCTCTCTCTCTCTCTCTCTCTCTCTCTCTCTCTCTCTCTCTCTCTCTCTCTCTCTCTCTCTGTGTGTGTGTGTGTGTGTGTGTGTGTGTGTGTGTTATACAAACACACTGATGCCTTCGCTCGCGGCTCTGTATTGTGTTGTCAGGAACACATGTGGGCTGTGTCTGCCTGTCAAGGCCTCACTTCAATAGCAACAAAGTAAGCACCAAGGACACTAATCCCGCGCTGACCAGACACCTCCTCTACGTGACGCGCCGCCCAGCTGTGAATGTTTGCCTTCCCGCATTACAGAGTCGCAAGGGAAAGCTAATTCATGAAGTTTACCGTAACAAAAATACAGACAGTCACCGACATTCAGGGCAACAACTTTACTCACCCATCGTAACCAAACACACATTATTCTCATGCTGCATCACCCGACATTGGAATTTTCCATAAGAAAACAAACACAAACTTTCATCTGCTATAAAAAAAAAAAAACGAACATTTGGATTACTGCCAATCACATATTTACGATATCAACTAATGTGTTAAGCAAAATCACTTGGATGAATATATCTTTTTCTTTTATTAATCAGATGTAGTTAATATTCTACGAAAGGATGCATGCAAGCAGAGTATTGTGTCCACTCATGAAAAATAATTATGACTGCACGATATCCATTACCTGACGTCATTGCTGAGAGTATTACTGCAGCCGGTGATGGCGGTGCAGCACTTTGATACAGTGGCGCCTGGGCAGAGCGACAGAGTATTGCTGTCTCGCGATGAACCAAAAATGTTCCAGAAGTTGACTTGGCACTCAGATATTTGAACGTCGAATTGAAAGCCACGTGAAAGTATTTGCTATACGACAATAACGAGCAACACATAGTATTCAAAATGCCACGAAGTCATCTTGCAGTCGCTTACTGCCGCTCTTAACAATCCTGGAACAAATAACACGCTACACATAATCATACTCAGCATACATCATAATTTGCTGGCGCAGTTGTAACACCGCAGGTACGTAATGGAATCGATGTCTATAACTATATTTTCGCTAATGACGAAAATATATTTGGGTGCATAAACAAAATAAGCAGCGCGAGGAGTGATGGCTGCCTCGAGCATTAGTGACAGCAAAAGAATTTAATAATATTTTGTTCTGAGAGATATGGTGCACGTGGCTGACGGACGGAGTGGTAATCAATGGCCGACACTACACACCTGCCCTGACATCGACGCGTCACACTCAGCAAGGTCGTGAAGAGGTAATCTAAAAAAGAATTTGTGAGTATTCCTAAAATATATACTACTAATAATAGTAAAAGATGATTATGGTGACGATATAAGTAATAACGAAAATAGTAATAATAATGAAAATAACAATGATCATAAGTACAGAAATAATGTAAACAATGGGAACAGCAGCAGCGTCAACAACAAAAACAAAGAGAATAAAAACAAGAACAGGAACAATACCGACAAAACAATAATAATGCAGCACATTGACAGGATATTTCATAGTTAAAGAAAAAAATGTAAGAGGAACAGCTAACTGCGTCTTTTTTTTTCTTTTTACATCTCTCTCTCTCTCTCTCTCTCTCTCTCTCTCTCTCTCTCTCTCTCTCTCTCTCTCCTTTCCCTTTCCCTTTCCCTTTCCCTTTCCCTTTCCCTTTCCCTCTACCTCATACACACACAAACATCCATCAAACCAATAAAGCCACATACACTCCAAACACTCCCCAACATACACCTCTACGTAACACCTCAAAACACACAAACACACTACACACAATCCTTCGTCCCTCTCATCTTTGACGTCGCGCTCTGCCTTCCGCCCCGACACACACACTCGTTCTAGCTAAGGAACCCCCTGATCCTCTTGCTGCCGCCCTAAATTAAGATACTCAGTCGTGGGAGATCGCGGGCATGCCAGCGATCCTTGGCCGGGTGATTACGTGTCGCTACGGGAGATTGCAACATTAGACCACGAGGCTCATCCGCGCTCCTCCGCCTGATCTGAAGGGCCCTTAATGAGAATGTGAGAGGAGCGAGGGGAGAGGAGCGGGAAGGGGCGGGAAGGAGCGAGGCAAGGCAAGACGCAGGATGACGGAGACGGGAAGGAAAAGGACCGAAGAAGGAGGCAAGAAGACGAAGATTATGAGAAGGAAGTGGGCGAGAAGAGGAGCTGTTGATGATGAAGGAAAAAGAAAGAAGATGGGAATTGATGATAGACAAGACGCAGGATGACGAAGAAGCTTAGGAAAATAACTGAAGGATGAGCAAAGAAGACGATGATTTTGAGAAGAGGAGGAGCGGTTGAAGATGAAGGAATAGAAAGAGAAAAAGAAATTATGCAAGGAATGATTGGAGCAGGCAAGAGATGGGATGACGGTGAAGGGAAGAAAAGGGGCTGAAAGTGGAGGAAAGAATAATTATTAAAGACAAGGATTCTGAGAAGGAAGTGGAGGAGAAGAGGAGGAGCTTTTTGAAGATGAAGGAAAAGATAGCAGATAGAAATTGATGATAGGAGTGGATGAAGCAGGCAAGGCACGGGATAATGAGGAGGAAACGGTTAGAATGAACTGAAGGAGAACGTAAGAGGTAATGGAGCGTGAGTAGGAAGAGGAGAAGAGGTTTTGGAGAGGGAAAGGGAGAATGATGAGAAGCGGGAACTGAGTCTTGAGGGAGCAGGGCAACAAACAGGAGGGCGAGGAACAGAAGAGAAGGAGAGGGAAGAAGACGCAGAGAGTAAACGGATTAGAGAATGAAGATTACTGAGGAAATATATAAAATGGATACCAGAAATAGAAATGACTCGTGCTACAGAAAAGATAAAACAAAGGAATGTAGAGAAGAGAGACAAATAAGAACGTAGCCAGAAACACAAAAGCTGTATAAATAATAGAAGGATGGAGGAGGAACATATATAAAGTGTAGCAACAGAAGGACGGGAAAGAATGCCCACCCCAAAAAGAACTAATGGAAGAAGAGGGAGAGAGGCGGCATGCGAGAGAGAGATATGGCTCCATCGTTTATTCCTTGCCTCTTTTTCCCGAATATGTTTCCCCCATAGTACGTCCTGCCCATATATCCCTCCGCTCACTTTTTCCTGCACTTCTAGCTGTTGCTCTTCTCTCCTCTCCCTCCTCTTTCCTTAACTTTATTTTTGTTGCTGTTCTTCCATTCGTCATTCTTTGCCTTCCATCTACGCTTCTCATGCTGAACATTCTTGACTATATTTTAATTTATCTCAGTGTGTATGAGTGTGTGTGTGGGGGGGAGGGGGGTGCCTTTATGAGCCTGTTGCCTCTCTAAGTAATGAAGACAACTCCCCTCACTCTAGGACACCACGAGAAACAAGTGCGTAACGACCATACCGCAAGTGCATTTCTGTGTAACAAGAAGAGGACCACCACTCCCCAAACAGAACAGTCAACTCTGGATGCTTATATCCTCTATTAAAAAAAAACATAAGCGGGTGTAGCATATAAAAAAGAACAAAGTATATACACGTACTAGCACCATAATGAAAGCAATTCACCGAGCCATGAATAAATCTACCTCCCAACGAGCCAGTACAAGGGAACGAGACGGTTAATGGAAGGGTGATGAAGAGGAACGACGCAGGCCGCTGGAAGGAGGAGGAGGCAGGGAAGTGAGAGCAGAGAGCAACATAACACACACCACCACGTATAGCCGGCGAGGGAAAGCTGGTTATGAAGAGCGGCAGGAGAGTTGGGTGACGCGGAAGACAGACTGAGTAGGTGGATGAAAGTGACAGAACGGCCCAAGTGACAAACAGTTGTAACCTAAACGGCCGTGAGGGAGAGAGGGCTTACACGGCACGGCTAGAGGCGAGGCTGACGGACGGTGAAGGAGAGAGTGATGTATGGGGGTAGTGGGCTCAGGGGCGGCCTGTTGACGAGGAGGCTGAGGGGCAGCTCGTGGTGGTCGAAGAAGGGGACTCGAGGTAATGATATGTGCATAGTGTGTGTGTGTGTGTGTGTGTGTGCAGGGGAAGGGGTGGCGGAGTGCGCGCGCTCTACTTGTATACTAAATGCTTTGTTTGAGGCGGATGGGACGTTGCGAGCGATAGAGAGAGAGAGAGAGAGAGAGAGAGAGAGAGAGAGAGAGAGAGAGAGAGAGAGATAATGGCATCAGAAATTGCTATGTAAAGACTAGGAGCAAAAAGGCGGCGTTTAATAAAGATTTAGCACGGAGAGGCAACGGCGGCGGGGGACGTGAAAATGTACGAGGACTTGTTTAGAATACTCGAGCGCATTTCATTAAGTAGTAAACGCGATACGTGCAGAGAGATAGATAGTTAGATAGACAGATAAGTAGATAGATAGATAAAGAGGCAGAGAGACAGAGAGAGAGAGGAGGGTAATGGAAAGCCAGAGAGACAGGAGTAGCGTAAAACATGAGTGTGATGCGACGTAAGCAGCACGAAAGGACTTATAAACCGAACATTAACGTGGAAAATATCGCTCGGAAGGGCCATCACTGAGTACTCTTTGCACGTAACTGTCTGAGGTGACGAGCCGTGAGAGGAACACCCCGGCAGTTTAAAATAGGGGAGCTACTCTCAACGACGCGGAAACAAAACAAAATAGCTAATGTTACTCCGACCTACGACGACGCGGGGCATAAAAAGAATATATACATCGCCGGGGAAGGATAACGAGAGCTTCAGAATGTTAAGTGAGGTAGGGAAACACGCCGTGAAGAGTGTTTCAAAGTACTGTGGCAGCGTAGTTAATGAGCGTCGTGGGGGGGAATGCTGAGGAGGCTTGATAAGTGAAAGAGGGAAGAGAGAGGCAGGAAGAGGCAACGCTGGGTAGTATTTATTTAACATTTCGGCGCCCAAGAACATACATTTAACAAAAAGGCTTTCGTGGGATTTGTGTGGGGGCATTTCCAAGGGTAGTTTTATGACCCTGGCGATAGTTTGACAAGGTTTCTGCACCGTGAACTTAAAGAAACACTGATAGGGGCGCGTGTAACCTCTTTTTTGGCCTTAATAAATTATCTTACTAAATCAGCTTCCTCTAGGCTGGGCGTTCTGTACCGTCTCCGCTAGTTCTTCTTCCCCGCACAGTTGCTATCCATATACAGGAGCCTTGTCCGCCCTCGTATGGATTATGCATCTCATGTGTGGGGGGGCTCCACTCACACAGCTCTCCTTGACAGAGTGGAGTCAAAGGCTCTTCGTCTCATCAACTCTCCTCCTCATACTGATAGTCTTCTACCTCTCAAATTCCGCCGCCATGTTGCCTCTCTTTCTATCTTCTATCGATATTTTCATGCTGACTGCTCTTCTGAACTTGCTAACTGCATGCCTCCCCCCCTCCCGCACACGTCTTTCTACTCATGCTCATCCCTATACTGTCCAAACCCCTTATGCAAGAGTCAACCAGCATCTTCACTCTTTCATCCCTCACGCTGGTAAACTCTGGAACAATCTTCCTTCATCTGTATTTCCTCCTGCCTACGACTTGAACTCTTTCAAGAGGAGGGTATCAGGACACCTCTCCTCCCGAAATTGACCTCTCTTTTTGGACACTCCTTTGATCTCTATTCAGGAGCAGTAAGTAGCGGGCTTATTTTTTATTTTTATTTACGCCCTTGAACTGTCTCCTTAGCTGTAAAAAAAAAAAAATAATAATATAAGAGAAGGAAAAGTTAAAGAATACCAACACACACACACACACACGAGAGAGGAAGAAGAGGGACGCAGCGAGGGCCCGGGCGTCAGGGTGTTGCATAATCAAGCTCTTTGTTCACGTCTCGCCCTTACCGCCATCGGGTGAGGCGTCGACCAGAGGTGATCATCAGGAGCCGAAATTACGAGCAGCAGGAAATAATTACGTGAGGAAAATATAATCAAGAACGTGATTGAATAATGGGAGGAGTGTGCGTGCGAAGGAGGCGCGGGAAGATAGGGCAGGAGATAATCAGCAGCAAGCGGGCAGGCAAGAGGAGGGGCGTGTGTGTGTGTGTGCAGGGCGCTGGGTGGATGTTGGGTGGGAGGGGCATGAAGACTATGTGGGACGTCTCAGTGAAGGAACGAACATAAGGAATGAACGTAAGGTCGGCATTGTCAGACGCTTCCGCCTCTCACATCAACTGTTTCCAAAGGCCAAAAAGGACATCGGTCGGGTTGTCATGAGTGTTTCTTTAGTTTCACGGTACAGAAGAAGGGTCAGACTACCATCAGGGTCATAAAGCTACCTCTGGAAATGCCCAAAACTGCTACGAAAGACTTGTCAAATATGAGTGATTGAGTGAAGATGTGTTGAGGAATATGACCCCAAGTCTCGCCAGGCCAGAAGAGGATCGAAGGCATGCTTACAGTGGTATGTGAATGTTTTCTTGGTATTTCTTCGTCGGGAACTGATAAAACTCACTGCAGATTATGTTTTGTTGTTGTTGTTATTGAGAGGGGAGTATTTGTACTACTGTCATATGAAACGCTAAAGCTACCAGTATGCGTGGTGTTTAACCTGGTAATTTCTAGCGTTCTGGCTTATCAACTTTACTGCCATTTCTCTTGATCATTTCAGAACAATATTACAGCCGACACCCGTCTAATGCAATAACATGTAACGCAGGAAAACCGGAAACGTTGTTCGCCTCCCCTCAGCGCCAGCAGCGGCCGCGGGCACTCCCAAGCGGTGATATGTTTCGTGGGTGGCTGTAGACTGCTGCGGTTAAACTTATTCCATAATCAGTTACAATTGTTACCATGTATGACAACGCTTCGGCAGAGATGAAATTATTAAATACAGCCCAACTATTATTTTAATTTTATATATATTGAATTACATAGTGTGCGTGAGCGTGTGTGTGTGTGTGTGTGTGTGTGTGTGTGTGTGTGTGTGTGTGTGTGTGTGTGTGTATTCTGGTGCTCATGTATTGTGCGTATACTGACGTATGAGAGTATAAAAAAGTGGCTCTGCTACTTCAAGGTGGTCGTGGCGGCGCTGCTTCATGCAAAACACACACACACAGACCCACGTGTTATTCCTTCCCTCCCACCTTTCTATTTACATAAACTCCCCCCCCCCCCCCCCCCGCCCTTCTCCCTCTTTACACAGGCTGCTGGAGCCAAACAAAACTATATTCGCTGAGTTACTCCGCGTCCTCCGCCGTAACGGGCTAAAGCTGCCGCAAAAAATAGGAAGGGCGAGTGTGGCGCTGCCCCTCGCGAGGCACGGAGGCGGCGGCCACAAACACGTTCCGGGGCTGCGTTGATTACTTCTTATCTTACTGGATTGTGGATACAACGGTTTGCTTACTTGTCGAATGTCTAGTGGAATTCCTATGCACTTAATACGTGGTGTACTAAAGAGCTGAATAACGCTATGACACGACGCTGATTTCCGGTCTTCTGACAATCCCTGCTAGTCTGTGAGGCGCCTTGATCAGGGCTACCTCGTGCTTCCTTGCGTTACGTGTGCGGCTTCCTGGTGAGTGTGGCGGTGGGGGGTGGAGATAAAGTTCCCTGAGTAAGATAAGGGGGAGGAGGTAATGGACTACTCTGGGCTTCCATTTGTGTGACTTCCGGCCCAATTTCCTTATAAATTGGGAGCTGTTGAGGCGGCGGGAGGATGGCCGCCGAGGCCGGAGGCGGCCTGCCGATCCAACAGCCGCATTGATCATCACCTTCATGTGTACACTATCAATCTACCTATCTATCTATCAATCTCTTTATCTATCTATCTGTCTGTTTACCTATCATTTTATCTATTTATATCTATTTATATATTCATCTATCTATCTATACATGAGTACAAACACACACATACACACACACACAACAACAACAAAAAAAAAAGACTTTCCAGGTCTTCATAAAAAATGACCATTCCCTGCCTGACAGCTGATTGAAGATTTATGAAGTCTAACTATTTTTGTTTTTAATCAGAGAATTTTAGGCGCCAACTGCAATTTTTGACCTTGCAGAATTTTATTGAAATTGAATCTGATATGCTATGATGGACTGTTAACAGTGTTTGTCAAGCAGAGGAAGATAAAGTGTTTAATATAAACAAAGTCAATAAAAAATATGAAAATTTTAAACTGTTGAGAAAATTTCTATCCACTGCATTATTTTTAAGTCAGCAGGGAACCATAAAGAGGTCTAAAGTACAAAATGATAATGTGTGCGGTGACAGCCAGAAGAGAGGATAATCTGTAGCAGTCACCGCTCAAATTCCGTGTTCCTTCCCCTCAGTGACAAGAAAATGGGGTGCTGCAAAGAGAGACTAAGATTCTCAGTGTTTTCATGTAATGTCCATCGTCACGTCTGTGTGTCTGTCTTTCTCGTCGTCGTTCTTTCACGTTCCTTCCGTTTACCTTTGACTGTCCGTCCACGTTCTCTTGTTGTCCACCGTTACACATTGTTCACACACACCAACACTTAAATGTTAATGTTAACAACAAAACACATTCACACAAACGCATACAAACAAACAACACCCCCCTGTGTTGTTGTCCTGTGTGTATGAGCTGTAAGTTTTGTCTAATAACCGGATATGATATGATTTTCTATCCCTAATCCGTTTTAATTTTAGACACTAACACCACCACCAACAGATATATGACAAACATTGAGCTGATGGTTAAGAATAGGGGTAGGGTGGATTGTGAGGAGTGCATGATTGGGTGCTGAGGATAGGAGTCGAAGGAGTACTACCAGAGAGGCATGGAGGTGAGTACACGTGACGGTGGACGAGAACATATTGACCAATATCTGACGGTCGTTGAAAAAATGGATACAGTGTGGCGAAAAAGATGAGGGTGATCTGAAGGTGACTAAGATAAAAGACATTCCTTGAATAGTTTGTAAGGTACGGACGAGGGGGACGGAGGGAAAAAGGTAAATAACTGTCCAGGAGTAAGGACGAATACTGAAAAGAAAGGGTAAGTGCTGGGAAATCATGAGGTGAGAGATTGTGAAAATAAGGCTAATTAAACAATGACCTATTAATTATCATCGATACCGAAAGGGAGGATAAACAGCTGCGTGAGGTGGACGCCTGCAGCATTCACTATACAGGTGTCATGCACACTAGGCCGAGACAGAACCCAGACCCGCTGATTCGTAGCTAAACGTGCTACACATAATCCTGCTACACAGTACCTATACAACACGGTGACGTTATGTAGAGAGTTTAACTTATAATACCAATAGTATTAATCGCAGTAATACTATAACAAAAGTAAATGAGTATTAACAGCAGATCGGAAATAATATCCATGTCATTTGAGTTTGGCAATTCCAAACTGATATTTTTACTATGGACGATTTTTTTTCTCATTCGTCCCTTTATTGGCGATCCACTATTAACATTTGCATTTTTAGAGGTCATTAGGAAATGATTATGGAAGATTATGAATACTGGACGAAAAAATACATGGAGGCTTTCATGAAAATTTCTCACTCAACTTTTTCTTCTAATGACTGAATAATTTTCTTCCTCTCCCCCTACCACTCACGGTAAAAGTTTCCATTTTTAGACGATTTTGGGGATATTCGGCAATTATTTTATATAAGAATTAAGAAATCAATCAATGAAGCTAATCGATAATATCCGTTTATCACTCTATCCATCCTTCCGGCTACTATCAAAACATTTCTATGCCACAAGCCAGCCTTCAAGCCCATTAAACCTGCACCCATCACTCACCCCCATCACTGCCAATCTATTCCTTTCCTGCAATAAAATCACACACAACTCTCTGCGTATGAAAAATAACAATCCTGTTACAAAAATGTTAATAAAATCAACACCACCAGGACCACAAACAATTCACAATGGAACGCAAGTAAAAAGCGCTTCAAAAACAGAACTTCTATTAATACATATATTCTTTTTGTTGAGGGCTTGGGACAAACGCCACACAGTCCAACTATTTTCGAATGCTATACGTAGAATTCTGAGCTTGTACGTGATTCAACATCCGGCAAGGATGAGGAGATGGAGGAGGAGGAGGAGGAAAAGAGGAAGAGGAGAAGGATCAAGAAAAAGAAGGGGAGGTGGAGAAAGACTGAATGAGAATAGGAGAAGGTGGAGGACGAGGAGGAGAAAGAGAAGGAGGAAGAGAAAGAGGAGGAGGAAGAGAACAAGAAGAAAAAGAGAAGGGGTGGTGGAGGAAGATTAAAGGAGAGCACTGGAAGAGAAGGTGGAAAATGAGGAGGAAGAAAAAGAGGAAGAGGAAGAGAAGGACGAGGAAGAGGAAATGGGATGGTGGTGGTGGTGGTGGTGGTGGTGATGGTGGTGGAGGAGGAGGAGGAGGAGGTGAAGTGGGTACGAATATGAGGCATAAGAGATCGAAAATGATAAGACGAAAACGAAGAGGAGGAACGAAGGAAGGAATAGAAAGTCTGGAAAAGAGATTATGAAGAAGAGCAGAAAAAAGAGTTAAGGAAAAGATTAAAGTTGCCACCACCACCACCACCACCACCACCCCCTTCTCAACCACCTCCATCACTACCACTCCACCACCACTATACCAATACCGCATCGACAACCACTGCATCGACCCTCCAGCGCCACTCCCACACCCACTCCCCGCCACCTTAATACTCCCACCTCGCTAACAGTGTACAAATATCACTTGGTTCTGCCGCCTTGGTCGTCCCACATATCAACGGAGAAATACGATAGGGCCCTTCCTTCCACCTGTTGGACTTACGACAAGGCGATAAACTCGGATCTTGTGGCCATAAATCGTAATAGGGAGTAAGGGGCTATACAGCCACCTCCGGAACGCTGTCTGTTGAACGGCCGACGCAACACAACATTGCTCGGCCGCTCCAGACACTCGCGATGTGGTTAGATAGTAGTACAGGTAGATGCGTGGGGAGTACTTTGCCATTCCTTTGAGAACTAAAATATTTGTTCTTTTGGTGTGTATTTATTTAAAACTCGTCGCCTCGGGATTTGAATAAAACGGATACAGAATAAATTTCCAGGAAGTGTGAAAATATTTTATCTCGATTTTAGTTTATTAATGCATTTTGAAGAGGTGAAAATACCTTTTGCATACATATATTCGTATGTATCCTGGAACATAGATACTAAAAAGGAAGGATTAAATAAAGATACAAAGCTCATGAATAAGCTCTGTGGCCGAGTCAGACACTTCCCAAGATACGGTAACTGATGAACGTGTCACTGAAATACTAATTTGATTCGTATGCTTCTTTGCTGAATGAAATTATAGATGTTTCATGGACGAGGCCAAGCCAGCGACACTAACGGTGGAACCACTAAAACACGCTGACAAAATAGGAACAATAATAACAAAATATATATATGAAAAATAAAAATAAATGAATACTATCTAAATATATGTAGACCAGACAAATATCGAAAAAATAAATACAGTAAATAAAATAGATAAACAAAAATAGAGATATATAAAACAATACAATACAGAAAACAACACGTGCATAGGATACACAAGACTAAACATAAAGGGACAAAAAATAAAAGTTGTAACAAACGAGTTAGCACATAAACAAGCCGGGGAGCCCTTTGATCGCCGCGCTGCAACAGTACCCATTCCGGCGGGTGTTGTTACAGGCGCAGATATTGGAGTACTACACACACACACACACACACACACACACACACACATACACACACACACACACACACTCCCTTCCCCCCTTTCCCCACTACGATCTATATACCATGCACTCTGAAACCACAACTTCACCTCCCTTACCCAACTTACGACCCATATACCATGCAGTCTGTCCCCCCCAACCCCCCTTCCCCCACTGCAACCTATAAAAAATGCCTTCTACCCTCTACAACCCCACTCCCCCTTCCCCCTACACATACATCCCTCGCCCATACTATCAACACCTCCACCAACAACAATAACAACAAAGACACAACACACAGCCTGACCACCTCCTCCCTTCACCCCCCTCCTGCAACCTACAAACCATACATTCTGGCCCCTCAAACCCCACTACCCCCTTCCCCAGAGACCACACCTCCAGCCTTGTCAAATTACCGTACTCATCGCATTGCATTGTCGTACTTTCTGCCCGATAACCATTGCAAAAAAGAACGAAGGCAGTGAATATTTAACGGTTCTAACGCTGACTTTAACTATTTGTCACGATAGTCTTGGAGCCTTGAAATGATAAATGTGATGTTCAGAGTACGACAGTTTGGTAACGCTTCCTGCACCCCTTCCTTTCCATCACTTGAGTTACCTTTATCTATCTTTCCTCACCCTCCTTCATTTCCCTAATATCTTTCCTTCCTTATTCCTCCCTCCCTCCTACGACTTTTCAACTATGTACTCTAGCCCCCCAACCCCCTCTTCATCCCTTCCCACTACATATCCATCCCTCGCCACTACCATCAACAACAACAACAACAACAACAACAACAACAACAGACAACACAACTATATCATCTGCATTCTTTGTCCGAACACGTTCCTCTGTGTATGTATGTATGTATCTCTCTCTCTCTCTCTCTCTCTCTCTCTCTCTCTCTCTCTCTCTCTCTCTCTCTCTCTCTCCGTAATCTCTTTGTCTTACGTTCCCTTTTATCTCTCCCCTCAGTAAGCGACCCTCACCGCTGTTCTTTCGCACCTGTCCTCGTCACTTGTCCCCTCACACGTGTGCTCTCA
This sequence comes from Eriocheir sinensis, assembly GCF_024679095.1. Taxonomy (NCBI): domain Eukaryota; kingdom Metazoa; phylum Arthropoda; class Malacostraca; order Decapoda; family Varunidae; genus Eriocheir; species Eriocheir sinensis. Next base: position 10,177,010 of record NC_066516.1, read on the forward strand.
TCGGGTACTATATTTATTTTGATGAATAATTTTGTATAGTTATATTTTGCCTCTTCAAGCCTCCAGTGCCCTAACCTAACTTAATCTAATCTAACATATCCTAACCTCGCCTCGTCTCACCTTACCTCACTTAACCTAGCCTAACTTAACCTAACCTAACCTAACTCAACCCAGCCCAACCCAACCCAACGCAACCTAGCCGAACCTATCATAGCCTAATCTAACATCCTCCCTACACACACTTATTGAGCGAGCCGCGGGTGGGGGGCACACAGGACTTATAATAACATGGACTCTTCGATTACAACTACAGTCTAATACAACTAAAAGCATACAGCGTTGACAGATTATACCAAACGCTATTCCCAAAGTCTCCTGAGTCGTGTCATGTTATAATGGTCATGCACTTTAGGTCTCAGAAAGGCCACTGGGACTTATATCTTCGTCCGTAAGTGCTTTGCAAGACTCATACTTCTTACATCTATTGGCTCTTGTTCGTACAAATTTGCGTTTATTCTCATTCCCAATATTATGCATAAATCGGATTAGGTTTTCCATTTATAGTATAGTAACTTCTTTTCTCTTCCTCCTCTTCATCCTCTTATTATTTTTACTTTTGGATTTCCTTCACCTTCTTGTCTTCCTCCTTTTTCTCCTCCTCCTCCTTCTCCTTTTTATTTATTGGTCGTACATTTGAACATAAATCAGAAAAAGTAATATTGACACTGTACAATTCGTTAGTTCCCCCACATCTTGAGTATTGCGTTCAGTTTTGGTCTCCCTTTTGCTGAAAAGATATAGATAAACTCGAGAGGGTGAAGTTTCGAGCTACTAAAATGATCCCAAGACTGCGAAACAAACCGTACGAAGACAGACTTATTAAAGAACTGAATTTATTCAGCTTATCAAAGCGCAGCCCAAGGGGTGACCTTATCGAAGTGTTTAAAATGTTCAAGGGATTCGACAACGTGAATGTTAATGATTATTTTACAGTCTCTCAATCAAGCGCAACAAGAAACAATGGATACAAAATAACGAGGAAGCGTTTCAACTCAAATGAATCAAAACACTTCCTTAACCGTGTCATCAATATATGGAATGGTCTGCCTGAAAACGTCGAAAGCGAAACTATTTGCACGTTCAAAAACCGACTAGACAAATATTTAGAAGCTTACCCGAACATCCGTTATTTTGTTCCGGTCTAACAGAAAGTAGTGTTAGCTTAGTTGTCGTGTATGATCTTCCTTCTATCCATATAAATTCCATTATAGTTTTTCTATACTACATGGTATTCTTCTTTTTCTTGCCAGCTTCGGCTGGAGGGACTGGTGGGAGGGGAGGAGCCATCATCTTTGCTGTCCTGTGTCTCTGACTCGTAGATTAGAGTAGATGGTAGCAAGAACAAACAGCCTAGTTAGGACCAAGAGGTATGTTGCTGTTTGCTTTTCCTTTGTATTCCTTCTCCTCCTCTACCCTCGTAGGCTCCTGTTGGCGCCTTAGGGAAGATAATGTCCTTTTGTTGGAACTATCCCTGAACAAAACCTCAGACTCGTCCATCAGCGTGAAGAGGACAGGCCGGAGAGGGCGAGGAGGAGCGGGAAGGAAGGACAGAGGAAGGAGAACAATGGTGCGGCAGGACGGAGGAAAGGGAGGCAACGTACGGGAGATTTTGTAGCCCTTGGTGGTGTGTTTGGTGACGCACGTACACACACACACACACACACACACACACACACACACACACACACACACACAAATAAAAAAAATCGCCTCCCCGCTCTCCCCCCTCACCGCACGAAAAAAGACATACTAGTGAAGAATTACCTGCCTTTCTGATGCAATATTTTAAGTTCGCTTTCCCCCGTTCTCCCTACTAAAACGAACAGAAGACCTTGAAACTATATTTTAAACTACAAATTCAACAATTTAGGGTAAGGTCATAGGTAAGGTCAGAGGAGGTGAGGTCAGGTTGCGTTAGGTGAGGTGAGGTGAGATTAGATTAGATTAGGTTTGGTTAGGTTGGGCTAGGCTAGGTTAGGTTTGGTTAGGTTAGGTGAGGTGAGGTGAGGCGAGACTAGTTGCAGAGATGGCAGTCAATTACGTGGTTCTCTCCCTTACCTTTGCCTTCCTTTACTCTCTCTCTCTCTCTCTCTCTCTCTCTCTCTCTCTCTCTCTCTCTCTCTCTCTCTCTCTCTCTCTCTCTCTCTCTCTCTCTCTTACCTACCACATCATCATTATCATCTTCACCTGAGCATGATTAAACCACATGACTTGCAAGAGATGTGTGTCAACGATCCCTTCTTCTAGTACATCATAACGGCCTTGAAGTAATACATGAACTCCTTCTTGCAGTCTGTTTCATTAGTGGTTTCAATGGCGTTACGTTCCCTTCGTTCAAGCGTGTATAACTTTTCATGAGGACTTCTGTTTGCAAGGTTTCCTCGCCGTAATGTTACCGTGGTGAGTCTGGAGTGACCATAATTCTTTCCAACGCCGCGGACAATGATGATGAATGTGAATAATCAACATAATTTTACTACGTTTTTCAGTCGGCAAACATTTTTCTCAGGACTGGACATTCATCATCGCCACTTATTTATATGAGAGACAGTGAATAATGAATACGGGTGTTCACTCTTTTATTTTGATGATGGAAGGGAAATTATTTAGTATTTTTAAAAGGTTGAATAATTTTTAGTTCCAAGCTGATTCGCTTTTTTTTATTCTGATTATTTTTTTATATATTTTATTCTGGTCCAGGTACTTACACACACACACACACACAGATATACATATAGATAAATAAACAGATAGTTGTTGATATATATACACTGATATTCTCTCTTCCCCTAATAAATCCAACAGCTTTTCGTGTCACTGCACTATGAATCTAATTAAGTCACATTAAAGAGGTGAATTACATTGCACAAGGACTGGATTCCTTCTTCATCCCCAGTAAAGGTATCAAGTTCAATTCCCGCCGATATACGACTCTGATTGTGACCAAAAATACCATCATGCAAGTCGCCAATCCTCACCTAAGTTCTAGCTACAGATTGTCGGAGGCCCAGCTTTTACTATACATCTTTAACATGTCACAGGCACATAAACATACGCCGCCTGTAACGATAGAGACAATTTACCGGCTATGTTTTTAATGGTACGAGCAATGAATTGTTTCTTTGTAATACAGGAGGTCAAGGGTTTGGCGTATCTATCTGAGCCTCTTCGTTCGAACTAAGGAAAGTCTTGTTTGGTGCGCTGCGTCTCTTACGTGTGAGGTCGGTGCGTGTTGGTACATGTTCGCGTGGCCGTAGTGTGCCGACTAACGGTGTGTGTGTATGTGTGTGTGTGTGTGTGTGTATTTACCTAGTTGTATTTACCTATAGTTGTAGCTTTAAGGGGCCTGGGCTTACGCTCGTGTGGTCCCGTCTCCGTATCTGTATTTGTCCAACTTTTCCTTCTTTTTTGTGTGTGTGTGTTTGTGTTTGTGTGTGTGTGTGTGTGTGTGTGTGTGTGTGTGTGTGTGTGTGTGTGTGTGTGTGTGTGTGTGTGTGTGTGTGTGTGTGTGTGTGTGTGTGTGTGTGTGTGTGTGTGTGTTTTAATTTCCTGTCAAGTGAGCAGCAGACATTTCACACTCACTTTTTGGCGTATCATTACTACTTGGAGAGTGTTTTCTTTTCCAGTACTTCCTTTGTGCCATTATTCTTCCAAGCGTGAGCACAGCATTCATGTATCATTCCTGCAGGGAACACATCTTTTTCTACTTTTCCTAAAAATACCTTTACTCTTACTTCAGCTGGTGCTCCTCCTCCTCCTCCTCCTCCTCCTCTTCTTCTTCTTCTTCTTCCTCCTCCTTCTCCTCCTCCTCCTCCTCCTCCTGCTGCTTCTCCTCTTACTCCTCCTCTTGTTCGTTCTCTACTCATTCTCTAACTCTATCTCCATCTCTACCTTCTTCTGCTCCTTTTACTCCTTCTCCCTCTCCTTAACCTCCATTTCTAATTCCTCCTCCTCCTCCTCCTCCTCCTCCTCAGTCATCAATTACTGGTATCTACTCCAGACCCACTTACGGTACAACTGAGACCTTTGAGTTAGTAACTGACTCCTTTTTCTTACTCTTCGTCAGTGTTGCGTCTTTGAAAAAATATATCATTTTTAGAAATCGTTATAAGACCTTCAAACTTTTGGTAACTCGATGTGAGGGTGTAATATTCCCTTTCCCATCTTCCAGTTTGTGTGTCTTGATGAGCTGATATATGTTGTAAGGAAAAGTGGTCTATTTTTTTTCCAATTAGGTGACGATGTTTTTTTTACTATAACTTCCTTTCTATTATAATTTTCACTCTGGGAATGCTAACTGCTCTTCGAAATGTGCTAACTGCTTGCCTAATTCTACACCGTGGCCTCGCTGCACACGACTTTCTATTCTAGTTCACCTGCTTGCTGTCTTCTCTCATCCCTTTCACTGTTAAATTCAGGAACAGCTTACCTTGACTTGTATTTCCTCCTTTCTGGGACAAGACAAGACACCTCTCCAATCGAATCTGACAATCTCTTCTGGCCTCTTGTACTGTTCTCTGTCTGCCGGAAGAACGCTCTAGGGCAGTGTCCTTTGGTGTAATAGAAGAAAGATAAACTGTTAGTGGTTATTAGACGAGACTAACGATTTAAAGGGTACTTCACGGACAAACGCTATAACTTTCCACCAGTATACCGTTATGTAACATTATCTCTCTCTCTCTCTCTCTCTCTCTCTCTCTCTCTCTCTCTCTCTCTCTCTCTCTCTCTCTCTCTCTCTCTCTCTCTCTCTCTCTCTCTCTCTCTCTCTCTCTCTCTCTCTCTCTCTCTCTCTCTCCCATGTATGTGTTCGGCGATCTTAACGATAACCTTCTAGTTAACAACAGCAACCTGCAGAAAATAATTGAAGCTTGCGGTTTATTCCAAGTAATAAGTAAACCAACACGTGTCACCCCCCAGTCTGCCACACTACTTGATGTCCTAATCACAAACAAAAAAGAAAGTATTGTTACCTCTGATTGCCTTCCCAGTACTATCGCAGATCACGACATGATTATCTCAAAAATCGACATCAGCAAACCCAAACGGACAAAAATAAAGAAAACTTTCAGAAGCCTGGCTACATACAATAAAGATAACTTTTGTGAAGCATTGCTAACCAGCTCAGACTGCTTAAATAGTATCACGTTAACTGATGACATTGACGAACAGGTGAATATACTTAACACAATATTCAATTCTTGCCTAGATCAAGTTGCCCCAATGACGACTAAATATATAAATAGACCACCTGCTCCTTGGATTGACAAAGAAGTAAGAGATAACATGAAGTACAGGGATAGCTTACAAGGCCAGCTAAAATTAGATCGACACAACACACAACTTTACAACAAATATAAAGAAGAAAAGAAAGGATAAGCTCCACAAGGCAAAAACGACATACTATCATAATAAATTCCGCCAAAGTAAAGGCAACTCGTCACAAATGTGGAGTAATATTAGAGGTATAGTGCCTAACAATAAACCTAATAACAACATCATCACTAACGAAGATATTAATGACAAGGCGGAGGATTTTAACAACTACTTTGCTAACGTAGGAAGAGAAACTTTTGAGAGGTGCAAAAATGACTCTACTAACAATAATATTAACTCAGACAACGTACGAGTAACTCATAACACTATTGATAAATTAGACACAAATAACTTCTTCAGACCTAAACCAGTTGATGTTGAGACTGTAATTCTAACAATATCCAAACTAAAGGAGACTAAAGCTGTAGGTAGCGATGGCATTTCTTTAAATTTCATAAAAGACAGCCTTTTTGTTACAGCCTTCTACCTAACATGCATATTCAACACCTCAATAGCTACAGGTAAATTTCCCACCCCATGGAAACATGCCATTGTTGTCCCGATTTTTAAAGGAGGGGATAGTAATATCAACTCCAATTACAGACCTATATCTCTCCTCCCTGTAATATCAAAGGTCTTAGAAAAAATTGTAGCTAAGCAACTTTCTGACCACCTAGAAGGGAATGCTTTACTTTCTAACTCTCAACACGGATTCAGGCCGGGGCTATCTACTGAAACTGTTCTCACAGTAATATCCAATAATGTATATAGTAACCTAGATAACAAGAGAATTACTCTGATAACTTTATGTGACTTATCGAAGGCATTCGACAGTGTTAACCACGACATTTTACTGCAGCGATGCCTTAAACTACGTATAGACCCTTTCTGGATCCAAGACTACCTATCAAACAGAACTCAATCAGTCCGGCTAAACAATCACATATCACCCAAATCCTTAATAACACATGGAGTCCCACAAGGCTCTATCCTTGGCCCTATTCTTTTTACTATTTTTGTTAATGATATCTCAGATCACATCAGCGACTGTATACTGGTTCAGTACGCAGATGACACACAGTTTATCCACAGTGACAACATTAATAACATAGACCAGCTAATAACCAGAGCTAAAGTAACACTGTCGAATGCCAAGACTTACTTCCTAAAAAGTGGCCTTATGTTGAATTCTAACAAAACCCAATTTATATTTATCTTATCGAGCTTACCAGATGATATGACCATCAACTTTGACGGAAGTGATATACCAATAAGCAAACATGTTATAATATTGGGTGTTTACTTTGACAAGTACATGACGTTCGGCACACATACATCAACTCAACAAAAAGTAATAGGGGTTATAATGTTCATAAACAGAATTAAGGACATATTTGATAAGGACACCAGAGTGATTGTTATCAAGACACTAGTGTTAAGTCTAATCAATTACGGACTAAAATATGGGGCAACACCAATGAGACCCTCATGCAGCGAGTGCAAAACTGCAAAACTTCGCTGCCAAAGTTGCTGCTGGGGCTGCAAAAGACGCGACCGTGCTACTCCTGTGTTACAAGAACTAAAGTGGATAAAGATGAAAGAAAAGTGAAATTCGATCAGTGCATAATGGTGTATAAAGTGACCCATAAATATTATCCTGAGTGGCTACTAAACTTACCATATGTAACACAAATTAACGAACTTGTAACGAGACAAAACGGAGACCTATTTATCCCAAGAGTGAGAACAGACAATGGTGCGCGGTCACTATTAGTAAGTGGACCAAGAGCATGGAACAAGCTCCCCCCTAATATAAAAGAACTCCCGTCACTCACGAGCTTCAAGAAAGCCCTAACTATTCACGCTCTTCAAGGAGGCTTTTGCTAAAGAACGCGTGAAGGACATAATATACACTTATCTCGTACATATGTATTATATCTAGCAAGTTCCTATATATGATATCCCATGTAAATATTTAGTAATTAAGATAAAAGATTAGTTAAAGAAAGTCTTATATATGATATCTGTACTACATGTAAAGTATTTAGTAATTAAGAGAAAAGCCATTGTACATTGTACTTTAATGGAATAAAGCATTCTGATTCTGATTCTGATTCTGATTCTCTCTCTCCTACCCCTACTCCTACTCCTACTTCCACTCCCACTCCCTCTCCCACTCCCTCTCCCTCTCCCTCTCCCTCTCCCTCCCACTCCCACTCCCACTCCCTCTCCGTCTCCGTTTCCCTCTCCCTCCCCCTCCCCCTCTCCCTCTCCCACTCCCACTCCCTCTCCCACTCCCACTCCCACTCTCACTCCCACTTCCTCTCCGTCTCCCTCTCCGTCTTCCTCTCCGTTTCCCTCTCCCTCTCCCTCTCCCTCTCCCTCGGAAGTGCTGCCAAGGACACTGAAATGAGAAACGTCCAACATCGTCCTTGAAACGTGGAACCCTAATTACTTTCTGTTATTAAAGTATTGACACTAATATCGCTAATTACCCGGATAATAAGACGATGTGAAAAGTGGTGATCGTGAACATGTGTGTGTGTGTGTGTGTGTGTGTGTGTGTGTGTGTGTGTGTGTGTGTGTGTGTGTGTGTGTGTGTGTGTGTGTGTGTGTGTGTGTGTGTGTGTGTGTGTGTGTGTGTGTGTGTGTGTGTGTGTGTGTGTGTGTGTGTGTGTGTGTGTGTGTGTGTGTGTGTGTGTGTGTGTGTGTGTGTGTGTGTGTGTGTGTGTGTGTGTGTGTGTGTGTGTGTGTGTGTGTGTGTGTGTGTGTGTGTGTGTGTGTGTGTGTGTGTGTGTGTGTGTGTGTGTGTGTGTGTGTGTGTGTGTGTGTGTGTGTGTGTGTGTGTGTGTGTGTGTGTGTGTGTGTTTAAAGGAGAAAGGAGTGAGAGACCGACAGACAGACAGACAGACACAAAGAGAGACAGAAAAAAAATGAGACTCGGGTATTTAGTGTCGACTTTGAACTTGGCATTAGAACAAACACACAGGGAGACAACACGGCAGAGGGACGGAATGGCAGGGACAAACCAGGACACGGAGACATGCAGGCTAAAAAGAATCTAGACAAAGGAGCCCCGCCCCAAAAAAGGTCTTGGAATGAATGAGTTGCAAACAGACACATTATATAGAGAGAAGTCACCATTCCTGTTTGTTCTTTAAAGTGAGTGGAGTAGGAGCGATCTATGCTACAAAATAGGATGCGAAAGAGAGAAGAAAAATATTAAACAAACACGCATACTATTGCTGCATATCATGAGAGAGCTTGAAATAACAAAATACAAGGATCCACAAGAATTCAATACACGCTAGAAATAGGCCATAAAAAATAGAACTAGACTGGAAATATTACATAAGTTTGAGGGAAGGGTTTAGAGAGACGGGAAGAGGGAATAGGAGGAGGAAGAAGAGAGCAATAAAAGAAGAGAAGAAAGAGGAACATAGTGAAAGCTAGAGATGGAGGAAAGGAGAAAAAGGGAAAAGGAAAGAGGGAGATAAAAAAAAAAGTTACAGTATGGAGCTAAAAGTTCTTAACAATAACCTCATTTCGTTACTGCAAATGAAATAGTTTACCTACATGGCCCCTTGCTGTGTGTGTGTGTGTGTGTGTGTGTGTGTGTGTGTGTGTGTGTGTGTGTGTGTGTGTGTGTGTGTGTGTGTGTGTGTGTGTGTGTGTGTGTGTGTGTGTGTGTGTGTATGTGCTTTAAAGATGCAGACAGAATATGTAAAGCTTTGTGAAGATTGTTCTTTTCAAGCCGAGCAAAGGCCGTGAAGCAGACCTCAAACACCACTTTGCAAGTACTCACGTGAGGGGGAAAACGTTTAGCGTGAGAGAGGGAGGAAGGATGGAAGAGGTGGAAGAAGGTTGGGTGGAAGAGGTGGAGGGAGAAGAATGGAAGAGGTAGATGGAAGAACGAAAGTAAGGAAAGTTTTTTTTTTTTTACAACAAAGGAGGCAGCTCAAGGGCACACAAAAAAAAAAAACAATAATAAAAAAAAAAAAAGCCCGCTACTCGCTGCTCCTAAAGTAAAACAAAAGAGGTGGCCGAAAGGAAGATCAAATACAGGAGGAGAGGTGTCCTGATACCCTCCTCTTGAAAGAGTTCAAGTCGTAGGCAGGAGGAAATACAGATGAAGGAAGATTGTTCCAGAGTTTACCAGCGTGAGGGAAGAAAGAGTGAAGATGCTGGTTAACTCTTGTATAAGGGGTTTGGACAGTATAGCGATGAGCATGAGTAGAAAGTCGAGTGCAGCGGGAGGCATGCAGTTAGCAAGTTCAGAAGAGCAGTCAGCGTGGAAATATCGATAGAAGATAGAAAGAGAGGCAACATTGCGGCGGAATTTAAGAGGTAGAAGACTATCAGTATGAGGAGGAGAGCTGATGAGACGAAGAGCCTTAGCCTCCACTCTGTCCAGAAGAGCTGTGTGAGTGGAGCCCCCCTACACATGAGATGCATACTCCATAAGGGGGAAACGAAGCAAAAGATGGAATAGATAGAGGGAGGAAAGAAAGGAAGGAAAGGGAAGATAGAAACAAAACAAAGAATGGAAGAGGTGGAGGGAGGAACGAAAAGAGGGGAAGGGAAAGGAGAAACGAAACAAAGGATGGAAGAGGTGGAGGGAGGAACGACAGTGGAAGAAAGGAAAGCTAGAAACGAAACAAAGGATGGAAGAGGTGGAGGGAGGAACGAAAAGAGGGGAAGGGAAAGGCGAAACGAAACAAAGGATGGAAAAGAGAATTGTCATGGATGGCGAGAAAAGAAGAGAGAAGAGCGACCCGGCATTGAGAAACATGTACAGAAAAAGGGAGTAAAAATAAACATTAAGGGGAGGAAAATACGGAAGACGAAACTGTACACATCTTTTGATTAAATTTATTATGTGTGTATGTGAGTGTGTGTGAGTGTGTATGCAGAGAAACACTCACATACACACCCTTTTACATTATTCACTTCTCTGTGTTTTTCGCTAAAGTAGGCCACGTCGGCGAGCGATAAAGAAACCCGCTGAGTTAGACACTTTTTTTATAACTCCCTGAGAGGTTGGTTTGAAGGATAGCCCATGTAGGCATGTGTCAGGGTCAATCTTCCTCCTCTTCACCCAGCCACTCAGGAAGACAGACACATGTAAATTATGAATCAAGACGGTCAGGCCACGAACTATACCTCAGCAAAGAGAAGATCACAAGGGGATGGCCCATATCAATCATTGGACGGGCGTGCTCACTTGGAAAAGAGAGCGGGAGGCGTCTTACTATCACGAACATATTTTTTACATTAAAGGAGGCAATTCAAGGGCTAAAAACATAAAACAAAAAAGCCCGCACACACACACACACACACACACACACACACACACACACACACACACACACACACACACACACACACACACAGACGATTAAATATAGCTTTGCATAAATATAACATTCAACTTGCTACCCTTCATCACAAAAAAAAAAATCTTTATTTTTACAACAAAGGAAACGGCTCAAGGGCAACAAAAAGAGTGTAGACAAAAAAATCCCGTTCCTCGCCGCTCCCTATCAATACTTTAAAAGGAAATGATAGCCGCAGCATACCAGACAACACCCTACCCAACGTTCATTCCTATTATTCATGTTTACAAATAATGAGCTCACTCTACAAACGGCACAACAGACCACGTCATTCATGCGTACAATAAAAGTCGTCACGGAAAGGGAGCCCGCACGCCTGTTCCTCGCGCTCCAGGGAATGGTGAGGTTTGGGAGACAAGATGATGAGTGCAATGAGGATTCTACGTATAAACCTTCGTATAATTTCTGCTCTCTCTCCATCTCTCTATCTCTCTATATCTATATATCTATCTATCAATCAATAAATGTATCTATCTATTTTACTTATCAACAATTTTAATCTAGCCAACTCCACATGACCCATTCCTATCGAACGTTCATCCACTTATCCCACCAAACGCATATTTTTGCAAACCTACATTTTAATCGTCTGTGTGTGTGTGTTTCTGCGTGCGTTCGTGAGACACAAAGGCAAAGACAGACAAAGACGAGCAGACATACATACAGACAGACACAGACAGACAGACAGCAAGACGGACGGAAAGGGAAACAGACAAAAGCCACTGAAGGTTCCGCCTTTCATGTCCCACGAGGAAGAAATCGTCGAATTTCATATTGATTGACTCTATTTCCATCCCTTCGTGTTTGTCTTCAAGGGCGACAATGTGGCTGAGGGAGGAGATAGCCTCGGAGAAGTGAAGGTGAGGATGGGGAAGGAGAAGGGAAAATGGAACGGGTGGGTAAGTGTCAAAGGAAACGGAAAGGATTATGAAAAGGAGAGGGAAATGGAGAAGGTAAGTTTGGTGGTACGGGAAATGGAAAAGGTATAAAAGTGGAAAGGGAAACGGAAAGGGTAAGAAAGGGAAACGAGAAGGGTGAGGAAGGGGAAAGGGAAACTAAATAGATGGAGAGGAAGAAATGGAACATAAAGGGTAATGAAATGGGAAGTGGAGGAAAGGGTGAGGAAAGGGTAGAGGGGAAGGATGGGGAAAGGGAAACGGAAAGGGCAACGAAGGGGAAAAGGGAAAGGTTAAGGGAAAGGGAAAGGAAAGGGGGAGGGGAAGGAATGGGAAAAAGTGACAGTAACGAAAGGCGAAGTGGAGGAAAGGGTGAGGAAGGAGAAAGGGAAATGGAAGGGGTAAGTGGAGAAGGAAACGGAAAGGGATACAACAGAAATGCAATGATCATGGAAAGGGAAACGATAAAGGACACAGACGGAAAGCAAAAGGAAAGGAATGGGAAAAAGGAAATATGGAAGAATGGCAAAGAATATTACTAAATGAAAAATCCGTATGTTAAAGGATATTGGGAGAAGTTGGACAGGCTGGAGAAGAGAAAGTAATGTAAGAAGGAGTAAGGACAATCAAGGAAAATGGAAGGATCATAAAAAAAGGGGGAGACCAACGAATGGTGGACTGAGTAGGAGGAGGAAAAGAAAGATGGAAAGGAACAAGGAAAGATGAATTGTGACACCAAATACGATCAAAGAGAATAAATGGGACAAAGGAGGGGAGGGAATTAGAGAAGGGATACCGAATTAGCGGAAGGAGAAAAACTGTACCCTTGATTTCAGAGGGAGACAAAAAGAGGTGGAAGCAAGAGAAATGGAAGGAAGAGAGAGAAAGGAAATGACACCAGAGAAACACTAGAGAAAATTAAATATCAGAAAGGAGATACTCTGAAGAATGAAAAGAAACAAGAATAAAATAAGAATGAAGAGTAAAAATGACATTGAAACAGTTATGAAAGTATATCTAAAAAGGAATACATAATAAAAGGGGAAAGAGAGTAAAAATTAACTATTACTCTCAAAGACGAAAAAAAAAGAGGGAAAAGCTGAAAAAAAGAGTTAACCTGAAAATAAATACCAAAAAAGATAAACAAGTGGAGCACATCTTGACTCACTCTCCCTTCGCTGAAACCTCCATCTTAGGAGATTTCAATGTTCATCATCAGCTTTGGCTTACATCCTCTTTCATTGACCAGCCTGGTGAACAAGCCTACAACTTTGCTATCCTCAACGATTTAGAGCAGTTCGTTCAGCACCCTACACGTATTCCCGACCGTCTTGGAGACAGGCCCAACATCCCAGACCTCTTCCTTACCTCTAACCCTTCTATTTACTCTGTCAAACTGTTCTCTCCGTTGGGCTCCACCGATCACAACGTTATTTCTGTATCTTGTCTCATCGCTCCTGTACAGCCTCTGGACTCACCGAAGAGACGATGCTTCTGGCATTTTGCTTTCGCTCGGTGGGACGACCTGAGGATGTACTGGAGGAGTACTGCTTCCATGAGAGAGACCCCTCTGTGTGTGCCCAGCGCATCACAGAGGTGATTGTCCCTGGAATGGAGGGACACATTCCACGTTCTTTCTCTACTCCTCATGCTAAAAAGCCTTGGTTTAATCACGCTTGTTCTCGTGCTATCAAAGATAGAGAGGCAGCTCACAAAAGGTACCACAGCCTTCGCACTCCTGCTAACCATGATCTTTATATTTCTGCCCGGAATCATGCCAAATCTATTCTTTTACTTACCAAAAGCTCTTTCATCCATAGGAAATGTCAAAACCTTGCTTTTTCTAATTCTTCCAGAGACTTCTGGCACCTAGCCAAAAATAACTCCACCAATTTCACTTCTTCATCTTTCCCTCCTCTTCTTAACCCTGACGGCAGCACAGCCGTCTCATCTATCTCTAAGGCTGAACTCTTCGCTCAAACTTTCTGCAAAAACTCCACTCTGGCATAATCCTCCTACTCATTCCCCCTCTGACTCTTTTATGCCTGTTATTAAGAGTCTTAAGAATGATGCTTCCTATGCCCTCTCTGGCCTCAACCCTCAGAAGGCTTATGGACCTGATGGAGTGCCTCCTATTGTCCTTAAAAACTGTGCTTCCGTGCTGACACCCTGCCTGGTCAAACTCTTTCGCCTCTGCCTCTCAACTTTCACCTTTCCTTCCTGCTGGAAGTACGCCTTCATACAGCCTGTGCCTACGAAGAGTGACCGTTCCAATCCCTCAAGCAATCGCCTTATAGCTTTACTTTCTTGTCTATCTAAAGCTTTTGAATCAATTCTTAACCGGAAGTTTCTTAAGCATCAATCCACTTCTGACCTTCTTTCTGATCGCCAGTATGGGTTCCGCAAGGGGCGTTCTACTGGTGATCTTCTTGCTTTCCTAACTGCCTCTTGGTCATCCTCCGATCTTTTTTTTTTTTTTTTTTTTTTTTTTACATTGCAGCCTATTGCGCCGGTAGGCTTCTTCCCGGTGGATCCTGATGGTCGGTCCAAGGTTTCTTTCCGGTAGGTCCTGATGGTCGGCCCAGCCCGTTCTGGCGCAGGCGAGTGTTTATAGTGGCGCCATCTTGCATTGGCTCATGCTGCCCTCCCAGAGCTCATCTTTGATCCTAGAATCTAGAGTCCGGGTTGATAGGTGGTCTTCTGGACAGCATGTGGGTAGTTTTAAGCCACTCGGCGGCGGCTGAAAAATCCCAGCTTGGTGGCACCGGGCGGGGATTGAACTCGCGTCCTCCTGAACACGAGGCCGTTACTTTGACGACTCAGCCACCGCCTCCTGTAGTAGTAGGTCATTGTTCTTCCCCTAAACCTATCAACAGTGGTGTCCCATAGGGCTCTGTCCTGTCTCCCACTCTCTTTCTGTTGTTCCTTGATGATCTTCAAAAAACGAACTGTCCTATCCATTCTTACGCCGATGACTCTACTCTGCATTACTCAACTTCTTTTGACAGAAGGCCAGCCCAACAGGAACTATACGATTCCAGGCTGGAGGCCGCAAAACGCTTAACCTCAGACCTTCAACGCCTCAAAAACTTAATTTCTTTACCTATCAACTCGACACAAACTTCCAAACACCTATCCCCTATTATTCGACAACACTCAGCTGTTACCTTCTCCTACACTAAACATCCTCAGTCTATCCTTAACTCAAAATCTCAACTGGAAACTCAATATCTCCTCTCTCACTAAATCAGCTTCCTCGAGGTTGGGCGTTCTGTATCGTTTCCGCCAGTTCTCCCCCGCACAGATGCTGTCCATATACAATGGCCTTGTCCGCCCTCGTATGGAATATGCATCACATGTGTGTGTGTGGGGGGGGACCTCCACTCACACAGCTCTCTACGACAGAGTAGAGTCAAAGGCTCTTCCCCTCATCAACTACCCTCTTCATAATGACAATCTTCTTACTCTTAAATTCCGCCGCTATGCTGCCTCTCTTTCTGTCTTCTATCGACATTTTCATGCTGGCTGCTCTTCTGAACTTGCTGACTGCATGCCTCCCCCCTCCCGTGGCCCCGCTGCACCCGACTTTCTACTCTAGCTTATCCCTATTCTGTCCAAACCCCTTATGAAAGAGTTAACCAGCATCTTCACTCTTTCTTCCCTTACACTGGTAAACTCTGGAACAGCCTTCCTTTGTCTGTATTTCCTCTTGCCTATGACTTGACCTCTTTCAAGAAGAGTGTATCAAGACACCTCTCCACCCGAAATTGACCTCTCTTTTGCCCACTCTTTACTTTTGTCTGTTGTGGGAGCGGAGAGTAGCAGGCTTTTTTTCTACACACCTTTTGTTGCCCTTAAGCCGTCTCCTTTGTTGTAAAAGAAAAAAAAGAAAGAAAGAAAGTGATGCGATGGAAAACTCAGAAATGATGAAGAGCACGAATGTGAGTCATAAGAATTCCCTTAGATGGAGACAGAAGATGGATGAGATGGATGATGAGGATGGAGGAGGTGAAGGTCGACTAAATGAGAAAAGGAAGATATAAAGTGGATATTGAAAAGGGATGGAATGGATGTAAGAAAGATTTTAAGGTATTGGGAAAGCAGGTTGGAGGATGTTTAAGTAATTGATTTGGAGTAAAGGGATGGAATTTAGATTACTGGAAAAGCAGATAATCATAAAAAAGAAACGAAAAGAATGAAAGACAGAGTGGTAGAAGACTGTATAAGGAACTGAAGGAAGAAGATTAAATTAAAAAAAGGAAAAACTCTGAGAAAAGGAACAAAAATAAACCCGTAAAGACTGAGTAAAGGAAAAAAAAAAAAAACATTGATCAGTGGCAAGGAAGGCGATCATAAAAGGAGCGAAAAGAAAGAAAGAAAAATAGAGGCGTGGTTAAGAAATGCAGATAAAGAGGATAAAAAGGAACCAAAGCAGGGGCGAACAGAGCAAAAAGCACAGATGAAAAGAATTAGGAAACGTATTAAAACTGATTGGAGAAAGAAAACAGTGTAAACAAGTGGACGACAAATAATCGATATAACAACGAGAAACTGCATATGGAAACAAGCGGAGAGGAAGCAAAGGATCACAAAT
Source organism: Eriocheir sinensis (assembly GCF_024679095.1). NCBI lineage: Eukaryota > Metazoa > Arthropoda > Malacostraca > Decapoda > Varunidae > Eriocheir > Eriocheir sinensis. The sequence goes on from NC_066516.1 coordinate 10,193,269, forward strand.
GGTTTCTTATAATGAAGAAAAGAAAATGCGAAAGAAAGATTTTTAAGTGGCGAAAACGAAGTGATGGGTTGGAGATATGTTGATAATGTTGATATGAGAGAGAAAATATAAGAACAAATGGAAAATATTAGAATAAAAAGAGTCTGCAGGAGGCTGGTATTCATTTAGGGGAAAATTACTGTATACCTAACCTCACATATCACCATCCATCCTCACTATCCATAACTTTATCTAACCTTATCTTGAAACGTATCTATCATACTGGCACTACCAAGCAAGCCTGTTCCACTCATCCACGACTTAATCAATAAAACAAACCCTGCCTATATTTTTGTTGAATCTGAGTATTTCTAATTTAAAATCACTATAATACGTCTCTTACCGGCTCTCTTATCACCAGAACCTTATCAAAATCTCCCTTATTTCAGCCTTTCATCCATTTATAAACTTCGATCAAGCCTCCTCGTACCCTGCGTCTTTCAAGGGATTGCAAATATAAATGTTTAATGAGAGAGAGAGAGAGAGAGAGAGAGAGAGAGAGAGAGAGAGAGAGAGAGAGAGAGAGAGAGAGACAGACAGACAGACAGACAGACAGACAGACAGACAAACAGACAGACAGGCAGACAGACGGAGATCGTCTTACATACTCTCTTTTATACCTCAAGGATTTACTATTTTCTCAACTCTCTTTTCTTTCTTTGAGCCATTTTTATGGAATATAGTGATTCTGATTCTGATTCTGATTCTTGATTATCCTTCCACTTTTTTTACTTGTTTATCCTCCTCCTCCTCCTCCTCCTCCTCCTCCTCCTCCTCCTCTTCCTTCTCCTCCTCCTCCTCCTTTACCTTCTCTTCTTTCTTCGCGACCTTGTCCTGCATCGTACACATGGGATGCTGTGTTTTGGCTTTCCTTCAATTTGTTCTGATGAATTGTATTTGAAGGAAACAAGAAGATCACAGAGAAGAGGAGACGTGAGAGGAACCGTAAAGGGAAGGGAGAGAGGAGAGAGAAAAAAATGAAGACGTGAGAATTAAGAGAAAAGAGAGGACGGAAGGAAGGACGAGATGAGGCGAGTGAGGGAGGAAGATATGAAGTGAGACGAGAATGCGTAAAAGAAGGAAGAGAAGGAGGAGGAGGAAGAGGAGGAGGAAGAGAAAAATGGTGATGGAATGAAAACAAACACGACAACTTAAACAAGGACAACGATAACAACACGAGTAAAACCGGAAGAAAAAAAATGTAAAAATGAGTAAGAGAAGATGCTACGAATTTAAAGGAGGAGGAAGAGGTAAAGGAGGAGGAAGAAAAATATTGATAAAAGAAAACAAAAACGACAACCTCAACACACAACCGTAACGTGAGTGAGATCGAAAAAAAAAGTAAAACTGGCACTCACCACATGAATACCAAGTCTGTTCCTCTCGTCCACAACTTCTAATATTTTCTTTTCTTTATCTCATATCAACAACAACAAAATGGTTAACTGAGACGACGAAGGAATATCTGTATGGAAGAACGAGAGGAAGGGAAGTGGGAGAGAGAAAAAAAAAGTGAAAAATAAAAGAAGTAAAAATGATAAAGGAAGGCGAGGGAGCGAGATCGAGGATGCTACCAAGGCCGCAACCCAAGATTTCAGAGGAGAGCCAACGGTGGTCAATGCCGTGGCTTTTGTGACCTTCAGCCTCAGCCTCTCCACGGACGATTGCCAAGTGTTACCTCTCACGTCTTGCTCTTCTTCGCGTCCTTCATCCTTCCCTTAATAACCCTTTCTCCTCTCCTTCCTCCAACGTGCATCCCGTTATCATTTTCCTTCCCCTTCTTCTTCCTTCTCCTACTCCCTTTCTCTCAGTCTCTTTATCTTTTTCCTTCGTTGACCCCTTTTTTCACTTTACCTCCCCTCTTTTTTCCTTCTTCTCTTCCTCTTCTCCTCCTAACAACCTGCCCGTCTTCTTCCTCTTAAGTTCAGTCTTTCTCGTTTCCCTCCTCCTCCTCCTCCTCCTCCTCCTCCTCCTCCTCCTCTTTCTAATCCAATTCTGCCAACGCCTTCTTCCTCGCTACATCGTCCCCTCACCTCCTCCTCCACCACCTCTTCATTATAGCTTCTCTTCTTCCTAACCAGTATCACTCTTTCTCTTCCTTCTCTTCCTACTCCTCCTCCTCCTCCATCTCCTTCTATCGTTTTCTTCTTTTCCTCCCATCCTTTTTATCTCTCTGCCATCACCTACTTCTTCTTCTTCCTCCTCCTGTTCTTCTTCCTCCTCCTCCTCCCTCTTCCCTCCTCCTCCCAAGTTTTCCTCGTGCAAACAACACCTTCTACTTCCCAGAATCAATTCTTTCCCTGTCTCCTCCTATCTCCCATTCTTCTTCTTGACTCATTGTTGTCCTATGTCATTCTCCTCCTCCTTCGCCTTCTCCTTCGCTTTCTCCTCCTTCTCCCCCTCCTACTCCTACATTTCCTTTTCCTCATTCTCATCCTTAACCCCCTTCCTCCTCCTCCCACTCCTTCTACAATCTTATGAATCTCTCCCCAGCGCTTTCTTCTTCACAGCATCCCCCCCCCGCCATCCCATTTTTTTCTCTGCCTCTCCCGCTTCCCAGGGGTCGGCAGCCTATAATGCTCAAAAAGCCGGTTTTCTTTCTTTCAGGCTTCGCAGAATTTTTTTTTTTCACTGAGCCGCACTGCACAAACCCGGCTCTCAAAAACATTAATCTGTTCAACTATAAGAGAGCACTTCAAAACAAAACATAATACGTGGATTCAGACTTTTGATGCGAAATAAAACACTATAATCTTGCCTCGAATGGTGTTGCGGCGTATGATGCTCTCGTTTGGAAGAGGCAAATAATGGTTTATGAAGATCCGGGAGCCGCAAAAGTGCCAGGAGAGCGCCGCAGGTGCCGACACCACCTGCCCAAGCCGTGTGTTGTTACCTAGTCCCTCCCCCTCCCCTACCCTCACATCAAGGCTTTCCTCCTCCTACTGCCTCTCACAACCTTGCACCTCCCCACCCCTCACCTCCAGGCTTTCCTCCTTCCTATGCCCCTCCCATCCTTCCCCCTCCCCTCACCTCACATCAAGGCTTTCCTCCTCCTTCCTGCCTCTCCCAACCTTGCACCTCCCCACAACTCACCTCCAGGTTTTCCTCCTTCCTATGCCCCTCCCATCCTTCCCCCTCCCCTCACCTCACATCAAGGCCTTCCTCCTCCCTTCTTCTCATCTCCCATCCATCCCCTCCCAGCAGGCCCCTACTCTTTACACGGATCTTTTCTTTTTAATCTTCCCCATGTTTCTGTTATATTAATTAACGATACCTTTGAAACAATTATTATTATTTTCTCAAACTTCAGACTTCAGCTTTTATTCATGTTTCCAGCTTTCTTTTTTTAATTTCCTGTCCTCTTGTCTACTAGATTTTCTGTTCCTTAATATTTTCAAGAGTTTTTTTTTATCAATATTAACAACAACAACAATAACAACAACAACAACAACAACAACAATAGTAATAATAATAATAATAATAATAATAATAATAATAATAATAATAATAATAATAATAATAATAATAATAATAATAATAATAATAATAATAATAATAATAATAATAATAATAATAATAATAATAATAATAATAATAATAATAATAATAATAATAATAATAATAATTCCTCCTCCTCCTCCTCCTTCTTCCCTCCTCCTCCCAACTTTTCCTCGTGCAAACAACACCTTCTACTTCCCGGAATCAACTCCCTCCCCGTCTTCTCCTATCTCCCATTCTTCTTCCTGACTCCTTGTTGTACTATGCCATTCTCCTCCTCCTCCTTCGCCTTCTCCTTCACGCCACAAAGATGATATCATCATTGAGGAAGAAATCATACGAAGAGCGACTCGAGCAACTCAACCTCTTCACGTTGGAAGAGACGACTGCGGGGAGAGTCTGACATGATACAAGTCTTTAAGTACCTGAACAAGCTCAGCAACGTTGATTACTCCAAACTCTTCACGCTACAAGCTAACCCGAGGACAAGAAACAATGGAAAAACAATTCAAGCAAAGCGATGCAATACAGAACGGCAGGAGTAATTTCTCGAATAGAGTTGTTCGCCACTAGAACAGCCTTCCTGCAGAAGTAGTTAGCGCAGAGACAATCAACTCCTTCAAGAAGCGCATTGATCGACACTTTGCTCCATCGGGAGTGAGCTGAATGTATCCAAGAATAAGAATACAAGTGCTTTAATCCTTCCCGCAAGCCACTCCTATGGCTGACGGACTGATTATATCACTTAAGCCAGGCAGCCTTGTAATGAGCCAACAGGCTTTCTTCTGCCTGCTCGTCCATGTTTCCATGCTTCTCCTCCTTCTCCTACTTCTCCTTTTCCTCATTCTCATTCTTAACCCCATTCTTCCTTCCCCTCCTTCTACAATCTTATGAATAATAATAATAATAATAATAATAATAATAATAATAATAATAATAATAATAATAATAATAATAATAATAATAATAATAATAATAATAATAATAATGGCAATGAGAATATTCTGATCTAAAACACGTGACATCAACAGTTTAGCCTTGAACTTCTTTGAAAACAACTTCGAGTGGATTACATTTTTAAACGGCACTTAAAAACAGATTGTAAAAAAAAAATAACATAAAAAAAACAAGGAAAAATCTAAATTCCCGCCGATCCAACCCATCCATCCATCCATCCGGAGTGCCAGTCAAGTGACGTCGGCGACCATGGATCTCCATCTCCCCCTGTCGTCAGCCAGTCTGATCAGGTCAACGGTCAGAATTTTCTTCATTTTAGCAAAAGTTGTTCTGGCAATGGTAATTCTTGTTTTTATATCCTTCTCACAGTCAACTTTTTCAGATATAATGCTTCCTAGATATTTAAATTCTCTCACTTGATGGATACCTCTCCCTTGAATTTGAATATTAACAACCAGTCTCTCTTGTCTTTTAGTTATTCCCATGACCTCTGTCTTGTTGATGTTAATCCTCAATCCTTTTCTTTTACACGATTCCACAAGCCTGTCAACCAATCTTTGAAATTTCTCCTCAGAGTCTGCTATTAACACGGTGTCATCTGCATACTGCAGGTTGTTCACACTCCTTCCTCCTATTCTAATACCCTCCTCATTTTCCAGTTCTTCAATACATTTTTGTCCATATAATAAAAAGAGATCGGGTGATAAAATGCACCCTTGTCTGACACTTCTGTGTATTTTTATCCAATCAGTCCCATCCTTGCCGACCTTTACAGATGCCTTTTGTTCCCAGTATATATTGCGTAACAATCTGAGGTCCTTACCATCCATTCCAATATCATTGAGCATCCTCATCAGTGGTTCGTGTCTCACTGTATCAAAAGCCTTTTCACAATCGATAAAGCACATAAAAACATCCCTCTGCATCTCTACTGTTCTCTCCATGATCATTCTCTGGGCGAAAATTGCATTAGTCGTTCCTTTACCTTTCCTGAACCCATACTGTTCTTCCTGCACACAGTCATCTATCTTCTGTTTTACTTTGTTGTTAATCACTCTCAGTATTATCTTCCCGAGCTGACTTATAATACTAATCAACCGATGTTTCCCGCATTCCAGTGTGCCTTCCCTCTTTGGTATAGGTATGAAAATTGACTCCCTCATCCTTTGTGGTATATAGCCTGTATTGTATATCATATTAGCTAGTCTGGTCACTTTCTCTAACCCATACTCTCCAGTGGCTTCAATCATTTCCACCGAAATTTCATCTTCTCCAACAGCTTTGCCCCTTTTCATGTATTTTATGGCGTTTCTTACCTCTTCTTTAAGAATTATAGGTCCATTAATTTCCTCCTCCGGTTGTTGTAGGTTAATTCTGATGTCATTGTAAAGTACTGTTATGTATTCTTCCCATCTCGATATAACCTCTTCTTTGTCCATTAGTACATTTCCTTGATCATTCTTTCTGGCTGTGCTTTTTGTTGGTTGTCTATTCCCATTAAACTCCTTTATTTTTGCATACATCTTTTTCTGGTTCACCTTTTCTATAGTCTATTCATTCGCGCAAGGCCACTCACGGTAGCTTAGTCCCAGCGACTCCACTTCCCCCTTCTGGCTGGCTAGCTCCGAGCGGTTTGATGTAACCTACGTGTCATGTTAAGTAGTCAACATAACATAAAACGGTAAGTAGTAATAATAAAATGCATATCTAACACAAACTGCTAATTTATGTGTGTGAACAGAAATTAGCAGTTTGTGTTAGATATCCATATTATGTTGACTACTTAACATTTTATTATTACTACTTACCATTTTATGTTATGTTGACTACTTAACATGACACGTAGGTTACATCAAACCGCTCGGAGCTAGCCAGCCAAAAAGGGGAAGTGGAGTCGCTGGGACTAAGCTACCGTGAGTGGCCTTGCCCAAATGAATAAACTATAGTTGTTCTACTTCTCGACACTATTCATTGATCCATTCTTCTTTCCTCTCTCTGCATCTTCTTTTAACTTCCCTGTCTTTCCTTCTATATCTATTTGCATCACCTTTCAGCATCCTCCTTTGTTCCATTAAATCTAGGATCCAACCACAGTACAGATTAATGATAATAATGGTAATAGCTTGTCAGTGTAAAAAAAAACGCGACTCAGATTGTGACGCGGACCCTCGGCTGTAGGTTATACACGTGTTCTCTCTCTCTCTCTCTCTCTCTCTCTCTCTCTCTCTCTCTCTCTCTCTCTCTCTCTCTCTCTCTGTTTAATTAATTTCAAACCTCCCCATTTTTCTCGGTGTACACTTGGCTAATCGTTCCCTTGACCTTTGTTCCGAAAAAAGAGAAAATAATACAGATAAATATGTATGACTTTGAAATAATTTTCTTGAAACCAACTTCGCGCATTTAAATAATTAATGACTCGCGCACAGTGATAAAAACATCCAAATGACTTATACGAACAACAGTTATTCTGATTACATTACGATTTATTGTTTTGTGCTATTCCGTTGCACGCGTACGTTAGAAAAAAAAATGTGTCCATTGCTGATGATGACAAATGTTGATGAAAATTATAATAAAATATTAATAATCATAATCGTAGTAAGAATAATATCAATAATAATATTAATAAGAAAAAGAAGAAGAAGCAGAAGAATAAAAAGAAGAAAAGAAGAAGCAGAGAAAGGAGAAGAAGAAAGAGTAGAAAAGAAAAAGAAAAAGAAGAAGAAAGATAATATAATAATACAAATAACAACTAAAAAACAAGGGATAAAAAGTACAACAATAACACTGATAACATTCACTGAAGACAACGATGATATATCTCTCTC
>NC_066516.1:10205590-10315590 GCF_024679095.1 Eriocheir sinensis
GTTCTTTTTTTTTTTTTAGTTGTTCGGAGCAGCGTCTGGCGGGCTTTTTTTGTTGCTGGTTTTGTTTTTTGCCCTTGAGCTGTCTCCCTTGCTGTAAAAAAAAATAATAATAATAAATACGCCACCTAAGACTAACATCATACCCCCCTCCATCCATACGTCTCCCCCCCCTTACCCTCACCCCTAATACTCTCTCACAGGAGGAAAGGCCTACTGAAGGGTTGCTCCTATTTTACTGCTATTATATTTCTCTTGCTATTACGCTGACACTCATAACATTGGACAGCACTTAAACATCCTTCAACCTATGAATGCCACCTAGTTAGCATTCTCTTAATGAAAAACAAAGAAAAGCCGTATTACCTTAGCTTAGTCCTCGCCAACTACTACATGTATACATATTTCTCAGTTAATAGTTCCCCGTTGAAGCGTGTCAAAGAGCTATAACAATCACGTGATGTGTATATACAGGATCAACACTTTTCGTTATCATATTTTTATCATTTAGTCCTCAAGGCTTTTCCCCGAGAATTACAAGGGTCGGGTTTATGATGAATTATGCGTGGTAATCGCCCTTAAGAACCAGTCAGTGGGAGAAGGGCTTACGGTGCGTCTTAGGTGTAGCACTCTCATCCCGCTAAGCCTATGTCTGTGTCTGTGTGTCTGTCTGTCTGTGGATGTGCATTTCTGTATCTTTATCGATTAAGTTATTGTTGCATATGTCTGTTTTCAATCTTTTTAAAATAACCATCCCCTTACACTTGCATCTAGTTATCTATCCCTTTATCTAGGTAGCTATATCTGTATCAGCCTTTCTATTTATTAATTAGGATATATCTATTTATTCATGTGTTATTATCTATCAGTCAATTTACCTATATATTTACTTATCTATAGATCTGTATATATCAATTCGTCTGTCCATCGGGTGAATAAATGTGGGTTTGTGTGTGACTCTCTAAATCAATATATTTACCTATTCTATCTATTTGTCTTTCTGTCTATCTACCTGTCTATCCCTATGTAGCGTTTAGCAGCACAAGCATTAAAAACAAGGGACCAAACTCAACACATGAACTATCAAAACTCACAAACACAAAAGACGTCCATAAAAAGGATCACAGTTTTATTTATTTTATTCTGATGACTCCCCCCCCACACCCCCCGTGCATAAAGTTCGTGCGATTAAAAAGGTAAAATGCTAATACTTTAAGCTGGACGAAATCCACTCGACGACAATAATTGGGGAGAGTTCAATCCCTTTACTGTCAACCTCACCAAGTCGCTTACGGGTTTTTTTTCTCTCTCTCTTTCCGTCATTACTTTTATCATCATTTTATGCACACACACACACACACACACACACACACACACACACACACACACACACACACACACACACACACACACACACACACACACACACTGAACACACGCACACAAGCTTTACCGGAGATTACAGGCCGAATAAACACGTGTGCACCCATTGGGACACTCGCGGGATTACTCTGTGGATGAATGTATGTCAGGCTGCATGTGGTACTTTATTCCCGAGCATGGTATTAGTTGGGATGATACGCGGGTGAGAATATATATATAAAAAAAAGTTTGAAATCAAATGAATCGTTCTATATATTGTTGATTTTTCGTACGAGTATTCTGAGCTTAAAGGTTTTGGTTATGCATTAGTACCTCTTTCAGTGGAGTGCATTATTTTCACTCACTCCCAGTTCCAAATTTGTGATGTATAAAATGAGAGCTCTGCAAAATTTGAGTATAAATTTTTCTAATTACATATCTGAATCACAGGTATAATATTTTTTTGGTGTGTAATGTAATAGTTTAACATGAAGGGAATATAATAAAAAAATGTTTCTCACTCAGATGCACAGTACAACAAATCAGTTCATATGTAATGTTATGATTAAAGTGTCATATAAATGCATCTTTTCTTATAATTTATTGCACTTAACTTCTCTTTTTTTTAATTGTCTGGAAGTTGGAGCTTCGTACATACATCTCTTACTTCATAAATCGTCGTTACAGTAATCTTTAAAGTTGATTAAGCCACTCGAGGACCACACACTAATTTTACATACACGCAAAATGAACCCACTTGGATCATAAATAACCAAAAGGATTAAAAGGCCTTCCAAAGCTACATAGATCGAAGCACAAACTCTAAATTCAAAAGGGGGCATCCTACGTACAGGCACAATAACATCAGCGTTACGACAAAGCCGTGAATAAACATACGCACTTTGCCACCCACGGTCACATCCTCCTCTTTGTTGTTAGCCTGCAATAATGGAACAGTGCAATGCAAAGGCCGCCCCGCACGACCCCGCAACGCCCCGCACCGCCCCGCACCGCCCCACCATCACAAGACAGCGGCATCGATTACACCCTCTATCAGCTTTTCCAGAGTGCGCGCCGCCGCCTACATGTAACGTTAGAGGATAAAAAGTCTTCATCCCCTAAAAGGAATAATGAAAGAGAATTAAACGTTTGAACAAAATGCAAAGACTCTCCTGAATAATTGAAGTTACTGGTCACTGGATTCTGCAAATTGTTAAGCCGTTCGAATCTCCCCGTCCCGCCGTGCAATTATTCGATCCTGAAGCGAAGATGGGAACAGAAAAGTTTGGAAACGCGACGTAAACACTGGAATGAAGGGAGGGACGCGAAAGAGAGAGAAAGAAATAGATGGACATAGATAGATAGGTAGAGAGAGAGAGAGAAACAAAAAGAGAGAAAGGGAGACAATTTTACAACATTACAAAAGAGATGTTTCGAATTTCTCTCTAACCCTCCTTCTCCCTCTCCCTCTCCCTCTCTCTCCCTCTCTCTCGGTACCATTAATTTCTTCCCTTATCTTCATCACCACCTTCTTATATTCCTCTCCATCCCATTAGCTCTCACCATGTTACCCAAATAGCACTTTCAGACCATTGCAAGAGACAGATAACTCCATTTTGTATAACTGTGACGAGTTTATTGCAATCTGGCCCCCTTGAGCTACTCGTTTCCAGGTACACGATGAGGGAGGTGGAAATTGAAAGCTCTAAGGAAATCAACGGATATGAGGGAGGGTGAGTGATGGAGGAAGGGAGAGAGAGAAGGGAGAAAAACAGGGAGGGAGGGAGAGGACTGGGAGAGAGGGAGAGAGGAAGGAAGGAGGGGAAATGGGTAGGGAAGTATGGAAGGATAATGGTTTGTAAAATGAGAGAGAGAGAGTGAGAAAAGAAAGAAAAAGATACAGGTTGAAAGAGAAACAGAACTACAGAAATACAGACTGACAGCTAGACGAAGAGAGAGCTAGAGGGGTAAGCTGGACGGGTAGGCGGTGGCTGAAGTGGTTTCGTGTTGGGCCCAAGATCTATAGATCTTGGGCCCACATTCACCACGTGATGGACGACACGAGTTCGAATCCCCACGCTACCACCTCGGATTTTTCAGTCACCGCCGAGTGGCTTGAAACTACCCACATGCTGTCCTGAAGACCACCCATCAACCCGGACTCAAGAGGAAGCCGTCCAAGAATCAAAAACGAGTTCTGGGGGGCAGCATGAGCCAAGAGAAGATGACGCCACTATAAACACTTGCCTGCGCCATGACGGGCTGGGGTCGAATACTATCCAGGCCCCTCAAGCAAGCCTACCGGCGCAATAGGCGGAGACGTAAAAAAAAGAAAAAGGAGACAACAACACAGACATGCAATGATATACACAGAACCAGCGAGGAAAGCAGACGATTACACTGAAATCCATAAAATGAGGCATACAGACAATCACTCAAGCAGACACAGACAGACGGAGAAGGGAGACATGGACAGCAAAGAACAGAGACGGCAGCCAAATCGGATGAAAAAAAAATGAAGTACTATTGATATCCCTGTTGGCATGAATACTTTAAATGAAACCGTGTGTTGTAATCAAACGAAGTGGCTAAAGTGAAAAAAAAGAAAAAAAAAGGTATCACAACGTACTGCAATCTGATCAAATAAAAAAAAGCAAAATAACAACAGAACCAACCAGAAAAGAGTTGCCGCTAAATCAATCGAGACACACCGACGGAAAACGAGAAACAGGGAAGCATCAAAGAAAATACAACGAGAAGAAAGATAGATATTCCGAAGCTGTAAAACGCGGCAGAGGACGATTCAATCAGCTCTGAGATAAAAGGAATCAGGAAACGGAGGAGAGAACATAAGGAAACGCGAAGGCAGAAAAAGAAAAAAAAGTGTATAATCCCCTTTGTATGAGGATACGAACACCTCAGATTGGTAAGATGAAATTGAATAGATGAACGAAGGGAAAGGGAAGGCAAAGGAAGGGAGGATGGATAAAGAAACGAGGATGTAAGGATGAACAGGGAGAGGATATGAGAAGGAAGGAAGGCAGGAAGGAGGAGATTAAAAGGAAAAAAAGAATGGAGTGGAAAATGAAGAACGAGCAAGTAAATGAGAAGGAGATGAGGCTGAAGAAATAATGAAGACGGGGAAAGAGGCAGGCAAATGGAAATTAGGGAAACGAGGAGTAAAACAATCATGGAGGGGAGGCACAGAGGAGGCGAATGATAAAGGAGTGGAGGAGACTTCGAAGTATAAATTGAAAAGCTGAAAAGACGGAGGAGGAGGAAACGGAGGAGGAGGAGAAAAAAGAAAGAGACGAAGACGAAGAATGCGAATCCGAATACGAATAAGACGAAGATGAGGACGAAAACGAAACCGGCGGAGAAAACGATAAAGAACAAGAAGAATATCAAGAACAAGAAAAGGAAGAACAGCAAGAAAAGAAAGAACAAGAAAAAACAAGAAAAGCAAGACGAACGAGAACCATAACATGAAAAACAAGGACAAAACGAACGAATACAAAAACAAGATCAAAAGGAACAAGAGAAAACGACAGCGACGACGACGACACTTTAATGACGACGATGACGAAAACGATGACAATAATGACAGCTACTAAACATGTATACAATAAATCAAGAAATAAAACAGCAGCAACGAAAGGGACAAGAACAATATGAGGGTGGATAATACAAATGAACACAATAAACAAGAGGAACAAAGGGCAAGGAAAGGAGGAGGAGGAGGAGGACGGAAAAGAGGTCAAGGAAGAAAGAAGGAAGCGACGTGAAAGAGGATGTGGAATTTTTGCGAAACGAGGAGGTGCATTGGAAAGGGAAGGAGCAGGAGCAGGAGGAGGAGGAGGAGGAGGAGGAGGAGGAGGAGGAGGAGGAGGAGAAAAAGAAGGAGGAGGAGGAGTCAGAATAAAAGAGGCACAAGGAGGAAGAGGAGCAGGAGAATGAAAAGGACAAGTATGAGGAGGAAAAGAATGGAGGAAAAATGAAGAGGAAGAGAAGATGAGGAAACGGCGGGTCTTGATGCATGCTAAGAAGTCCCGTCCGTCCCCCGAGCACGCAGGGTCACTCCGCCTGAAGGAACCGAAGAGGAGGAGGAGGAAAGAAAAGAAAGCAAAGAGAGGAAAGGGAAGGGAACAGGGTAAGAATACATCACAAAATTCCTCGATCAAATTTCCAAACCGAATCCAAATGTATTACTTGCCGCCCTCGGGGAGTGAAAAGTCAGACGATCGCTTTTTTGGTTGTGTCTTTCAGTTCGCAACAAAGAAGTATGGGCGCAAAAAAAGAATATTGAGAGGTAGAAAGGCTAACTGATAAACATGTATAGAGATAAATGGTAGATAATATATATTTAGGTAGGTATGTAAATAGATAATAAGCCAGATAAATCACTCAAACAAGTAGAAAAAGCAGATCAAAGAAAAAAAAAAAAAAAAAATAAAAGAATGATAAAAAAATAAATAGATAATAGAGAGAGAGAGAGAGAGAGAGAGAGAGAGAGAGAGAGAGAGAACTGAGACATGTATAGAGAGAGAGAGATAAGAGAGAGAGAGAGAGAGAGAGAGAGAGAGAGAGAGAGAGAGAGAGAGAGAGAGAGAGAGAGAGAGAGAGAGAGAGAGAGATAGAGAGCTAGAGAGAGAGAGAGAGAGAGAGAGAGAGAGAGAGAGAGAGAGAGAGAGAGAGAGAGAGAGAGAGAGAGAGAGAGAGAGAGAGAGAGAGAGAGAGAGAGAGAGAGAGAGAGAGAGAGAGAGAGAGAGAGAGAGAGAGAGAGAGAGAGAGAGAGAGAGAGAGAATCAAGTGGCTAAATTATTAAGATAAGCTGGAAACGAAAAACAAGTTAGCAGAGTAAAAAGAAAAATGTAGCAAAAAACAGCACAGAAAATCCACACAAAATAAAACTATAAAAGAGAGTGAAAAAATAATTATAATGAAAAAATAAATTAAAGAAGCGAAAGGCTGAAAGACACACAAAAATACAACAGAAAAAGAGATTGAAAGAGATAGAAAGAACGAGAAATGCAGCGTCTGTTGCGAGGAGGAGGAAGAGGAGGAAGAGGAGGAAGACAGGGAGGAGAGAGAAGGAGAAGCAGGAGAATGAGGAGAATGCAAAAGGATTGAAATTGTGAAGGTAGTGAAAGCGATGGAGAAGGAAATGGAGGAAAAAAGAGGAGGAAGAAGAAAAAGAAGAGAAGGAAGAGGAGAAGGAGAAAAAGATAATGAAAAGCGGGAGGAAGAGGAGAAGGCAAAATGACTGAAGGATGAGGAGGTAGTACAAGCGAAGAAGAAACGGGAAGTAGAGGAAAAAGAAGAGGAAGCGAAGGAGGATAAGTAAAAATAAATGAGAAGCAGGAGAATAGAGGAAAAAGAAGAGGAAGCGAAGGAGGATAAGTAAAAATAAATGAGAAGCAGGAGAATGGGGAGAAAGCAAAATAACTGAAGATAGCGAAGGCGATGGAGGAGGTAGAAGTCAAATGATAATAAAGTAAAAGAGAGAGAGAAGGAAAAGAAGAAGGAAGTGGTGAAGAAGGAACTACTATAGGACCAGCAAAAGAAGGAGATAGAGGTGGCAAAGAAGAAGGAAAAGGTGATGGTGGTGGTGAGAGAAATGGTGATGATGGTGATGTTGATGCTGAAACTGGTGATGGTGTTGATGGAAAAGGAGGTGGTGGTAGTGGTTGAGGTGGTAGAGGATGTGATGGTGATGATGGTAGAGGACAAGGTAGAAGAGGAGAAGAAGGTGGTGGTTGTCGTGGAGATGGTGGAGATGGTGGGACAGGAGGAGGAAAAGGAGATGCTGATGCTGGTGGTGGTGGTGGTGGTGGTGGCTGAGTTGCATCCCCTGTCACTAATGGCCCACAATTAAGATAAGCGATAAGACACTCTCAGGGACAGCCCGGCGCGTCCGACCCGAGGAACAGCTCTATTACGTCTGAGAAAACACCGAGCAGCTTATCCCTGGCAGAGAGGAAGGGAGCGAGCCGAGGAGGAGGACGGAGAGGAGAGGAGGGGGAGGAGGGATAGGAGAGAGAAAGGGACGGGATTTGAGGCCGAGAGGAAGGGAGTGAACCGAGGAAGAGGAAGAAAAAAGAGAAGAAGTAAAGGGAAAGGACATAGAATGATACGGGTAAAAGAGTCCGAGAGGAAAGGAGCGAACCAAGAAAGAGGAGAGAGAGGAGAGACGTGAAGGAAAGGGAAAGCGGAAGACACGGTAAAGGAGGCGGAGAGGAAGGGAGCGAACCGAGGAAGAGGAAGGAAAGAAGAGAGGAAGTGAAGTGGAAGGTCAGAGGAAATACAGGAAAATGAGGCCAAAGAAGATGAATGAAATGAATATATGAGAGAAAGGTAAAGGAGGAGACAGGGAAAGAAGGGAGGAAAGGAAGAACGTAAAGGAGAGAAAGAAGAAGCACTGGGATAGGAACGGGATGAAGGGAAAAGATAGATAAAGAAGAGAAAATGCGGAAAAGGAGACCGAAGAAAATGAATGAAAAGAATATATGAAAAGAAGGTAACGGAGGAGAGAGGGAAAAAAAGGGAAGAAAGAGCATATGAAGGAAACGTATAGAATATGATACAGGAAAGGAGGTCGAGGAAGACGAATGGAAGGAATATATGAAAGGAAGGTAATGAAGGAGACAAGGAAAGAAGGGAAGAAAACAAGGACATGGAACAGAAGGGAAAGAGGATGATAAGGGAAAGAAAAGGACGAGGAGGACGAGTCAAAGGAATATATAAAAATGATAACGATATAGAGAGAGATTAAGGAAAGGAAGGAAGGGCATCAAAGAAAGAGAGGCAGACCAGTGGGAGAAAAACGGAGTAGGAGGAAGAGACAAAGGAAAAAAAAAAGGAAATGAGGTCAAAGAATATGAATGGAAGGAACACATGAAAAGAAGGATACGGAATAGAAAAAAAAATATTAGAAGACTGAATTGGCAGAGAAGAAAGAAGGAACAGTGAAATAGGAGAGGAATGGGGCGAAGAGAGAAAGGATAATAAAGGAAATGAGGCCGAGGAAAATTAATGGAAGGAATACATGAAATGAGGGAAGCGGAATAAAGAGAAATTAAGAGAAAGAAGAAAATAAGAGAATGAAAGGCAGGAAAGTGGGATATAAAAGAAATGGAGTGAGTGCTAAGAGATAAAAGATAAAAACAGAAGCAGAGAAGCAAGGAAAAGAGAGACAAGGAGGAGTAAAGTAAAAGAAGGAACAGACTAGGAGTAAAAGAAAGAGGAGAGGATGGAGCAAAGAAGAGGAGAGGAAAGATAGAGGGAGAACAAGAAAACAGGAGACCGGAATAAAAGTTGATACTGACGAATATGAAGGTAAGAAAATATCAACGAGAAAACGACATAAAGGAATGACGCATGGCTTAGGTAAAGTGGGCGGGAAAAACAGATGAAAAAATGACAATAAAGGTGGGATCAGCGGTCACAGAATCTTGTAAACACACTGGAGAAAAAGTGAGGAAAAAATAGAGAAAATAAAACAGAGGAGAAACGGGAAAATAAGATGAAAGTAAAGGTATGAGAGGCGGGGAGAAATTGATAAAATGTACGAGAGCGAGGATATTACGTTCAGGGCAAATATGTGAAGAGCTACAAAGAGACGGATAAGCTCCCAAGGAAAACAGAGGGGAAACACGCATAACACTTGATCAGGAAATATAAAACAAGACAGCGTCGATTATATAAACAACGCTATTCATTAAAATCAGAAAATATATAACTTTCGATGGCGCGCACTAACGGGGGTTGATGGACCAGGCCACCGCGTGTTACATAACCTTTGCACAAAAAAATGAACGGACTTTGAGAACAGAGGGTTATTCGTTAGCGCTTATGGAGGAGTTATCGAGTATTGCGTCGAATGTTGAAGTACTGAGGTGTGGAGGCTTGGCGAGGAACAAAAGTGCCTAAGAGCGTTATGCCTCTCCCTCTCTCTTCCCTCTTCTCTCTCTCTCTCTCTCTCTCTCTCTCTCTCTCTCTCTCTCTCTCTCTCACTTTTTCCCGCCCTGAAATACAAAACAAATAAAAGATAAACACTACATAAGCCAAACACATACAAACGGGTCACCACAACTAACACCGGAGGAAAACAGTGAAAAAGTTACAGCACGGAAACAAGAGAAAAACAAATTTATTATAAACAAAAACGGAGACCAACCAAACTCGAACAGAACCGGCAACAACAACACCAACAACAAAAAATAAAGCAATAAAACTAAAATATCTTACAACAAATCCGAGCATGAGTGGTAAAAATATCTCAGACCAAAAAAAAAAATAATAATAATAATAAATGAATATCTCGAACCGCAAGTGAAAACGAAACTGAGGTATAAAAGGCAACCGGGCGCCACACATTTCACGCCATTCAATTTGCAATTAAACCCGATTAAGCTTTTCCTCCACATTTTATACATTAAAACATGACACTCGCGGGGAGGGAGGGAGGGAGGGAGGGAGAGAGGGATAAAAGGCGGAGGGAGAAAGAGACGAAGAAAGGAGACAGTGAGAGAGGGAAAAGGAGATCAAGAGAGTGACAGCGAGAGCGAAAGCGAGCGAGCGAGAGAGAGATTCAGGTCATCTAGCAGTGAATTATCGATGCTGGTGTAAATATATTGACAGCATCCCGTCCCCTCGTACTCAGGAACACTTTATAGTTACTTCTCTTTTTTTTTAATCCTTGTGAAGAGAGACAGATGACGCCCTTATGTTCACTAATAGTTTTGAAGGGGAGTGTTAAGAGCAAAGCATTAGTATCGGTCGCTGTTGTTATAATGGCTGTGGTTGTGGTTGTGTTGATGGTCGCGGCGTGCTGAAAATCTGTTAATGTTAGTATTGTAACATTGCGGAAACTGTAAAAAAAAGAAAATAGTATAGCCTACCTGCAACTCATTGACATACGCAATAGGGATGTTAGTGAAGATTACAATGATCAAATGATGGTAAATAGCAATATAATGAATACTAATAGCAGGGATGAACAAAAGATAAATAACTGCATACCATAGAAAACAAATGAATAAGTTAATTGAGGCCAAAAAAGTAAATCTGATGACTGAAATCAAAATCAATGCAAGTTGTTTCATGGAAATTGGTTCAGAGTCTCCTTAGGGGAGCGGGACGGCTCACCTGCCCCTCGCGTCCTTGATTAGTATGTACCCGTTACCTGCCGCCACCTGCCTCCCCGCGGTGAGCTGAAGCCGGTATTCTGAGAGCTTTAAGAAATGAGGTCAGTACTGTCGGACGCTTCCACCCCTCGCATTAACTATTTCCAAAGGCCGAAAGGGGGACCAGTCGGGTTCTAATCAGTGTTTATTTAGGTTCATGGTGCAGAGGAAGGGTCAGACTACCACCTGGGTTATAAAAACAATCCCTGGATATGCACAAAGCTCCAACGAAAGACTTGTCAAATGTGTGTGCTTGGGGTCCGAAGTGCTTGATAATGTGACCGTTGTACTCAGGCTGACGGGACGAAGATGTTTCCTCGATAAGAGAAACAAGTAAAATTGGTAAGAATATAAATAAATGTATCAAAACGTAAATAGAAAGTTGAGTAAAATGTCCTGGTAACTAAAGACAGCGGGCCTTTTTTTTCTTTCTTTTTTTTCTCCTTGAGTTGCTTCCTTTGCTGTAAAAAAACAAAGACCCTATACTCTCCCTGTCTTCAAACATAGTGAACAAAACGCAAACGCAGGGAGCTCTTATTCCCTGTCTGCATGTCTGTATGTTCGTGTTTGTCAGTCTGTCAAGCTAGTCGGAAGAAATATTGCTGTTTGTTTATACTCATGGATGTCTTGGGTCAGAAACAATAACGCGAGCACACACGGATCCAATATACGGAGGACGCGCGTCACAGTGTTGGACTAAACGAGTGAAGCAAACATGACAGCGCTTTAGGGTCCAGCGTCCGGGCGTCATCCATCACCCGCTGTATCACAAACACAAAGAGAGACGTTTAGAAGAGATGTATATTTATTCTAATCCCGGTGAACTATTGATTTAGACTTAGTTTCCCTCGCAACGTAAAGAGATAATTTTTCTACGGTAAAGGAAGCAACTCAAAGGCAAAAATAAATGTCAGAAAATGTCCGCTAAGCGCTCTAGAGAACTAAATGTAATCTTGGCAAAATGTTGCAGAAAGTCTTTAACTCAACTGCATTTCATAACACGTGTTCAGTTTACTATACGTCGTGTCTCCAAGCAATTGTATCCTGCACTCAACCTCAATTCGCCACAGTCGTAAATATAACAAAAAGACGAGTTGTCAGTTGCGGCAGTCGAGCACACATTACACGTAACCTGAACGGAGCTGCATAATTGCAGCTTTAATCCAGGTATTAAGTCCTCTGTGGCCTTGTCTTGCACCACTTTCCGACGAGCATTTCAGGTTGCCACAAATATTTATGATGCCTCTACTACTACTACCACTACTACAGTACTACTACTACTACTACTACTACTACTACTACTACTACTACTATTACTACTATTACTACTACTACTTATACTTCAAATACAAATACAAATATTAAGACCACTACTACTGCTACTCCTACTACTACTACTACTACTACTACTACTACTATTACTACTACTGCTACCACCACCACCACCACCCATCATGATCACGACAACGGCGACGATAATAATGACAAGGAACATCACAATTGAGAAAATTACTTTGAATCGTAAACTACTATCATCATCCACAATAAGAGCCATTCATCGAAGGTTTCTGGGTAAATACACTTCCCGGGGCGAGGAGCAGCGGGGTAATACTCAGGGAAGCGGAAGAGGAGGCGGCGTGGAATCAGCTCTCGTGCGACGGCGAACAAAAGGGGTCGGAGGTAGTTGCTTGCACGTGTTTTTCTTTCTTCTTTTGGGCAGCGAGCAGCACATTTGGAGGATAAGGTCAAGCGGTGTTGTGCTGTGCTATGCTGTGCTGTGCTGTGCTGTGCTGTGCTGTGCTTAGCTAGGATGATTTTGAGTCGAAACACACACACACACACACACACACACACACACACACACACACACACACACACACACACACACACACACACACAAGAAAAATATTTAACAACTTCAAAACAAAGACAAAAAACAAATTTGCAGCCACGGAAACTCTGGAACGATTTGAAAAACAGAGTTGATGCATTAACTATTTTTTTCTGGTTTGCATCCAAATCGCTGACTTTTGCTACTTTGTTTCGCATCAACGATCATTACGTGGCCAGATGATTATTTCCTTTGTTTATGTTTTTACGTGGATGTTAGCATTGTTCTTTCTCATTACCCGGAACGACTCCTTTAGTTCAGTGCCCGCCAAACTTTCCACTCAGATCCCGTCCACCCTCTGCCCCTCTCTCTACCCAACGTTCATCAGTCACGTGGATTTACACTAAGCCTTTAGCAAACAGTAGAATACGGCAGTAGTGGTAACATACGTCCATATTCTCAGACACCTCCGCCCCTCACATCAACTATTTCCAAAGGCTGAATAGGAGATTAATCGGGTTCTTATGAATACTCTTTTCACATTTATGATAAGTAAGAAAGGTCAGTCTATACGCCAGTCATACAATTATCTCTGTAAATGCCCACAGCTCCTATGCAAGCTTCGTCAAATGTGTGTGCTTGGGCGCCGAAATGTTTAAGAATATAGCTGATGCACTCCTCAGGCCTTTCTGTGCCTCCACGCTCCACCCTCTCCTCCCTCACCTGTCGTCCACACTACCATCCCCCTCGCCTTTCTCCTCTCCTCGCCCTCCTTCCCCCCCTCACCCACCGTCTCCTCTCTTCGTCCTTCCTACTTCCCTCACCTGCCGTCTCCTCTCACCTTCCCTCACCTTTCTCCTCTCCTCGCCCTCCTTCCTTCCCTCACCTGCCGTCTCCTCTCCCCTCCCCTCACCTTTCTTCTCTCCTCACACTCTTCCCCTCCCTCTCCATCTCTCTCCTTTCACCATCTCACGACTCCTAAGAAACTGCCGCAGATTTGCATAGTTATTAAAGAGTTGCCTCGAAAAAAATCGCCCCCGCTTAAAACACAGAAAAGAAGGAAAGGTGTCTCTTACCTTTAAAAATAGACGTTCTCGGTAACGTAAACAGTCATGTTTACTTCATAAACCGCGTGTTAGTTGCACTTTTTTAAATATTTATATCTAGGAAGCGAGAGCAAGATGGTCCATTTTCAGCAACAATATTTCCTGGCTCATTTCAGGTACGTACATAGTCTTACACTTCAACTTTATACAAAAGCCAAAACGGAGAGGCTGTAAACTCTTGATAGACTAAAGAAGAGGTCGTTAAGCACCGCCACACACACAGTGGAATATTTGATGAAAAAACTTTCGCAATTTTTCGGTCATTATGAACCTTCTTAATTCATCAGCGAAAAAGCTACGGAAAGTATGAAAATAAAAATAGGAAGGCTTTTTAAATTTGTCATTAAATGATGCAGGAAATAAAGGTCTTGGTTATATCTTGATTGTGGGAAAAAAGCCTGAGCTGGTAAAAAAAAAACAGGCAGTGAAGTTTTAAAAACACCTTCGTTAGAAAAGACACACATGCCTGCTAGAGTTTAAGTGAAAAAAGTAATGGTAAATAATAATGAATAGTAAAAATAATAATAATAATAATAATAATAATAATAATAATAATAATAATAATAATAATAATAATAATAATAATAATAATAATAATAATAATAATAATAATAATAATAGTTACAATATAATAAATTTCACGCGCACATTTTAAACCCAAACGGATGAAAATAACAACCGGCTCGGAATTCTAACACCACCACTCAAAATGTTCTACTACAAACACTGACTGATGTTTGGCGCGTGCGATGAAACTGAAAAGTTGATTATATTTGGGAAAATGAAAAATTCTATCCCTACTCTCTGGCACGCGCAGGAAGCGTTGCTACTCATTCAATTTATTATTCAGGTTTTCAGAATAGTTGATTTAAAACAAGCAACTGCTTGTCACTTTATAATAAATATCTGTCTAGATTTTTGCTTCTAATATTATTTACTAGGGAAAATAAATGCATTCCAACATTGGGAGCAGCGCCTGGCGGGCTTTTTTGTGAGTTTCCTTTTTTTCCCCTTGAGTTGCCTCCCTTGATGTAAAGAAAAAAAATCAAAAGGTCACTGGGTCGTGGGTGCTGGTCGTCGAGGCGCCGCAGACCCGAGTCTCGATACCATCTATGGCTGGTGTGATTTAAAGAAATATCAAGATAAATATAAAGGTAAAGGTAAAGTTGGGGGCATACGCTGTAGCAGCGCGTGGCCTCGGTGCTCATCTCCGCAACATTGGCCCTTGAGCCTGTGGTGGGAGGGATCCCATTACCCCGGGATACAGGGCCAGTGTGACATCCGGGTTACCACAGTTTACCTTCCCCAGGTTTCCCCAGGTACCCATTTATCGACCACCCCGAGAGGGAGGATGAACAGCTGGGTGAGCTGCACGCCGACTGCCCGGGCCGGGATTCGAACCCGGGCCCGCGGAGTAGAAGCCAGGCACGCTGACCACTAGGCCAGGAGGAGATAAATATACACTAAGTTATTTCAAGTGGCCATACACTTCATAAACCCCTGCTGCTCCAGAACCCGCTCCATAGTAGTCCCCCTTTTTCCTCCTCCTCCTTACCCACCCCATCCATCCCATCCCCTCACACCCATACATTCACACCCAATCTTTCAGCCCTTCCTCTGAACCTCATGCCACCCTCTTCCCAACCCACGCATTTCCCTTTCCCTCGCCACATTGACACATACTCCTCACTCTCGTCCCCTCCTCTTCCCTTCACTTTCCCTTTCATTCCCCTCTTTTCTAGCAGTCACTGCAAGACATCAAGGAAGGTGTGGCCGCCAAACGTTCCGGAGAGAGATGTGGAACCAGCCTCTACACTGGTCACGGCGGAGCAGCGACGCAATAACTCAGTGGCTCTTAATCTTCCCGAGCCCTCCCCCGTCCCGCCGGCCGTCCCTCACCTCCGCCGCTCTCTCAACCCTCTCACGCGCGCGATAAACTTAAGAGAATTTTTGCTTCGCGTAACCGCAGGATATTTTTTTCCTCTGACAAACTATATTTTTCTCTAAGTTTGTCACGGAACCATTAATCTAAACATTTAAAGCTCTCTTCTTAATACCATTTAACTAATACAAATGGTTTTCAGCTTCGAGTAACTGCATTATGAAGATTATAAATATTTTTAGCGAAGAGCAACTGATTCACTCCAATATATTTGTCACGTAACCATTATTCCACATTCATTAAAACCCTCATCTTCATACCACTTAACTGACAAATGATTTCAAGCTTTGAGTGACTACAACATGACGATTCAAAATATCTATAGTGCATGGGGAGTAACTGATTCACCTTGGATGCCTCTCTGATTCACGCTTAAAATTCATAAAACTCCACACTGCAAAATAAAAACCTTGGGATATGTTACAGTGACCTCAAAGCCGCACAATGAACAAGAGAGACACGATGAAGTGATCCCTTAAACTGCTGAGTCAATGACAGAGAACAATACGACTCCCAACACACCGAGATGCGAACATGCAGAACATGAGCTCAAGGGGGGGGGGGAGAGAGAGAGAGAGAGAGAGAGAGAGAGAGAGAGAGAGAGAGAGAGAGAGAGAGAGAGAGAGAGAGAGAGAGAGAGAGAGAGAGAGAGAGAGAGAGAGAGAGAGAGAGAGAGAGAGAGTAAACATTACCTGCTCTCTGTCACAAATAAACAACTTTATTAGCCTTAAAAGCAAACATCTATAAAGAACCCACATGACAAGGTCTTACGTGCCAGTGAAAACCCAAACAAGTGAACACAAAACATCGTCCGCTACCGACGCAGCAAATCGGACTTTACTTCACAACCAAACTTTTAAAAGCTCTGCCGGAATCGGGGAATAAACCAACTTGCGTCTACTCCATACACTCCAATTACTGTCGTGCCAATCACTCCCTCAGGTCCCTCACTCCCGTAGCGTAGAGGCCCGTATTGTGATCCATGTTGATGGCGTACGAGTTGCCAGTCTCCACCAGATGTCATTTGGGTTGCCAGACAATATTACAAGGATTAAGTATCTACCTCGCCTTTGAAACTGAATTGGGATCTATCCATCTTTTATATGGTTGTCTTTCATGAGCCAATTAATAAAACCTAGTGAAATGGTTATGTTAAATTCAAAGTAAGTGCTAAGCAATCTTTCCTATTCCTATTCCTATTCCAATATCTTCCTATCTTATGTTCGTGGGAGCAGTGCCTGGCGGGATTCTTTTATCTCTGTTGTTTTTGTTCGTCAACTGATTCCTTTGCTGTAAAATAGTGACACATCAACTCCCACTCTGTATTACCTGAATCACATACAATTTTGATCCGAAAGGAAAAACAATGTTAGTAAGACAACCACCCCTTTACTTGGCATATCCCAGAGTTATCATTCCTTTAGTTCTGGTCATGCCTTCTGAGCTTAACCAGTCCATCCTTCGCTCAGGATCACAGTGGAATCTTTACAGTTTCATTACTTCCCAAAGCGACTGTGACACCCGACCACAGCACACAATACGGCGCCACAATGCCCCTACAAAAGATATACCACCCAATGACCCTATATTTACGCCCACAGGTAGACTGACTTCGGGACCGATATATTTCTGTTGTCAACTCCCAAAATACATATAAGTGTTGCATTAGGTTCAATTGCTTGCTAAAATAATATAACATCAATGTGTAGTATCTCTATGACATACAGCTCCGACTAGCAACCACTCTTACTCATTATAAATAATCATGCAAAAGTTAAGCCATATCGGTACCGTATTTTCTGAGTACTGATTACCTTTCCTTCTTCTTTAGCGCAGATCATAAAGTGTCGTCCCAATGAGCTCGATAGTCGCAGGGCAATACCGGTAAAAGCAGTGTCGTGTATCTTTGACTCTAAAAAGCATTTCTACCATATCCTTGAAGACACGTGGATACATACTCTCGCCAATATGGGGCCACAGACGTACCAAGATAGCCAATCACGAATGGGAGGACACACACACACACACACACACACACACACACACACACACACACACACACACACACACACACACACACACCGTCCCTTGAACCCTAAACAGACCCAGGCCCAGTATTCCCGCCCCTCTGAGTGACACCCTAAACTGGTTTACCAAGAGATAACCTCGACGGTCCCTTGATCTCCTCACACCTCAAACACCCACACGACCACCTGGCGGATGTAAAATAAAATAAGACTCTCAACCATGCATTCTCATCACGAAATCAGGATGTCAGAAAGTTGGCAGCCAGTCGTCGTTACTAGAATTCAAAAGCCAAAACGTGTGTCAGCAATAAACTTTCAGACCGGTAGGCTGTGTAAATGTTTTTGTTGTTTGTTTGTTAGTGTTTACTTGAGTGTTCGTGTGTTTGATTGTGTTTCTTTAGTGTGTGTATGTGTTTCTGTGTAAGCTTATGTATTACTTCAGTTTGAGCATGCATTATAAACCTCATTCATGAGACAGATATAAAAAAATCGTTTGTACCAAAAAGCATCGTACCCTATAATCATTTGAAAACATGATAGTGAGTGGGTGATTAATTACTTGTGAGAATGTGTGAAAGTGTGATGGGTCCTGCGACTGATTGTGTTTTTATTGTGTTTTTATGTGTAGCTGAAGATATTTTTACATTTTTAATGATTTTATATTTCTATTAACTTTACATTTTTTTTTAGCAATTTTATATCTTTTTTGGAACTTATTGTAATATGGAGCTCTAGCCACAAAGAATTTCAATTTGTATGCATTGCTATGTTGCAAACTGACAATAAAGTTATCTATCATCTATCTATCTAAATATTTTCGTGATTTAGCTCATTTAATTAGATAAAAACAATATACCTATTTCATGAGAGGGAAAAGCCATAAAAAACAAAAAGTAAAAGTGGAGAGAAATGAGGAAAAGAGTAACATTATCTATCTATCTAAAGCTTTTGAATCAATCCTTAACCGGAAGATTCAAAAGCACCTTTCCACTTCTAATCTTCTATCTGATCGCCAGTATGGATTCCCCAAGGGGCGTTCTACTGGCGATCTTCTTGCTCTCTTAACTGACTCTTGGTCATCCTCTCTTAGCAGTTTCGGTGAAACTTTCTCTGTTGCGCTAGACATATCGAAAGACTTCGATAGAGTCTGGCACCAGTCTTTGCTTTCTAAACCGCCCTCTTTCGGATTCTATCCCTCTGTCTGTTCCTTTATCTCCAGTTTCCTTTCCGGCCGTTCTATCTCTGCGGTGGTAGACGGTCACTGCTCTTCCCCTAAACCTATCAACAGTGGCGTTCCACAGGGCCCTGTCCTATCACCCACTCTCTTCCTGTTATTCATCAATGATCTTCTTTCCATAACAAACTGTCCTGTTCACTCACACGCCGACGACTCCACTCTGCACTATTCAACTTCTTTCAATAGAAGACCATCAAAACAGGAAGTACACAACTCCAGACTGGAGGCTGCAGAACGCTTAACCTCAGACCTTGCTATCATTTCCGATTGGGACAGAAGGAACCTTGTGTCCATCAATGCCTAAAAAACTCAATTTCTCCACCTATCAACTCGACACAATCTTCCAAACACCTATCCCCTATTCTTCGATAACACTCAGCTGTCACCTTCTTCAACACTAAACATCCTTGGTCTATCCTTAACTCAAAATCTCAACTGGAAACTTCATATCTCCTCTCTCGCTAAATCAGCTTCCTCGAGTGGGCGTTCTGTATCGTCTCCGCCAGTTCTTCTCCCCCGCGCAGTTGCTATCCATATACAGGGGCCTTGTCCGCCCTCGTATGAAGTATGCATCTCATGTGTGGGGGGGCTCCACCCACACAGCTCTTCTGGACAGAGTGGAGGCTAAGGCTCTTCGTCTCATCAGCTCTCCTCCTCCTACTGATAGTCTTCTTCCTCTTAAATTCCGCCGCGATGTTGCCTCTCTTTCTACCTTCTATCGATATTTCCACGCTGACTGCTCTTCTGAACTTGCTAACTGCATGCCTCCCCCCCTCCCGCGGCCCCGCTGCACACGACTTTCTACTCATGCTCATCCCTATACTGTCCAAGCCCCTTATGCAAGAGTCAACCAGCATCTTCACTCTTTCATCCCTCACGCTGGTAAACTCTGGAACAATCTTCCTTCATCTGTATTTCCTCCTGCCTACGACTTGAACTCTTTCAAGAGGAGGGTATCAGGACACCTCTCCTCCCGAATTTGACCTTGCTTTTGGCCACCTCTTCTGATTCTTTTATGGGAGCAGCGATTAGCGGGCTTTTTTTTATTATTGTTTTCTTTTGTGCCCTTGAGCTGCCTCCTTGTTGTAAAAAAAAAAAAAAAACACAGATGAAAAGATAAGAGAACTGACATTAAGAAAACACTCTGATGCTGCACCGGAAAAGAAAAATCTCGAGTCACAAACGTTTCCGGCGAGCTGGCTATTGATCGGCGGAGCAGCGGAGGTAAACACGGGCGGGACAGGATGAAAACAGACTAAATTTACTATTTTCCTTCAAGTGGACGACGCGAGGGGGTGGTCGGGCGTATGACACGGAGGAAGGGAGGGGTTTGTCCGTAGCTTTGACAGACGGAGGAAAAAAAAGATGGAGCGGAGAAAAATAATATATGAATTCATTTTCACGACTGAGCGGCGACTGTTTGTTCACTTTATCTTATTAGCGACGCGGCGAGCAGGTCTGAGGCGGCAGGTGAGGAACGGAAGGCGAGGTGGAGGTACACTCTTTAATGAGGTGTTTAAATACCGTTGTTGAGATGCCGCCCTAGTAAAGGTGAGCGCCAGGTGAAGGGACTACCGGCCTCTGAAATGCTGGTGAGGGTTACTTTATTTACCAGTCTTTATTTCGTAACAGTAGGTGAGGAGCGGAAGGCGAGGTGGAGGTATACTCTTTAATGAGGCGTTTAAATATTGTTGTTGATATGCCGCCCCAGTAAAGGTGAGCGCCAGGTGAGGGGTCTACCGGCCTCTGAAAATCTGGTGAAGGTTACTTTACTTACCAGTCTTTATTTCGTAACACTCCCTAGATATAATGCCACGATTTGTATGAGTTTAAGACGGCTCATGAAAGCTAACACTGGGATATCTTTTAGTTGCTATTGGTATACGTTTCATTTATTTTAATCAAGGGTGGGGGTTACCTTGTTTACTAGTCTTTAATTCGTAACACCTGCTAGATATACTGTCATAATTTCCGTGACAAAAACGGCTCATGAAAACTGACACTGGGACATCTTTTCGTTGCTTTGGGTATACATTTTATTCATTTTAATCAGGAGTGAGGGTTACTTATTAACTCATTTTCATTTCGCAACACTTGCTAGATATACTGACATAATTTCTTAATTTAAAAGAATCGGCACATGAGATCTGGCAGTAGGTCATCTTTTCGTTGCTATGGGTATAATTTTTATTTGCTTTAATCAAGGGAAAGGCATTTGCTGGCTGGCTGGGCGACCTTTATGGAGCATGTTGTTGACGATCTAAGTTGTCGTTTGAAGGGAAAGTCGAGGCTGATCAATAGCGAAACAAAGTTAAAGGAACTCTACCATGAACTGCTGCCCCGCGACGCTGGAAGACGGCCGCGTGCATATACGTCACCCGAGGAAAACTTTGATGTGAGCTGTTAGTTTCCTGAGCCTGCAGAGAGTTTCCCCAAACGTGAATGCGAATGTTTGTGTGTGTAGCCAAACAAAGGACGAGACTCGCGGTGGTGCTAAGGGGGGTAGGAGGGCGGGGGAGGGGGGTCAGGAAGCCCGGAGCAGCGGCGTGGAATTCAAAACAAAGGGTTATTTATATGTCAAGATCCGCTTATAAAGTTATGAATAGAAGCATAAAAGGTCTTAGGTCCATATTCTTAAACGTATTGGACTCCCATCACGACTATTTCCGCAGCCCACAGTGAAGATTCACCGGGTTTTCATGAGTATTCTTTCCTCGTTCATAGTGAGGCTGTCGTGTGAAGCAATTATTAGGGTCACATAACAACCCATGAAATTCCAGCAACTTCTACGAGAGGCTCTTCAAGCAAGCGAACTGGGATGCCGAGACGTTTAAGAATACGCCGTGGGCTTACACACGCACTGTCTATCGAACCTGACAGGAAAGGCAGAAGGTGGCAAGACGAAGCACGAGACGATGCATGTTTAGCAGCGTGAGAGAAAACGTAAATTTAGACAAATGGTTTGATTTGTGAGAGGGAAAAGGAGCAACAAATATTAATCTTGTTTGTGAGCATTTCCTTGTGAGCGTGTTTTATGTTCGTTATCTGAGAGCGTTGCCGACTGGTGTGTAATTCACCACGGCCTGATCACGAGTTGGACTCGCTTTCGCCAGCGGGTACCCTCCCGACACGAGCAAGTGCATGTTCATTATCGTCGATCTCTGGGTACTGTCAGGACCTCACACACCACACACCCCATTCCCCTAGCTCAAGGGGGGACAGTAACCATTCCTAGTCAACGGAAAGAATCCGGCCTGAGCGGGGCTGAAACCGCCGCCTGTTTGGCCGTGAAGCCTTGCAGCGCGGCGCTCTAGCCGATTAAGCTACCGGTGTGTGTGTGTGTGTGTGTGTGTGTGTGTGTGTGTGTGTGTGTGTGTGTGTGTGTGTGTGTGTGTGTGTGTGTGTGTGTGTGTGTGTGTGTGTGTGTGTGTGTGTACCCGCACCCACATGATTGCGTTATCAGCGTGCACTTCCGCTTTCCCGTAACCATTATTTAAGAGCTTTGTTTCTGTGCATTCCCACCGTGGAAGTGTTCTGCATGCGATATTTATCCTTAATTTTACGCAGAGATACTTCACCTATACGTTATCTGAGCGCATTGCCCGCATTTCCTTGTACGCACGAAGTTAGTGTATATCATAGACGCTGAAGGGAAGATTCCGATCGCAGGAGCTCCGGCACCCTCAGGAACCTCAAACGAATCCAGAGCCACGTGACCTTTGCTTCCGCTCCCAATCGTGAACACAAATCACCGGAGTTTGTAATCTTGGTAATGGCGCGAAGGAGAATTGTCTGGAGGGGGGAGGGGGGGGGGGGAGAGGAGGAGGGAGGTGAGGAGGGGAGAGAAAGGAGAGGGAGTGGAGGGGAGAGAAAGGAGAGGGAGAGGAGGCGAACTGGGTACATATTCAGAGGGGGGGGGAGGGGGGGGCGTGAAAAAGAGAGAGAGAGAGAGAGAGAGAGAGAGAAGCAGACAGACATACAGACAGACAAACAAAGAAAGACAAAGAGTGAAAGAAATAGAAATCCTAGTTGAAGAGAATAATATACCTTGAAGATTGTAAATCGTTGGAAACATAACGCCATAAAACTTGTACGGGTCTAATTTCTCTCCTAAAATGTTGTAAATAAAGGAGCAACTCTATCGGTGCAGTGACTTAACACCGTTCACTGTAGTCATTCATCAAGATCAGACAAAATAAAACTATGCTAGTGAAAACTCTAGCATTTATCAGAGGAAAGAAATATGATTGCATGCCATTCAATCGTTCCTCGACGTCAATCACGTTTATTTGTATTTATCAATTATTTAGATTACAGCTCATCTTCCTGCTGATGGATCGCTCGCAGAGAGTGCAATCAATCACTCATTGAACGCACGGCAGCCGGGAAGTTCGCGAGCCGGTGAATATGAACGACTACAGGGCGTGAGTGGAGCGCTGTTGCCGGTTGGTTACTGAGCCGGGAGGGTGGACAGGGAGCCGTGGATTTAAAGTCCTGGCGATAATTGATTATCTCGGATGGTTGAAGGAAAGGCTGTAATCAGAAAATAGATAAAGAAGAGGTTATATCTTAATAATAAGGAGTCACTTTCTAAATCTGCCCGTACAAAACATTAATCCCTCATGCCAGGAAGTTATAAACTTTGGCTTTATATACTGGGCTATATATATTCTTCGTGTCAAAGTGGTTGCGAGTAATGTGGCAAATATATTATTTTGCAGTGCATTACAAGTTAATGTAATAAAAGAAAAATACGGGCAATACATCCCAAACTCCAAAGTTGAATTTTACTTATAAAATTCGCTCGTAATGAAAACTCTTCTACAACGCAGACATACCGTTGAACTTCGTGTTGTTTTGGTTGCCAAGTGAGGCACGGTGCTCACCAGTAACATAGGAGATGCTTTGTGTCTGTGTGGTCCATTTGTCTCTGTGTTGCATATCCCTTCTCTTCGCCAAGTTGTTGTAGATGTAAAACGAAACACCGCTTACTACGGAAGCTATATATTGAAATTGACAGCCGCTGAATGTACATGTACATTATAAACTTCCGAAAGTACTAGCGAGACAGTCGCTATCATTTCGTGTGAGGGATATGACACTGAGTTTGCTCTTCTATACGACGTTCAACGAGCGTCACAAATATGCATAAATAGTACACTGACGGAAAGATTTCAATGACGCTAACACAACCTTCGTAAGGAGGGAGAGACATAAAACGGCGTCACCAAGGAATATAATTTTCCAGAAAATACGAAAAAAATATCTTTGGAGGATGATTCTTCAAAAAAGACTAGTAAAAGCTCACACCAACACACAACGAAATAAGCAAAGGGGTACAAATATCGCCAAGGTAACGAGAACAAGCTCCCACCTTTTGGTTCCTCGCTCCACACAGTTCTGGGGTTACAAGTTAAACCCGGTAACGTTGTAAACCTCTTCTAGAATATTAGGCTGCCACTACGAGCTGTGGGTGTGGTTTTCCTGGTCTTCCATTTTCGGCTTTAATATCTATTTATTTTTCAATACCAAACAACAACAGTAAGTACCCAGCAAACGAATTCGGAAGATCGGTACTTAAGTAAAATAAAAATTATCAGTGTCTTCATGGTCTTTCACTTTTGACTAAGAAATGACTCTTTTTATACCCTACCAAACGACACCGGTGAGATATCCAGCATAGAAATTCGAAAGACAGGTACATAAGTAAATGAATAGTGTTATAATTCAAGCACATTTTCTGGGTACGCAGCAGATGAATTCGGAAGCTCGGGACCAAAGTAAAAATAACCAGTGTTGTAATTCAGGAACCTTTTCTCAGTACGCCTGGCTAAAGGACGACAGAATACAATGAAGTGAACCATACAATGCACACGGACACAATGGATGACAGGTAAAAAGAAAACTAAAGGCGAACATTAAAATAGAATGCTAAGTTTCTCTGACGAGGCCTTTTTTCCAGTCCAGGACGCCTCTACAATAATGCAACGGCAACAAACGGCGGGGCCCAACGGTGTGTGTACAGGATAAGGTAACTCAGCCCCCCGAGAGCTAACGAACGGTAATTTGCAAGGAGCGCAGCCTCGTCCTGGAGAGACGCCAAACTAGCGCCAGTACAAACATACACGAGAACAAAAAGAACGGAGGCGCTATAGAAAGTTTTTTGCTCTGTCTGTTCTCTCTTTTCTCTTCCCTTCTCTCTCTCTCTTCTAGGTTTGTGAGTTGTTATGTAATCGATCGACACCGTAATAGACAGACCTAGTGCTCCAAAATACCGGTTTCACTGTTATCCGCTTCAGTTTTCTGTGTCTGATGAAGTGACTCAGAAGTTGATATGGAATATGTCGCCAGCGTCTTTGAATCAGTGCGGAAAAGTCAAGTAACTCTGACGCAATCAGACTTCTTTGATCTGTGGATGGAAACTTCTGAGGACGTAATCAAGGACGAGTTAATAGATTCCGTAGAGGCTTTTTTTTCTTTCAAGACTCGACACCAATTCCAAGAAAAAAATCATCTTGCTCTTCAGTCGTTACGGATGAAGTTAACTTTTCCTTCTACTTACGAGACATCTACTTTGATTTGTGGTACACTCTTGATGCTCAGACATAGCTATATCAGATCAATGCACAAAAAATCATTTCAGCTTTTATAATGTGGACACACTTGAGTGAGAAAACATGCTGTAGTACCGTATGTTGCGTTATGTAAAAGGGAACGATCGTTATCAACACAGTTACTGCCAGGAGAAACACAGAGAAATATAAATTAAAGTGATAACGATTAGTATTGCTTTCTTTAGTGACGTGATAGAGAGGGAACTTCTCGTCCTCAAATTCTACATTTTTTTTCTCGTAAAATGTTTTTTCTCATTTTCTTTTTTACGGTTATATGCTATTTTTGTTATATATATATATATATATATATATATATATATATATATATATATATATATATATATATATATATATATATATATATATATATATATATATATATCCTAAAGCTCTGAAGATGGTGACGCATTGGCTGCTTCAAACACTCTGGACAAACAACTCCGGCAGCAGCGACAGGTGTGCTGGAGGTGGGGGAGGCTGAGGCTTATCCAAAAAAATCATAAAAAAATATAATTATTGCGAAAAAAAATACTTTTCTTTCTTTGTGTTTTACAATAAATGCATTAAATTTTCTTATTTACGTTTTCAGAGAAACTTCGACATTTTAACATAGTGCAGTTTCTTGTCAGTGTAACAAAAAAAAATCTACTCCTGAAGTATATTTTGATAACCTTCAGCTTTGCTTGTTCAGTCTATTTCGACATACAAAATAAATTTGGCCTTCGCTTTTTCTCACAAATATGTGATATCCTTTCTTCAGACTTTAAATGGAAAGTTTTTCTGTTTACTAAGACAAACTTATAAAGCAGTTTTCCTATTCAATTTTTTAAAAACATACCACGTATTGGCTGTGAGAATTGCAGTTGACAAAATCTTTAAACGAATTTTAGTAATTTCAATAAATGTAATAATACAGAAAGCTTCTCCGAAAAGATCACTTTTTTTTTCCTGACTCCAAAAAACAATTTTTGATCCGATTCATTGCAGGAAGGGCGGCGGGTAATCAGGCGGTGACAAGTGAGTCAAGAGAAGGCAATCACGGCGCATGGTGGGGCAGTGATTAATCTGACGCGGCGGGGAGGGGAGGATAAGATGGGAGGAGAGGGGAGGGAAGGGGAGGGGAGGAGACGAGCAAGGAGGAAGGGGAGGAATGAGTGAAGGGCTGCAGAGCTACAAGGACCTTTTACGGTGGAAGTGATGGCCATTTTTGTGATTTTTTTTTCATATATCTGATGCTTTATTTAACAAATCATGATTTTTGGTTCCGACGCCCAATTCATACTTTTCCTATACATGCCAGTCAGTATTTGGACATTGAAAATTATTCTCTTATGTTTGCTAACTCGAACATAACACTTACTATTTCCTCATGAGCGGTTTGAAAGTTTTTAATAACTCACGTACAAAATAAGATCAAGAAGTATCTCTCCATCTATTTAAAAGCTTTTCACATTCCTTAAATCATTTCGATTGTCATTTGCAATCACCATTAAAATCATTCAGTCGTTTATGCTCTTTTTACTACGATCAAGCCAATGCTTTACCAATTTTGCCATATTGGGGATAGTATTTCCTAAAGTATTAAATATTGAGAGAGAGAGAGAGAGAGAGAGAGAGAGAGAGAGAGAGAGAGAGAGAGAGACTAAACATAGAAATGAATAAATATAAACAAAATCAATACCCTTTCTACTCTGAACATCACGTCATTAAAAATTACCCTACGGCTGAATGTGAAGTAATAAATTCAATTCTACTAACGAGGGAGCAAACTGGGTAACAGATAACATGTGGGGAGAAGCGCGGTCTTCCTGTGGTTACGTTGTTGGGTTAGTCTGGGTGTGAGTCAGGATTGGTTTCTATTACACTATGGTGACAAACACAATGACAGGGAATGGAGTGGACATTGGTGAAATTCTTCGAAGAAAATAATATAATAAATAATTCGCAACATGGCTTCCGTAGTAAACGTTCGTGTTTGACTAACTTACTTGATTTTTTTCACTATATTTTTGAGGTGTTCGATGAAAGCAGATCAGTAGATATCATATATCTGGATTTTCAAAAGGCATTTGATAAGGTCCCCCACCAACGATTGCTCAGCAAACTACTGGCGCACGGTATCTCGGGTAACATTCACAATTGGCTTGCGGACTGGCTCTCTGAGCGGAAACAGAGAGTAGTTCTAAACGGTGTTACATCTAACTGGCTCGATGTCAAAAGCGGCGTACCTCAAGGATCAGTGCTTGGCCCCATGCTCTTCTTAATTTATGTTAATGATATCGATGATGGGCTCACTTGCAAAGTATCAAAATTTGCTGATGACACAAAAATTGCTAGTAAAGTAACTGCGATACTCGACGAAGAAGCTTTACAATCAAATATAGATCGACTTGCACGTTGGGCCAATCAATGGCAAATGAAATTTAACGTTGACAAATGTAAAGTGTTGCACATCGGAAAAAATAACAATCGCGTTCGGTACGTAATGAATGGCCAACAACTTTCTGCAGTAAGTAAAGAAAAGGAGTGTTTAAAATGTTCAAAGGATTCAGTGATATTAATGCGGAAGATTACTTTACAATTGATCGATCAAAGAGAACAAGAAGAAATCACAATTTGAAGATAAGTGGTAAAAGATTCTCGTCGCACGAAGCTAAACACTTCTTCTTCAATCGAGTTGTTAATGTTTGGAACTCTCTACCTTGTGATGTCGTTGATAGTACAACAGTTACGGCCTTCAAGAATAGATTAGACAAGTGTTTTGAATCCAACCAGCAACTTAGATATTACTCATTGTCGTAATAACGTTAAGTTCTTTCGAATACTGGTGTCCTTGTCCGCTTTTATCGCCGGGTTAGTGGTAGCAGTAATGGTAGTTCTTTCCTCTTTCCTACATAAATTCCATGCAGTTTTTCCATGCTGCATGGTTCTTTTTCCTTTCCTGCCAGCTTTGGCTGGAGGGATGGGGGGGTGGGGAGGAGCCTTCGCCTTTGCTGTCCTTCATCTTCCACCTTTGATTAGATAGTTAGTGTAGCTTGTCACAAACAACCTCGTAAGGACTAGCAGGTCTGCTGTTGTTTGTTCTTCCTTTGTGTTCCTTTGTGCTTTCGTCGTCGTCGTAATAGGTTTACCCCTTAAATAGGGGAACAGGGCCTTTGCGCAAAGGCGGCCCTGTAAGGGGGGGCGGGCAATTTAAGTCCCGGCGGGTGTAGGCACCCCTTCACCCCCTCACCCCCTTTCCACCCCGTCACCCATTTTCCACCCCCTCACCCCCTTCCACCCCTTCACCCCCTTC
Source organism: Eriocheir sinensis (assembly GCF_024679095.1). Lineage (NCBI taxonomy): Eukaryota > Metazoa > Arthropoda > Malacostraca > Decapoda > Varunidae > Eriocheir > Eriocheir sinensis. The sequence continues at coordinate 10,234,187 of NC_066516.1, forward strand.
CACACCCTCACCCCCTCACCCATTTTCCACCCCTTCACCCCTTCACCCCCTTCCACCCTTTCACCCCCTTCCACCCCCTCACTCCCTTCCACCCCCTCCCCCCCTTTCACCCCCTCACCCCCTTCCGCCCTTCACCTCTTCCACCCCTCATCCCCTTCCACCCCTCATCCCTTCCACCCCTCACCCCATTCCACCCCTCACCCCTTCCACCCCTACACCCATTCACCCCCTTCCACCCTTTCACCCCTTCACCCGCTTCCACCCCCTCACCCCCTTCCCCCCCTAAACCCCCTTTCCCCCCTCACCCCCTTCCACCCCCCACCCCCCTGCCCCCAAAACGCCGGAAAATATGCAAAAAACAACAACGATAAACAAACTCATTTACATGAAAATATAAACATTCAAACATCATCCTCTCATAAAAGTGCAAATGCATGGCCCACATTCGCTCGCGCGCGGCCGCCCCCCCCCACACAAACGCGCCCCCACACACACACACACCCACACACACACACACACACACACACACACACACACAACACACACACACACAACTCTCGCCCCTCTCCCCTTTCCACCCCCTCACCCCCTTCCACCCCTTCACCCCCTTCCTCCCCCTCACCCCCTTCCACCCCCTCACCCCCTTCCTCCCCCTCACCCCCTTCCACCCCTTCCACCCCCTCACCCCCTTCCACCCCCTCACCCCATCCACCCCTCACCCCTTCCACCCCTCACCCCTCACACCCTTCCACCCCCCCACCCCCTCCCCACCCCACACCCCTTCCCCCCCCTACACCCCCTCACCCCTACACCCCCTCACCCCCTTCCACCCCCGCACATTCAGCATCAATATGAAATAATAAGATAAATAATTCGCAACATGGCTTCCGTAGTAAACGTTCGTGTTTAACTAACTTACTTGATTTTTTAAATTATATTTTTGAGGTGTTCGATGAAAGCAGATCAGTAGATATCATATATCTGGATTTTCAAAAGGCATTTGATAAGGTCCCCCACCAACGATTGCTCAGCAAACTACTGGCGCACGGTATCTCGGGTAACATTCACAATTGGCTTGCGGACTGGCTCTCTGAGCGGAAACAGAGAGTAGTTCTAAACGGTGTTACATCTAACTGGCTCGACGACAGAAGCGGCGTACCTCAAGGATCAGTGCTTGGCCCCATGCTCTTCTTAATTTATGTTAATGATATCGATGATGGGCTCACTTGCAAAGTATCAAAATTTGCTGATGACACAAAAATTGCTAGTAAAGTAACTGCGACACTCGACGAAGAAGCTTTACAATCAGATCTAGATCGACTTGCACATTGGGCCAATCAATGGCCAATGAAATTTAACGTTGACAAACGTAAAGTGTTGCACATCGGAAAAAATAACAATCGCGTTCGGTACGTAATGAATGGCCAACAACTTTCTGCAGTAAGTAAAGAAAAGGAGTGTTTAAAATGTTCAAAGGATTCAGTGATATTAATGCGGAAGATTACTTTACAATTGATCGATCAAAGAGAACAAGAAGAAATCACAATTTGAAGATAAGTGGTAAAAGATTCTCGTCGCACGAAGCTAAACACTTCTTCTTCAATCGAGTTGTTAATGTTTGGAACTCTCTACCTTGTGATGTCGTTGATAGTACAACAGTTACGGCCTTCAAGAATAGATTAGACAAGTGTTTTGAATCCAACCAGCAACTTAGATATTACTCATTGTCGTAATAACGTTAAGTTCTTTCGAATACTGGTGTCCTTGTCCGCTTTTATCGCCGGGTTAGTGGTAGCAGTAATGGTAGTTCTTTCCTCTTTCCTACATAAATTCCATGCAGTTTTTCCATGCTGCATGGTTCTTTTTCCTTTCCTGCCAGCTTTGGCTGGAGGGATGGGGGGGTGGGGAGGAGCCTTCGCCTTTGCTGTCCTTCATCTTCCACCTTTGATTAGATAGTTAGTGTAGCTTGTCACAAACAACCTCGTAAGGACTAGCAGGTCTGCTGTTGTTTGTTCTTCCTTTGTGTTCCTTTGTGCTTTCGTCGTCGTCGTAATAGGTTTACCCCTTAAATAGGGGAACAGGGCCTTTGCGCAAAGGCGGCCCTGTAAAGGGGGGCGGGCAATTTAAGTCCCGGCGGGTGTAGGCACCCCTTCACCCCCTCACCCCCTTTCCACCCCGTCACCCATTTTCCACCCCTCACCCCTTCCACCCCTTCACCCCTTCCACACCCTCACCCCTCACCCATTTTCCACCCCTTCACCCCTTCACCCCCTTCCACCCTTTCACCCCCTTCCACCCCCTCACTCCCTTCCACCCCCTCCCCCCCTTTCACCCCCTCACCCCCTTCCGCCCCTTCACCCTCTTCCACCCCCTCATCCCCTTCCACCCCCTCATCCCCTTCCACCCCTCACCCCATTCCACCCCTCACCCCTTCCACCCCTTCACCCTTCACCCCTTCCACCCTTTCACCCTTCACCTGCTTCCACCCCCTCACCCCTTCCACCCCTAAACCCCTTTCCCCTCACCCCTTCCACCCCCACCCCCTGCCCCCAAAACGCCGGAAAATATGCAAAAAACAACAACGATAAACAAACTCATTTACATGAAAATATAAACATTCAAACATCATCCTCTCATAAAAGTGCAAATGCATGGCCCACATTCGCTCGCGCGCGGCCGTCCCCCCACACACAAACGCGCACACACACACACACACACACACACACACACACACACACACACACACACACACACACACACACAACTCTCACACACCCTTCCTCCCCCTCACCCCCTTCCACCCCCTCACCCCCTTCCTCCCCCTCACCCCCTTCCACCCCCTTTCCACCCCCTCACCCCCTTCCACCCCCCTCACCCCCATCCACCCCCTCACCCCCTTCCACCCCCTCACCCCCTCACACCCTTCCACCCCCTCACCCCCTTTCCACCCCTCACCCCTTTCCACCCCTTCACGCCCTCACCCCTTCACCCCCTCACCCCCTTCCACCCCCGCACATTCAGCATCAATATGAAATAATAAGATAAATAATTCGCAACATGGCTTCCGTAGTAAACGTTCGTGTTTAACTAACTTACTTGATTTTTTAAATTATATTTTTGAGGTGTTCGATGAAAGCAGATCAGTAGATATCATATATCTGGATTTTCAAAAGGCATTTGATAAGGTCCCCCACCAACGATTGCTCAGCAAACTACTGGCGCACGGTATCTCGGGTAACATTCACAATTGGCTTGCGGACTGGCTCTCTGAGCGGAAACAGAGAGTAGTTCTAAACGGTGTTACATCTAACTGGCTCGACGACAGAAGCGGCGTACCTCAAGGATCAGTGCTTGGCCCCATGCTCTTCTTAATTTATGTTAATGATATCGATGATGGGCTCACTTGCAAAGTATCAAAATTTGCTGATGACACAAAAATTGCTAGTAAAGTAACTGCGACACTCGACGAAGAAGCTTTACAATCAGATCTAGATCGACTTGCACATTGGGCCAATCAATGGCCAATGAAATTTAACGTTGACAAACGTAAAGTGTTGCACATCGGAAAAAATAACAATCGCGTTCGGTACGTAATGAATAGCCAACAACTTTCTGCAGTAAGTAAAGAAAAGGATCTTGGAATCACTATATCAAGCGATTTAAAGCCCGGTCAGCATTGTTCAGAGGTAGTTAAAACTGCAAACAAATTGGTTGGCTTCATCGGACGACTCTTTAATAATAAATCGGAGAAAGTAATATTAAAACTGTATAATTCATTGGTTCGACCCCGTCTAGAGTACTGCGTACAGTTTTGGTCTCCCTACTACAGAAAAGACATAGAAAAGTTGGAACGGGTTCAACGAAGTGTAACAAAGATGATTCCTAGGTTGAGAAATTTATCATATGAACAAAGGCTTAAAGAAGTAAATTTATTCAGTCAATCAAAACGAAGAATGCGAGGCGATCTAATAGAAGTGCTTAAAATGTTCAAAGGATTCAGTGATATTAATGCGGAAGATTACTTTACAATTGATCGATCAAGTAGAGCAAGAAGAAATCACAATTTGAAGATAAGTGGTAAAAGATTCTCGTCGCACGAAGCTAAACACTTCTTCTTCAATCGAGTTGTTAATGTTTGGAACTCTCTTCCCTGTGATGTCGTTGATAGTACAACAGTTACGGCCTTCAATAATAGATTAGACAAGTGTTTTGAATCAAACCAGCAACTAAGATATTACTCATTGTCGTAATAACGTTAAGTTCTTTCGAATACTGGTGTCCTTGTCCGCTTTTATCGCCCGGTTAGTGATAGCAGTAATGGTAGTTCTTTCCTCTTTCCTACATAAATTCCATGCAGTTTTTCCATGCTGCATGGTTCTTTTTCCTTTCCTGCCAGCTTTGCTGTCCTTCATCTTCCACCTTTGATTAGATAGTTAGTGTAGCTTGTCACAAACAGCCTCGTAAGGACAGGCAGGTCTGCTGTTGTTTGTTCTTCCTTTGTGTTCCTTTGTGTTCACCTCCTTCCACCCCCTCACCCCCTTCTACCCCCTCACCCCCTTCCACCCCTTCACCCTCTCACCTTCTTCCACCCCTTCACACCTCACCCCCTTCCACCCCCTCACCCCCTTCCACCCCTTCACCCCCTTCCACCCCCTCACCCCTTTCCACCCCCTCACCCCCTTTCCACCCCCTCTCCCCCTTCAACCCCTTCACCCCCTCACCCCGTTCCACCCCTTCACCCCCTCACCCCCTTCCAACCCCTCACCCCCTTCCACCCCTTCACCCTCTTCCACCCCTTCACCCCCGCACCCCCTTCTACCCCCTCACCCCCGTCCTCCCCTTCCAACCCTTCACCCCCTTCCACCCCCTCACCCCCTTCCACCCCTTCACCCCCTTCCACCCCCTCACCCCCTTTCCACCCCTCACCCATTTTCCACCCCTCACCCCTTACCCTTCCACCCCTTCACCCCTTCCACCCCTCACCCCTTCCACCCCTCACCCCTTACCCATTTTCCACCCCTCACCCCCTTCCACCTTCATTCCCTTCCACCCCTCACCCCTTCCACCCCTCACCCATTTTCCACCCCTTCACCCCCTCACCCCCTCAACCCTTTCCACCCCTTCACCCTCTTCCACCCCTTCTCCCCTTCACCTTCTCACCCTCTTCCACCCCTTCACCCCTCACCCCCTTCCACCCCCTCACCCCCTTCCACCCCTCACCCCTTCCACCCCTTCACCCTCTTCCACCCCTCACCCCTTCCACCCCTTCACCCCTCACCCCTTCCACCCCTTCATCCCTTCACCCCTTCCACCCTTTCACCCTTCACCTGTTTCCATCCCTCACCCCTTCCACCCCTCACCCCTTCCACCCCATAACCCCTTTCCCCCTCACCCCTTCCAAACCCCTACCCCCCAGCCCCCAAAACGCTAGATAATATGCAAAAAAACAACAACGATAAACAAACTCATTTACATGAAAATACAAACATTCAGACATCATCCTCACATAAAAGTGCAAATGCATGGCCCACATTCACTCGCGCGCACCCGTCTCCCCACACACAAACGCACACACACACACACACACACACATACACACACACACACACACACACAAACACACACACACACACACAACTCTCGCCCCTCTCCCTACCTTCCACTCTAATAGTAAAAAAAAAAGGACAGTAAAAGACCAGGGGGGTGAAGATCAATATTTCCGCTCCACTCACAAAGTTTCCTTGAAATATTCACACGCTATGAATTTTTAAGCAGTTTTACGGTGAAGGAGACATACCGAGCGCCGTAAACACAATATTAAAAAAAACGTACTGCTCTTGAAAAGGTGAAAAAATACCAAATGACAAAAGTTAATAAAAAAAATTACATGAATTCCATAATGTTCGTGAAAATGACTAACGACTGTTCCATTTAATCGTAACTTAAAACAAAAATCAAGCACACACTTACCCGTCTCAGGGGAAGAAGGATATTCCACTGCACGTTATACTGTGTTCAGGTTGGTCTTCATGCCGCCGTTTCCGTCCACCCCTGCAAAGAAGTGGCCATCAGCAGCGTCCCAAGAATGCCAGGGCAAAGAGTGAAGAACTCAGAACGTCTCGCGCTAACACTCGCCATAAAGTTATCCGGCCATCACGAAGCGAGGGACACACCTGCATGCTCATCCAACGAAACACGACACACTACCAATATAAATGATTTTCTACAATAACCAAAAAAACAAATCACCTTTATAAATTTGAGGAACACAGATTTTAATTTGGATATTTTTGAAAGGATAATAGACAGATTTCTTTTTCAATCTTGCCTTCATTTGTTATATGCACCAGGGTCTTCGCCATCTTTTTACTGAAATAAATGAATGAATAATCCTGCTTCACAGATATTACGATTAGATTTTACAAAGATACGAAATCAGCAACCTTCAATCTTCCTTCAGAAAACTGAGAAACAGATATTGAAATTGCCAGACAACCACGCGCAGACTTTTCGTACTATAGTGAACAAAGACATGGCCTTCAAAACTCTGCTCAGCGTCTTCTCCGCGGCGTGTTCGTGTACCTTGGTGGTCACTGGGGCCTCGGCAGGGCACACACGTTGGGGTCAGCGTCCTGAGGTCCGAGGAGCAAGCACCGCCAAACAGCCTCTTTCATTCTCTGTTCCACCCACTTCCGTCCTTCGTACCCTCCGCGGCAGAACTTCACAAAGGCATCGTCGCTTCTTTCTCTCAGATATTCATTGTTTTCTTTCAGTGAATTCGTCTTTTGAAATAACTTTAGCTTCTCCTAATAGGGTTGAGCTAAATTTTAAGTATTTCAATTAAATAACTTCTGCATAAGTTCATCGTTACAGATTCAGAACTTAATTAGCTCACCAAAAAGTCCCCATAACCAAAATATCAATCATGGTGGACTTTCGTTCCCCAGAGCCATTTACATTATTGAGCACACCCACGTTCTCCCTCCCTGCCCACATACCTCCGTCAATTCCCTGAAATGTGCGCGTCTTCTGAACCCTGCTAAGCACATTTCCTTAACATTCAATCCAATATTTCATCTTTCTTCTGTCAAAAGAGAAATCCTTGGGCGACTTTAATGCTATTACTGGCTCGGGCGCACACTCACTCACACACACACACACACACACACACACACACACACACACACACACACACACACACACACACACACACACACACACACACACACACACACACACACACAAACACGCAGTCGTACACGCACACACACCCACATATCCACCCACACAGACACACGCACACACTCAGGGATCTAAGTCAGTAACAGCGGTGAGGAGTGCTGAACGGACCATGAAACAAAATATTATGAAGCATGAAAATGAACTCGTGCAGGGAGTGGCGCGGTGGTCCGCCGGGGAGGTGTCAGGGAGAGGAAAGTGTGTGGGAACAAAAGATGAAGAGCTGTGGCTGTGCTGCTCCTGATTAACTGCATGCCGCTCCTGCTATATTCATACAGTGACATGAGATACGAAAATCCCTCTTATTTTTTTGTTATAAAGGAATCTGATGATTAATGTTAATATTCCGAGAGGTCGTATCAGCTGGATGATAAAATCTGTTTCCATATTACTGTGGCTTGTAAAAATACTTGTAAAACTTTATCTTTTGACCATAATAGTAATGCAAAAGAGATTCTTCATCAACAAAAATATCTTATTTTTTTTATGATATTTGATATTTCAAACATACGCGTAATGTTTTTTTTTTTTTTTTCATCCTGCTCAAGTTTCCAAGGTGTAAAGCGAGTGAATATGAAACAAAACCTTGAAACTACGAAGGCTAAAAACCATGCGCACGCACACACACACACACACACACACACACACACACACACGAGTAATGGAGTTCAGTGACTGCTCAACCCTTGTTCAGTTCAATGCAAAAATCCACGTGGCCAAAATTTATACTTGGAGCGCTTTTGATTGACATAAGAACGTCGTGAATAGCAACCTGCCACTATAACCTGGGGAAGGCAAACTGTGGTAACCCGGGTGTCACAATGGCCCAGCGTCCCGGGGTAATGGGTTATTGTCCACCACAGGCTCAAGGGTTAATGCCCCTAAGATGAGCACTGAGGCCAAGCGCAGCTCTGGCGTAAGCTCCCGTTTTAGATAGATAAAGGAGCAGACGTTGCAGACTTCACATATTTCCTTTGATATAACGTTTAATACTTTTAGGTAACCAATATTGTTCATGGTTTGTTTAGGAGTGTATGAAAAGTTGAACAGGATAAAGTAGGAGTCAGGGTAGACGCTGAATTACTTAATAGTCTTGATTCCCTAATGGTTTGTCGATAATAATTCTTCTTCTTCTTCTTCTTCTTCTTCTTCTTCTTCTTCTTCTTCTTCTTCTTCTTCTTCTTCTTCTTCTTCTTCTTCTTCTTCTTCTTCTTCTCCTCCTCCTCCTCCTCCTCCTCCTCGTCGTCGCACGAAGCTAAACACTTCTTCTTCAATCGAGTTGTTAATGTTTGGAACTCTCTACCCTGTGATGTCGTTGATAGTACAACAGTTACGGCCTTCAAGAATAGATTAGACAAGTATTTTGAATCCAACCAGCAACTAAGATATTACTCATTGTCGTAATAACGTTAAGTTCTTTCGAATACTGGCGTCCTTGTCCGCTTTTATCGCCCGGTTAGTGGTAGCAGTAATGGTAGTTCTTTCCTCTTTCCTACATAAATTCCATGCAGTTTTTCCATGCTGCATGGTTCTTTTTCCTTTCCTGCCAGCTTTGGCTGGAGGGATGGGGCTGTGGGGAGGAGCCTTCGCCTTTGCTGTCCTTCATCTTCCACCTTTGATTAGAAAGTTAGCGTAGCTTGTCACAAACAGCCTCGTAAGGACCAGCAGGTCTGCTGTTGTTTGTTCTTTCTTTGTGTTCCTTTGTGTTCCTCCTCCTTCGCCTTCGCCTTCGCCTTCGACTCCGACTTCGACTTCGACTCCGACTCCGATTCCGACTCTGATTCTGACTCGTCCTCTTCCAATCCCTCTTTTCCTTCCTTCTTCCTCTTTCTTTTCCTTCTCTTCCACCTCCTCCGCCTCCAACTACACCTCTTCCTCTTTCTCTTACTCTTCCTTTTCCTTTTCCTCCTCCTCCTCCTCCTCCTCCTCCTCCTATTAACTCTCCTCCTCTTCCATCTCCGTCCCTACTTTTCCCTGCCCCTCCTCATGCTCTTCCTCCTTCATTGTACAATCACATTATCTCCACCACCATCATAATTGCAGCTTCGATGATTAATAATTCATTTGGAGCCGATGACGTAGATTTCATGTTGGTGCGTTTTCGAACAAATTATTTTCATTGCCAGCGTGTAACAGGCAAAGGGTTATAAGTCAGTTTTGTAATCAAGTGGATCACAATAATTAGAAAAATACTGATGATGAAGGCTATCCGCTGCACCTTAAAAAGTGTTAAGTATGAATATAAAAAAAAGAGTTAACAGGATATACAAATAACGAGAAGGAATCATCCATATTATCAGTATGGAAGTAAGAAATTGTGTGTGTATTTAAGAAAAATGTATTCTATAAAATAAATGCATTAATATTGTAATCAAGCGTTAAAAATAGTGCCAACTATATAAAAAAAAATGTCATCCTCTTTACCCTGATAAGAACATTCCTTTCATATAACTGTTTTCAAGGAAATGGACAAAAGAAAGTGTCTAGCTCCCTCTAAAGGTTAAGCTTTACACGTACGGCAAGTAATCCAACATAATGACCGCGGACACTTGCTTGAAAAAAATATTAATCTTTTCACTTCATTAAAGCGATTAAAACTTTAGTAGTAGGAATCTTAACACATTGCTATTTCTATCTGTATTTCATATTTCTAAAGCAAATAAAAAAGTAGAGGATAGGAGTAGCTCAGCGCCGCGCTCTTGCTGCGCGCCACCAGCCTGCAACACCTGTAGCAGAGATGCGGAGGAGCGGCGGGTCGCTCGGGCCGGGGGCAGACAGCTATTTGCGGCTCGGTGACCTGTCGTGTTAAAGTTCAGCACGTGGGACCTCGCCCATAGGAGTTCCTCCGGCCATCACGCGGCGCTCACCCGACAGTATTTTAATCGTTTTATTTTTTCGTCCGACACAGCGGCGTAACATGCTGTGCATATTTTTATTGGAATTCTCCTGGTAATTACATTCCGACATGAAGTTAATTTTTACTGTATTTTGTTGAAAGAATAACCACTTTCTGACATTCACTTAAACAAAAATATGAAATAATGTCTATCGTACCCAGTATTGCCTCTGATACCAAGTGCCTTCGCAGGATCATGGGGTATTGCTGGAAAGACTTCGTGTCGAAACAGCGACTACGCGATGAAATTGCATCGAGGCCTGGTACCAGCTTAGTCTGTGAACGCCAACTTCGGCTATAGGGCACGCGACACGCCTCCCGAACGTCGATTCAACTCTCGAGGTTGTTTCTGCAGGAGACAACCCTGAGTGTAGGAGACCAAAGGGACGACCACGTAACTCATGGATGGGGCAAATCGATCTATCCTTGAAAGGGATTAGAATGGGAGGGGCAGCTGCGTGGAGGCGGTAAAGTCGACGAGGCGCATGCTCCCCGTTAGACAGTTAGTTGGTATTGTTCCAAGTTTCATTTTACATCACTTATTTCAGACTTACTTTACTTGCATCACTAATATCTTCTCACATAAAAGAAGTACAGCTAAAGGCAAGGAAAAAAACAAAAGAGTTTCACGAATCACACAACAGATTTGCAAAGGAATCTCTCCTCGCGGTACGTCGAGCGATAATCAGCCATGGATGACGTTAACAGCAAGGGCACGAATATCAGCCACTCCCGGGCGTCTCCGGTGCTTTAAGGTAGGACGAGGGAGGTGGGGAGGGTCCCAGGAAGAAAACCACAAGAAGGGATCGGAAGGGAAAATAAAGGGGAAAACGGAAGAGAAGAAAAGGGAAGGGAATGAAAATGAATAATAATAATGAAGGGAAGGGAAAGAAGGGAAGAACAGGGTAAGGGAAGGAAAGGGAAGGGAAGGGAAGGAAAAGTAGGGGAAAGGAAGGGAATGACTGAAAGGGAAAAAGGGAAGGGAACGAAAGAGATGGGATGGAAGGGAAGAGAAGAAAGTGGAAAGGGACGACAGGAATTACGACGGGGAAGGAAGGGGAAGGAGAGAGAAACAAAATGAAGGTAAGAGAAGAGAGGGAAAGGGATGAAGAAGTCGAGTATCATCATGGAAGCGGAGGCATTCTAAGAAGATAAAAAGAGAGTGTACCCGAAGCAGCAGCGGCTCATAATATCGGACGTGGGAGGTGTTTAAGAGGAAGCATCACACCCACACTGCCTGGCTGCTTGCGTGCTTCCACATTAGAACCTCCCCCTCCTACCTACACCCCCATCCCCTCCTCATCCACTTCCCACAAACAGCAGTCTCTCTTAGCCTCGAGTCCCATCACCACATCCACCCACACACACACACACACGCTTGGGCCCTGCGGCGGATCTGTTTCCATAATCTAGCATTAAATAACACGAGACGTCGCTCCATCAACACGCACTTTGCCGTCCGACGCAATATTGCTCGATTTGCATGGAGATTGAGCTGTCACGTCACTTTACTTGCAAAATCTTGAGTTGCTGTGTTTGTGGCAGGGCAGCGGCAGTAGGTGGGTGCGTGCGTGCGTGAGGTGTCGTGAGAGGGGTGTGGTTCTTACTCTTACCACTGCCTCTCCGTCTTTGTCTCGCTTTCCCTGTCTTGAGTCATCCTCTCCCTCTCTTTCTCTGCTTACTTCCCTGTCTTTGTATCGCTTTCCCTGGTCTTAGTCTCCCTTTCCCTCTCTTCCTCTGCCTAAGCCCGTGTTCCCAAATACTTTCGACTCTCTTAACAAAAAATTTCATGTGCTACAAAGGATATTAATCGTGTTCTAATGAAGAGAAGGGGATGAAAATGAAGAGCAATAAGGAAGGAAAGGGAAAACATGGGAGAAAAGGGTAAGGGAAGGGAAGGGAAGGGAAGGGAAGGGAAGTTCATGATGCAGAAGCCTTGCCCAAATATTACTTGGCTCATAAAACTACCCATGTAAGTACCCGCAAACATAAACGAAAGCTTTATCAAACGTTGGTGTGTGAACCCCAAAACGTTTAGAAATAAGGGCCTTAATCTTTTCCTCCTTGTCGTTCTGTGTTATTCCCTTCCCTCTCATTCATTTCCCTTCCCCCTCTCTCCTACATTTCCCATCCCACAACCCCAACATTCCTCATCATATCCATCTTAGCCTCTCATTCCTTTCCCTTGGTCTTACTTTCCATTCCTATCCCCTTCCCGTCCTCTTCTTGCTACTCTCTGCTTCGCCTTTGGTTTCCTTGGTCGTCCCTTCCTTTCCCTTCCCGTTCCTTCACTACCCGTTACACCACTGCCTACCAATCTTCGTTTTTTACTTTTTGTCCTCTATTGTAACCTCCACTTCCTCTCTTCCCGTAGCTCGACACCTCTGCCTCTCAGCTCATCCCTTCACAGCTAGAAACAAATTTTCGCCAAATTACAAAACTCACAAAATTAAAAGCTCATTTGTAAACCGTCTTGAACTTCTTTGCACGCGAGGCTCTGCAAACTTATACTTTCTTGGAAATGGAAGGAGACACACAGCAAGACAACCAGACAAACAGACGGAGAGACAAGAGTTCCGTCCTTTCTTCCTTCCGACTCTTCTTCGCCCTCCTCCTCCATCCGTTATCTCGACAAGTTTTCCTCCTTTTTAAACGGTCCGGTAAAAAGAAACAGAAAGAGAGAGAGAGAGGGACAGACCGTTTCGCAGGAGTTACCTCGACGGAGACACACGGCAGAAACATAATCAACAACTTTCCCCCCCGGACTTCAAGGGAAAATAAATATGAGAGAAAATGGGTCTCCTCTAGCGGGCACTAATTTATTCAGGTTTACGGCGGTTCTCGTGCGGGTAAATTTGTTCCTCATTAAGAGCAAAGACTTATTTTTCTCGGGTCGCGTCGCCTGTCCGGGTGATGCAAGGAGACGGAGAGAGAAGGGAGACAAAGAAGTGGAGGAAAATGAGATGCAGGGCGTGGAGAAAATGAGGGCAACGATGAAGATAAAGAGGAGGACACAGAGGAGATGGAGGTGGAGGAGGAAAAAACAAGAGCAAGAAGAGGACACAAATAAGAGGAAGAGGTAAAGGAGATTGAGGAAGAAGGAAAAAAACAGGAGTAAAACGAAAACACAGACAAAAGAAAGAGTTAGAGGTGAAGGGAGAAGGAAAATCAAAACAGTAAAAAGAGGTCACAAACAAAGAGGAGGAGGTGAAAGAGGTGAAGAAGGAAGAAAAAGAAGAGTAAAAAGTAGAACACACAGACAAATGGAAGAGGAGAAGGAAATGGAGGAAGATGGGAAAAACAGGAGGGAGAAGAGGAGGACACAAACAAGAGGAAGAGGTGAAGGAGTAGATGAAAGAGGGCATCAAGAGGAAGGAAAATGAGTAAACATGATGGAGGATGGAGTGGCTGTGGTGGCGGTACAGAATAATAATGGAAATAGGACATCCCTTCCCTTGTTCTCCTTCCGTATTAAGTTTCCATTGAGAAGCCACATACATAATCCCCCCCTCCCTCCCTTACCCACACCCATCCGGCCTCGTATTGTATCCCTAACAACGCTGGCAGTAAACAAACATGACTTCTGGATATTCCAATGATTATCAAATAGACATACGAGCCTCCTTGGTGTAGTGGTTCGATCCAGGCCCACACAGCTATTCACCTTCCCTTTCGGACTGGTCGATAAATGGATACTTGGAGGTCCATTAGGAAGGTGTGTGTTGGTAACGCATGTGTCACGCCTGCCCTGTGTCCCGAGGTAATGAGTTTTTGTCCATCACAGGTTCAAGGGCATAGGAGACGAAGGTGAGCGGAGACCAAAGCGCAGTTTCAACTATGCCACAAACTTTACTGATATGTTTCTTTTCTAACAGAGGGAGAGAGAAAAATGGATATATGTTAAGGATGGTCCGAATATTACACGCACACACACACTCTTCTCTCTCTCTCTCTCTCTCTCTCTCCCGGGCCATCCCTCACCGCTAATGACAGACAAACACGGGCTATCGCGCTCATTTGTATTATTGACCTCACCTTCACACTGCCTCCGTCACACCTGTTGGCACACACTTTTTTATGCCACACGCGCTTCATCAGCTTTAGTTCACCTGGGAAATGCCGATTATTGACTGGGCGTGGACTTTTGAATATTTCCCAACAAAAGCAAGGAATGGTGGACCCTAATATTTCTCATAAAAGCGAGTGACGGAGCGACTGAATATTTTATCTGCGACCTTTCCCTTACAGTGTGGATCCCTTACATAAAAAAAATCAGCCTCACAAACTAATTACGCTCTGTTCAGTACATTTCTCCATTATATTAGCACCATGAAAGTGATTGTGAATAAACCAAGGCATGCATATTTGACGTTCTGATGGTCCTGGTGGTAAGAGAGCCATGTATGACACACAGTAATGGGTTAAAGTTTTTAAGTTGAATAAACTCAAATTAAACAAAGACATTTGCAGGAATTGGTTTACCAACAGAGTGGTGGATGAATGGAACAGGCTTGGTAGTCATTTGGAGAAGGCCAATACGATAGACACATTAAAAAGAAAGATCGGGTAAATTCATGGATAGTGATGATAGGTGGGGTTAGGTTCACAGGAGCTGCACATAAGCCTACCGGCCTCTAGTAGACTTCTTATGTTCTTATGTTTTTAAGTAAGTTACGACCTGTCTAGTCGGTATTAACCTTATAATCACGAAACGTCACCTTCTTTTATCCTCATAATCGCAAAAAATTTAAGTCGCCCACCTCGTAAACAGGCACCATTACTCCTAGGCTTTAATCTTATAAGCACCAAAACTCACCCCCACGTATCCTTATATTCGCAACTTTTAAGTCACCCACCTCGCAAACTGGCACCAATACCCCTGCATTCCTAGACGCCCTTATTCAGGCTCAAATGACCACCGATCCATCTCTGTGTAACCCTCCCCAGCACACTCACGATGTGCCTTGGCTATCTGTCACTCCGGCCCACGCATCCAGGACTAACTTCTAATAATCCGGCGTGACGTAATACATGTATCACTATCCTCTTACTGATTCATGAGGAAGGAATAAGTCATGGGAGTCGCACCCAAGAAAAGACTATGAAGAAGACGACAGCGGAGAAATATGAGAGCTAGTCCGGCAGGGTGAGAAGAAAAGAACAAATGAAAAGGACGAATGAGAGGAAATTGTGGATGAAAACGTGAAGAAAATGTTTGAAGCTAACGGAGGGGAATAATAAAACTGAAAGGTGAGAAAGGTTAAAAGGAACACACCAATGAAAGGGGAAGGAGATGTTTAGAAAAATAATAAAGAGTAAAGGAAGAGGAAGAATAAGAGGAAAACGAGGATGGAAATGAGAAGAAAAGGTTTTAATTCAACGGAGAGGGAGAATAAAATAAAAATGAAATGTGAGAAAGGTTAGAAAGAGCATAAAGATGAAAACTGAAAGATGTTTTGGAAAATAAATAGCCAAATGAAGAAGAAAATGGATATGAGAAAGAGAATAGAAATAGAGAGAGAGAGAGAGAGAGAGAGAGAGAGAGAGAGAGAGAGAGAGAGAGAGAGAGAGAGAGAGAGAGAGAGAGAGAGAGAGAGAGAGAGAGAGAGAGAGAGAGAGAGAGAGAGAGAGAGAGAGAGAGAGAGAGAGAGAGAGAGAGAGAGATAACAGTAAGTATAATAATATTATCTGATGAAGAACTATAAACATAACAAAAGATGAAATAAACGAGAAAGATTTTGAAGTAACCAAGTTAGAAAAAAAAACATTAAAATATAAAACAAGGAAGAATTATAGGATCAAGAGAATGAATATACGTGAGAAAAAAATCGAGGATTAAAAACAAACGAGTGGAAAAAGGAGTATTTAAAAATGACGCCGCAAAAAAAGAAAAAAAGCCGATGTTATATGTTTCACCAAGGTACGCCTCCTGCCCTGGCTCAGCTCCGGCTCGTCAAAAACCGGTGAATAATAGACGGCCGGTCGATGGAAAGAGTTACCTGGGCACAACACAAGTTTAATGGCAAGAGAATATCGACGAGGTAAGAAAAACGCTACTGACTAAACATATATAAGAAAACGAGGTTAGATATAGCACTCGGGCGATATTTGTGGATCTAAAGCCAATGTAAACGGTCGATATAAGCTTCAGTGGAGTTAGTGATGTTACGTGATGATATATATGTTTGCTGGACACCCTCCCACGCCTCCTCTTTACCCTTTTCACACACATATCGGCTCCTTTCTGTCTCTCTGTCCGTCTGTCGATGTGTCTTATGTCTGTCTGTCTGTCAAACTCTCTCTCTCTCTCTCTCTCTCTCTCTCTCTCTCTCTCTCTCTCTCTCTAAGGGTGCTAAAAATAGATTAGCTCAGTAAAAGGATATGAGTGAGGGAGGGTCGACAGTAGAGTAGAGGAAGGAGAGGAGGAGAGTAATATACAAGTTCGCAGGAAGGAAGGAGGGAGGGAGGGAAGGGAGGGGTGAGAGGGGAGGGAGGAAGTAATGGAAATCGTGGGTCGTGTTTGTTTTCCGTCGTTAATAATTCGCCAGGTGACTCGGTGTCCCAGGAGGCGGCATCTTTATGTGTCTCCCTCTTCGTCACAAATTCCTGGGGACTCCACCTCTGAGAATAGCTCGTGTGGGAAGGGGGAGTGGAGGGAGGAGTGTGGTGGGGGAGGGTAAGGGGTCTCGTGTGTGTGTGTGTGTGTGTGTGTGTGTGTGTGTGTGTGTGAGAGAGAGAGAGAGAGAGAGAGAGAGAGAGAGAGAGAGAGAGAGAGAGAGAGAGAGAGAGAGAGAGAGAGAGAGAGAGAGAGAGAGAGAGCAAAAAAAAAATATTGTCTATCACACGTCAGTACATTACCTCTCGTGTGCTCCACATTTTCAAGAGTAAAGATTTCAACAGTGCCGAGCGAACACTTCCCTGTGAAATTCATTGCACTCTTTCACTGCGCATTACCTATTCCTTCGCCCCTGCAGGCACACGATATACCTTAAGGCAAAAATAGTCCTCTGCCGCCTCAGGCACCACACACACGCACAGCTGTCTCCCAATATGTTTGATTGAATGCAGACGTATTTCATGTGACCACCAGACCCAGCAGCAAGAAGCTTATGGTTGGAAGGGCCGCTTAACTGTCAACCTTTAGGCTCAATATACCTCGAATACATTGCTTCATCTATTTTTCTCTTATTGTTATGTATCATTAGCTAGTAGACTCCAGGTTACTGTTATTCACGTCGATATTTGATGATGAGGAAATTAACGCAAATAAAATGGACACTGTGAACCGAAAAAAACACATCGAAAAACAATGGTGTCGTACACATCAAAGGTTATTCAAGAGCGAGAAAAGTTCATATAAGTTAATGAGGTGCACGGAGGCGAGATGCGCTAGCCCGTGGGTGATGTGGGAGAGGTGATGTGTAAGGTGACCCAGAGAGCAGAGAGCCTATCAGTCAGGTCTCATGACAATTCTACTGTACTTAATAATATTGCCTTTTGGGACCGACGAAATTTCTAAAAAGAGAAGGAATTAGAGGAATTACGCGGCAGAAACAACCTGATCAACCCGCTGACCGGACCCACAGGCGGCGTTAGCAGTGTGTTTTTTCCTGCTATTTTCTTTCTCCTCCGTCTGGGGAACTCCACCTCGCCTGTGTTGTCAGTTGTCACTCCTGAAGCCACTTAGGGAAATTACTTGCTCTGCTTCCTGACGGCTTAATCTGCAGGTGCCTCAGCTAAGACAAAAAGGCAATCCGCATAAGTGTCACGACGGACGGCACGGTGCCAACTGTGGTGCCGACTTTGCGCGTGGCCCTTTCCCACGAGGCTGGCCCGACAGTGTCATCCAGCAAGTGCGCCGCGCCACCCACTCCTGAACGACCTGCATTCATGGTTGTGTATGGCTACGGCGGACCTTTATATGAAAAATGCACCTTGTATAGATCTTAACTTACTTGTAAATATCGAATGCGTGAGCTCGATGGCAAATACGCTCTTCCAAGTTCCATGTGTTTGAAGTACTGCTCATCTCCTCACTCAAAGCAGGGCACCGCGCCACTCTACCTTAATTACACGGTAATGCACTCCTTTGCCCTAAGGTTTGTGACACCTACGAGTCTGCCGTCACCCCGAATATAGACGTGACATTCTACCTCTATCCAGGCGAGGGCGCCACTACAGCCAAAGGAAACACTGTAGGGACCGAATGATGGCCATGGATGATGGCTGTCTAAAATGAAAGACGTTGAGTGAGGTAATAATTCGGCGCTCTATTTGAAGATCGAAAAAATGTGTACAAACATTATATATTAAATGACGAGTTATAATATTTATATAATTTAAAATACATATTCACAATGTATGGGGAGAAAAATCAATCTGTTCATTTTCCTAAATCCTAGAACTATTCATCTTAAACGATATTGTTTGCCAATGAATATACGTTTACACCCCATCATAGTTTGAAAAAAAAAGTGGTTTCACTGATAAACAATTGTTCGACCTCTTATGTCCTCATCTTGTAGTCTACAAGCCGATAATCGCCACTAGAATATACCGGTAAAACTACTCAGTAATTCTCCCTCCATGTCATAGATAAATACACAAGGCAAACACTCCTGATCGAAGAGGTAAACAAAGGTTTTTATTCAGTCTATTTTAGTCTTATGTATTTTTATCGGCGTTGGAAGGTAAAATTTCAATGATTTCACTAAGATATTTAGGATTTTCTGTCAAAGAAGTAGACAAAAATGGTATATGTAATTATTAACAAGGTATTAATAGATAAATAGATAGATAGATAGATAGATAGATAGACGTAGATACATCGAGAGAGAGAGAGAGAGAGAGAGAGAGAGAGAGAGAGAGAGAGAGAGAGAGAGAGAGAGAGAGAGAGAGAGAGAGAGAGAGAGAGAGAGAGAGAGAGAGAGAGAGAGAGAGAGAGAGAGAGAGAGAGAGAGAGAGAGAGAGAGAGAGAGAGAGAGAGAGAGAGAGAGAGAGAGAGAGAGAGAGAGAGAGAGAGAGAACCACTATGTACAAAGACATACAAGAAATGCTTTAACATTTCCGACGGCTTGCAGGAAGTGGCTCCCGAGTGCCCGAAGTGAAAGCAGACGGTTAGTCCGCCTCCTTCCTCGGGTCCTCTTCAGGGAGCCCTCGAGCAGATGCAGCCCATTACAGGAACGGCCTGAGACTCACACCCGACAAGAGGCCGAGCCGCAGCCCAGCGTGTAGACAGCGAAAGGGAAAGACCCGGAACATAACTTAAGGCTTCAGGTTTCCGTCCACAAGTTTTCCCACACTGGCTCTCCAAAACGAAGCAAAACTATATCATTTTGAAGTGTTTTTCGTTGTTGTTTTTATATTCATGATCACGACTTTCATAAATATTTGCTAATTAAATATATGCTAATTAAATTATCTTACTGTTATGCTTTTTTTTCTGTATACGCAAAATATACTTTTCGGTTAAGTAGGCGTTAGACTCGCGGGGCCGTCGTTTGTGGGGCAGGGGACGCGTTCTGCAATCGTTCGCTGTATATTTATGTTTTTATTACGCCGGTCTCTGCCCTGGAAGCCACCCATCACCACCACACACTCTCGGGGGCGCCGTTAAGCGCCCTCCGCCCTGTAGTAGGCGCCGTAATTTAGGTAAATGTACGATTCAAGATGAAAAATGTCCGTTGCTTCACCTTCCATACCTAATGAAAGTTTTATGCGAATATTCTTTAGGTCTTCCATATATTACTCTACTGTCTTGGCCAGGAGCTTTCAACCGGCGGGTAATTACCTTAATGGGATGGAATGGTAACACCAGAAGGGTAATGGATGTCTTTCAATGCATATCAATAGAAAAACAGAATGCGGTATTGTTGATTCACACCATTAAGAGAATCTTCTAAATACAAAATGTAAAAAATCATATCGTTCGATAAATAAAATCATCGTTAAAGATGTTCGTTAGAAAGAAGGTTTTCTGTGTTTTCAAATCCTCAGTCTCACCACATCTTTGAAACATAATTGATCATTGGAAAAGTGTGAGATTAATTTCCGGAGCTAATAATATAAAACACAGCATCGACATCACTCTGGCTTTCAGGAATACTGTCTTGAATGTCAGATAAATGTCACTTCTAATTCGAACGCACGATTAAAAAAAAAAATCAGATAATACTAGACAAAAAAAAGTGATGATTACATTTTCTACATAATTAAAGCAAAGTAGCAAAAAAAAAGCGATCGCAATCCTAATACATACTTACAACTGCATATATCTTCAAAATACTTGTCACTGATATCGGAAATGCTTCCCTTGATTCCAAAGCTGTATAATGTTTTTTCTTGCGTGTGTATGTGTGTGTGTGTGTGTGTGTGTGTGTGTGTGTGTGTGTGTGTGTGTGTGTGTGTGTGTGCGTGAGTACTTATGAATATATGTACGTATAAAAAAAAACATCTATATACTACCGCAGAAACTTGTGTCTATCTTAGGATCATTCTAAGATTATATTCACATTTTCTATCAACTTTCAGGCAAAAAAAAAAAAATCGAGCAGACATCCACTTTTATTTCCCTTTAGGTCCGCGGCACTGATGGCCAAGAGAGTTTCATCAGTCCTCTTTGAAGTTTTGAGTGTTTTCTGTTGAGCAAATTTGAGGAGTCGAAGCGTGACGTTGGGGGAAGGAGTTGAGGATGAGGAGGGTGGCAAGAGGACTGTGGGGGAGGAGGAGGAGGAGTAGGAGGAGGAGAGGAGGAGGAGGAGGAGGAGGAAAAGGAGGAGTAGGAGGAGGTGGAAGAAGAGTTTAATTGAAAAAGAGAAATGATGAGGAAGAAATTAATGAAAAAATAGAAAGGTGGCACGAAAAATGAAAATTAAAAGGAACACAACCGAAAAGGAAAAAGAAGAAGAAGAAGAAGAAGAAGAAGAAGAAGAAGAAGAAGAAGAAGAAGAAGAAGAAGAAGAAGAAGAAGAAGAAGAAGAAGAAGAAGAAGAAGAAGAAGAAGAAGAAGAAGAAGAAGAAGAAGAAGAAGAAGAAGGAAAAAGAAGAAAAAAAACAATAAGAAGGTACACAAATGAAGATAAGAAAACGATTCAGAAAAAAAAATGTGAAAGGTTCAAGACGTCGGTGATAAAAGCAGGAGAAAAAAATGAGCATAAAAAGATAAATCACTCCGCGAGAGGCTGAGAGGGGGAGGAAGAGAGAGAGGACCTGAAAGAATAATTGCCCGCAGCCCGTAATGTGTGGCTTTGAGTGATTTATTAGTGGCGTTAGTTATTCCACGGCCTCCACATTTCTCACACCGACTTCGACCGACCTGAAATTCTCCAAAAAATTCGAGGCTTACACACCCACATTAACTTTAATCAGGCTTTCGTAGAGGCACTGTTAGTATTTCCACGGGAAGTTAAATGAGCCTACTGATATTTTGATGAGGCTTTTACACGATGTACAGAGAGAAAAAATAATGAGAACCTGACTAATCTCCTTTGTGGCTTTTGGTAATATTTGTTGTAAGAGCCGAAAGCCTCCAAGAAAGAGGGCCTAAGCTTCGCCTACATGTTCCTCTCAGCGGCATTTTATTTTTGGTGCTGCCTATAGCGCCGGTAGGCTGTCTTGAAGGGCCTCTTGGGCGACGCCAGCCAATAAATGGAGCAGGCGAATTTTATTTATAGTGGTTGCCATGATGTATGACCCTTGCTTGGCCCATGCTGCCCCCCCGGTGCTCCTCTTGACCGAAGTCGCTGAAGTTAGGGTTGATTGAAGATCTGGGCAGCATGTGGGTAATCTTCCGTCACTCGGCGATGCTTGAAAAATCAGAATGTTTTGATGGGAATCGAACTTAAGTCACCATGCACGCACGCTGACCACTTGGCCACCGCTTCCCCATTGACAATAACTAACACCCACTGTCTTCTTTCCTCTTCCCTTCTTAAAGAGTATCGCAATCCTCTCAAAAAGGGAATTAAAATAAAATAATAATGCAGAATAAGTAAAAGTGGTACGTAGCTCAGTAGATGGAACATAAAACTTGAGAGCCGGGCGGCATCTTACCCTTTTAATAATAAATGTAATGAAAAAAAGAGAGTGGGAGAGGCATTCATATTAGAATTAGATAAAGGAATCTTGGAGTGAAAAAAATACATTTCTTTCTTCTTTGACACTTTACTGCTATTACTACTGTCTGTCTGTCTGTCTATCTGTCTGTTCCCCATCCCTCCCTCCCGCCCGCCCGCCAGCCATCTCTCTCTCTCTCTCTCTCTCTCTCTCTCTCTCTCTCTCGAACGAACGAACGAACGAACGAACGAACGAACAGAGGGGAAGCCTGGAAAGCCTGCAATCCATTTTCTACGATCGCTTAAAACCAGATTTTTGGCCTCCCTCTGTGTGTGGTGATGGAGCGGGCGATTACAGGTGATTAAGCAGAGAAGACAACCTCGTTTATCAAGGGAGTAAATGCCAGGGGTGCGGCGGCAGGGGCGGGGGGCGGGGCAGAGGCAGAGGAGAGGCGTGGTAGGTAGCGGCAGGGGCGGGAGCGGAGAGGTGACAGGGGCGAGGCTTGGGAGAGGTGGGACAGGGCTGGGGCGGGGAGGCTGAGGCAGGGAGCGGGGGGCAGGATGACACAAGGATAGCGAGGCGGACAGGCAGAAGTGACTGATGCTTCCCAAAATACGAAGGAAAAAATTTGTTTATTATTGAGGTTATATATGATAGCCTCTGTTTGTTATGTCTGTCTGTTTAGTCAGTCTGTTTTGTGTTCTCTCTCTCTCTCTCTCTCTCTCTCTCTCTCTCTCTCTCTCCCCTCACACATACAGTACGCCTAACACGTTAGGCATAGATTCGAGACAGGAAATAGAGCGGCATAAAATTGGAGTCTTGTAGCCATCCCAGGGTATCAAAAATGGACGTTCTGCAAGGACCTGTCTGAGGATCAATTAATAATGACCATGTGATGTTGGGCGACACCGAGACGCGTGGGATACAAGTTTATGTTTTGGACGGAGAATTAAAAGCACAAACAAATGATAGAAAGTGAAGAGCAGTGTCTAGCGGGCGTTATGTTATGTTCCTTTTTTCTGCCCTTAAGCTGTCTCCCTTCCCACAAAAGAAAAAAAAAACGAATACAAGAACACTTTCCTCTTGTTTATCTTTTTAGTGCTGGGATTTCTTCACCCTCGTCCTCCGCCTCATCAAATGCCACAAACACTTAATCGTGCGAGAATGTAGGCCCTGTCAGCGGCAGCGGCGGTAATACACACAAGGCTGCCGCAAGGGCCCTCCAAGCGAGCCTCAGAAGACAGTCACGTCGGAACGCTAGTAAGGTGGCTTCGGCGTGGTTGATTGGCCTTGCCGGTGACTGGCGGCCTCGGGGGCAGGGCGTGGGAGGCCTGTTTGAATGGCGGAACAATCTGGCGACCGACGTTTGATTGCTTGAATGCCATTGTAGTTTCAGCAGTCGAGGCCATTAAATTATGGCTGGTGGGGATGCCAAAGGAGGTAATCGGAGGCCTCACAACCCTCCTCACCTACCAGGTATTGTCTGGCGAATGGATGACTACGCATAGAGGATCAAAAAGACTTCATGAAAAAACTTCGTCCTTGGTAATGAATAATAATGTACTCTCCTGGAATGTATATAATTATCCTTATGCATAACACCCAAGCACTAGCAAAGAAAAAATTGTTATGATCTTCAGTGTGTGTGTGTGTGTGTGTGTGTGTGTGTGTGTGTGTGTGTGTGTGTGTGTGTGTGTGTGTGTGTGTGTGAGTGTGTGTGTGTGTGTTTCTTTGTGTGCATTACTCTAACGTTATTGGTCGAACTTTTACTTGGGCAGAGCGGAAAACCATGCACATGCTCCTCATATTCTGTACACGACACCGAAACAACAATATTTTCTTTATATATATTTTCCCAAACTTTTCTATACATGCTAATTAGTTCCAGTCGAGCCAACAGATCCATCCTTCACCGCGGCCTGGCATCCCCACCATGAAGAATGTGATTAATTTATCCCGCACCCCATCCAGTAAAAAAAAAACAAAAAAACGGGGTAAAAAATAAGCCGTCCTTTCCTTACCCACCTGGTCAGGAATGGCACGATGTCTATAGAAAAAGGTGAGACCTCTTCCCTGTTGAGTGACGTCACGTGCCTGCAGGAATGTCCCTCCCCGGAGATACGTGCCTCAACTGTTTTCATCAAAGTTTGATTTATCACGAGATATTCAAATGCCCTAGTCGTGCCCTACTTCCTATTCCTTCATCACATTCTCCTCATTCTCTTGCTTACCGTCTTCAAATTCGCCTCTAGCCAGTTGAAAATTTGCACTTTTAGTCACTCAGTTTTCATATGTTCATCGTTCGAGTCGTTTTATAATGTCATTCATACATTTCTTAATGTTAGAAGGAATCAATGAGAAATTAATATTTTTTTTTTCTGTACCAGGAAGTTAGGCATCCATCTTGCAGTGGTTAACAAATACTGCATTATAAAGACTGTACACAACGTTACTGATTGAAGCGCATGTAAAGGCAAAGGTGTGATGAAAAAATAATTCCTTCCACGACGGTTCAATATAACACACACGAATAAAGAGTGGGTGAAAACAGTTCAACGTATATTCTCTCTCTCTCTTTTTATTTTTTTTTATTTAAACTGACGAATCTATTGTACACAATATATTTGTATTTTGCCGACGACACTTTGTGCGATCGTTCGAGTAGCATATGTTTCACTGTGCACTTTTTCAGGGCTCAAAATGTCACTTTTTCTTGTGCATTATTTCAAAAGCCCTTTACACGTGTTCACTGTGTATTTAGCATCACTAGTGGTGTGGGGCATGTTCTTCGCCACCTGTGAGCAGCCACTTTTACCTGCTGGGTGGACATATCCCTCACTGTTGGCCCTGCTGCAGTGAATGTGTTCCACAGGCGGGACACCCTGGAGGTGAAGGTCCGCTGGTGCTGGCTGGCGCGTGACCTCGGCACCCCGACCTGCTCGTGGCTGGAGAGTACCGTTCTCGTATCTCTCACAGCCTCTCGCGGGGGGAGCCCCAGTCTCGCCAGGTGTGGTACTCCTTGTACCTGGGCCTTGTGGAACACCACCAGCGCAGCGACGTCCCGGCGGTGCTCCAGAGTGTCTAGATGTATAATATCCTGAGGGGGCGGCTGGGGGTTGTTCTCTTGTAACAGTCGCTGCACCCGTCGCTCCACCTTGTCCAGTCTCTGCAGGTGTGTGGTAGCGCTGGACATCCAGGTCAGAGCCCCGTACTCCAGGTAGGATCTTACCTGGGCCTTGTAGAGGAGCATAATTCCTCGCTTGTCGAGGAAATTAGCCACTCTACGAAGGGCAGAGACACGTAGGGAGGCTTGGTGGGCGACGTGTTTCAGGTGACGGTCGAAGCGCAGCTCTCGGTCCAAGTCCACTCCGAGGATCCTGACGTAATCCTGGAGCGGGAGGGTGACGGAGCCAAACATCACCCTTCCTTCGACAGCTTGTGTGGCTGCCGGGGACCGAGAGATCACCATCGCCTGAGTCTTCTCAGGAGCAAAGTTCACCTGCCAGCGCTCCCCCCACTCCCGTATCAAGCGTAGTTGCTGGTTGACCTCAGCAACCGCTTGCTGGCTTTCTTGGCGAGGGTAGGAGAGGGAGAGCGTGCAGTCGTCAGCGTATGCAGAGACTGCTGGCAGACTCTCTCTCTCTCTCTCTCTCTCTCTCTCTCTCTCTCTCTCTCTCTCTCTCTCTCTCTCTCTCTCTCTCTCTCTCTCTCTCTCTCTCTCTCTCTCTCTCAAACACACACACACACACACACACACACACACACACACACACATATACGGCCCGGTAGCTCAGTGGATAGAGCGTCTGCTTCACAACCAGAAAGACCGGGGTTCGATTCCCCGGCCGGGTGAAGATAAGTTGGGTTTATCTTCTTTCACGTGTAGCCCCTGTTCACCTAGCAGTGAGTAGGTACGCGACGTAGGGCAAGGAGTTGTGACCTCGTTGTCGCGGTGTGTCACACACACACACACACACACATATATATATATATATATATATATATATATATATATATATATATATATATATATATATATATATATATATATATATATATATATATATATATATATGTATTCCCCAAAGCTTTCTAAAATTCTATATATTTATATATTTATTTTTCCTCGGGATGTCCCGGCTGCTCCAAGCGATGCACCTTGATACTGGGAAAAACAATACATTTATTACCTGCGCTCCAGCTTTCTCTTCGTCTCGTATATTACGGATTTCCAGGTGTATGAGCGCAACCCTTTCCTTGAAAATATAAACCAATTCCTTTGCTTTATTTTAAGTTCATTCGGCCTTCCAGATTTAGATGTTTTAAATTTTATTACCAGTCTTTCTACTTACCCTTGCAAATCCCATCTATCGCTATCTATTGATTTATCTACTTATCTATATCCATCTGTCTATTCCTTTCAATATATATAGCTTTTTATCTATCTATCTATCTATCTGTGTTTCAATCGATCGATCGATCATTTTATTATATCTATCTTGATATATATATATATATATATATATATATATATATATATATATATATATATATATATATATATATATATATATATATATATATATATATATATATATATATATATATATATGTATATATATATATATATATATATATATATATATATATATATATATATATATATATATATATATATATATATTACACGAACATATCTATATTGATTTGAAATGGATTGCAGGATAGGTTAGGGAAATATCAAAATTGTTCATTCATGCAGCGATAATTAGTGATATCTTCACTGCATGTTTTCCTCTAGTTTGCCGTCTCTAACGTGGAAGATAATACTATTCACCTAGCTACCCGCCTGAGTGACAATAAGCAAATTTCAATTATTTCTCATGGATAAGCCTGTGATTCATATTATAAATAAATACCCTAAAAAGTTGTTCTGTCGATACCCGACTCTCGTTGGAACTGGAAAGCTAAGGAAGACAGTGTGAAGGAATGAAAAAATCTCAAAATGATAAATCAGTCTCGGCGGTATCGAAATCACAATCTTCTGTTGGCAGCTGAGCACCTCCAGCACCGCGCCCAAACACCAAGCACTTCCGTGGAACATCTCAAGCACTGCAACGCCTTGGGTTTTCGAGCGATGGATTGTTACGCAGTGTTGCAATCGACGAATTTCCATGAAAGTAAAGGCGAAAAAATCCATCGATAATAACAACAAAAAAATAACATTGTAGGATATATGATAACAGCACAGTTTCGACATCCACACTGTATGATACACCTGTCACAATAAGCAACTCCATTCCTGTCATTAGCACACGCAGCCACTGGTAACCCCATACGAAGACCTGACAGAAGTTTAATTAACTCTACTAGCACCTGACACAACAGTATTCAGGAACATGCAACGCAAACAAGTCACGTGGCCGAGGATTGTCTGCAACGACATTAAATTCATGAAATTCTCACGGACTGAAGGGACGGGAAAAAGAGTGTAACGGATGGAGAGGAGGAAGGAATCGGAGAAGAACCGATGCAAGGTGTGGAAGTGGTTGAAGGCGAGGGATTGAGAGAAAAAGGTGAACAAGGAAATAGACAAGAAAGTGAGAAGGTGAAAGAGAGAAAGAGAGAAAATAATATAAAGCAGAGAACCAAATTGGCTTATATTTTGGCCACTCCTCTGAACTCTGTTTTATAGGGGCAGTGTAAGATAATTTTTCTTCTCATTATTACTTTTATTGGCCCCTGAGCTGCTTCCTTTACTGTAAAAAAAAAAAAAGTGTATGTGGTTGAAAGCGGAGGATGAAATGGAAAGGAGGGTGAACAAGGAAACAGATGGGGAAGGAAAACGAGAGAAAGAGAGATACAATGAAAAAAAAAGAAAAAAAAAGAAGGAAGAACAGAGAGATCAAGAGAGGTAGCGCAGGAGAGTAATAGGTATGGAGGGTTGGAAAGGAAGGGGAGGGTGGGAGACAAGGTGGGAGGGGTGAACGAGGGACCAAACAAAGAGACAAACTCACCAACATCCCGTATAGCCTGTCAGTCTTGTCCAGCGAACCTTTCATTTCATTGGCCCGCTTCTCCCCGTCCCCTGCAGAATGGAATGGCAGCTCCCTAATTTCAATCTATTTCGATGTTCTCCGTTTTGCTGAATATGCTGGCCGGCTATAGATGTGTGTGTGTGTGTGTGTGTGTGTGTGTGTGTGTGTGTGTGTGTGTGTGTGTGTGTGTGTGTGTGTGTGTGTGTGTGTGTGTGTGTGTGTGTGTGTGTGTGTGTGTGTGTGTGTGTGTGTGTGTGTGTGTGTGTGGAGGGGGTCAGGTTTGCCAATACGATGCTTCATAAAAATAAATAAAATACGTGACAAGATAAAGTTAGGAAGTGGACTTTATCGACGAAAACCCGAGTTATCGTCATATATCATTAGATGCTCGTAACACACTTCAACATGATTCAGAGTTCCCGAAATTTTATGTTACGATTGTGCGCGTGCGTGTGTGTGTGTGTGTGTGTGTGTGTGTGTGTGTGTGTGTGTGTGTGTGTGTGTGTGTCATTCACCCCTAACACTCACCAATATTATCCTTGCTCAGAGTAGGACACTGACCGCTCCTGTCCGCTGGAAATCTTACGCAGCTTGAGCGGGGCAGAAATCTCAGCTTACCTAATAACAGAGATGGTATTCACTGCACTACGAAGCTTATGTAAATGTGTGTGTGTGTGTGTGTGTGTGTGTGTGTGTGTGTGTGTGTGTGTGTGTGTGTGTGTGTCATTCAGACACTGACTGCTCCTGTCCGTGCTAATAACAGAGATGGTATTCACTGCACTGTGTGTGTGTGTGTGTGTGTGTGTGTGTGTGTGTGTGTGTGTGTGTGTGTGTGTGTGTGTGTGTGTGTTTCGGTGTGTGAATTTGCTTGGGAGCGTGTAAACAATAAACTGCCCGCCGATATACGCACGGAGAGCCCAATATCCATGAAAGTAAAATTCACTAATACAAGTCGATAGTGTAGTTCGGAAAATACTCGGCACTAAATTCTTATAGGCAACGCAAAGTAAACTGAAATAAAGAGCAAAATACGACTTTAGAGAGAGGAAAACAGGCTGGAAAGGACAACATTCACTAAGGGACATTTTTTTATTTAATTTCAACTCGTACTATTTTTCATTTTGTTTATCTGCCTAAACCGCGCGGACTATCATCAACAAGTGACATAAAACACAAGCATAAACCAGAATGAAAATGAAAATATGATACCAAAAATTAAGAGGAAACGAATCTCTCTCTCTCTCTCTCTCTCTCTCTCTCTCTCTCTCTCTCTCTCAAAAATGATACCAGCCAACAAAAATAATAACAAAATCCACAAAAGCAACCATCTTTCATCCTCCCTTCAAGGTATTTCCGCTTTCCCTTTCCTTAATAACTTTTGCGCACTGACCTCCTTCATCTCTTACTCATACCTGCCTCTCCCTTTTGTACCTTCTCCACCTTTCATCTCTCCTTCTTCATCTCTTTTCCATCCCACCCTCCCACCCGTGACCTTTTAACTTCAATCTCCCTCTTCTCACTTAAAACTTTCCCTGTATTTTCTTCCAGCTCGATTATTTTTACTTTTCCACACTAAAAAAAAAACATATTCACATGGCTAATATATATCCCTACATCCCTCTCTGCTCTTCACTCTCGAAAACGCACACTCACAAATTTGTCCCACTTTTTTTACTCCACTCCATTCTATGTTCGCTATAAAAAATATGGAACACACAAAGATACACACACACACACACACACACACACACACACACACACACACGCATGACCCACATATACGTACAGACACACATGGCTGCAATGCACTTACTCCACACAAACAAGCCATTATCAAGCAGAACACTCCATTTCACGTGATAAACAGGCGCTATTTTTTCACGCGAGTCTGGGGCAGAGCTCACACTTCATCCCGCCGACTCCCTTACCACGCTAATGGGCCTCGTAACGCAAGCTGAACAACAGGTACACGAAGAGGCACGGCGGGAAGGGTTATTTGTGCGGGTGGAAGTTTCTCTCTGCCGTGTAACTGAACGGGGGAAAGAGGGGAAAGTTGGGGTGTTGGTGAGGCGGGTCAGGGGAGAGGTGCGAGGTGGCGGGGAGCAAGGGAGGTGGTGGAGAGAGTGAAAGAGATGTGGCAGGGGGAAGAAAATGTGTTGAAGTGATTTACAGTAATAGAGGACACGTGAACGATGGGGCTGAGTAATGAGAGAGAGAGAGAGAGAGAGAGAGAGAGAGAGAGAGAGAGAGAGAGAGAGAGAGAGAGAGAGAGAGAGAGAGAGAGAGAGAGAGAGAGAGAGAGAGAGAGAGAGAGAGAGAGAGAGAGAGAGAGAGAGAGAGAGAGAGAGAGAGAGAGAGAGAGAGAGAGAGAGAGAGAGAGAGAGAGAGAGAGAGAGAGAGAGAGAGAGAGAGAGAGGGAGGGATGGGAGGATTTAGAGGAGAGGAGAGTATGAGTCTTTACATAGCAAATAAGGTCAGGAAAATATTTGAGGAGCAGGATGTGTGCGTGACCTAAACAAGATGTGAAACAAAGCAAATATTTTTCGGCGAACACATAAACGCGGCGAGTTAGATCACAAGCGCTAAACGACTCCGGGCACGGTGACGCGTGAACAAATGATAGGAAAAATATTTGTTACACACACACACACACACACACACACACACACACACACACACACACACACACACACATTACCCAAAGGTCTGATCATGTGCTACGTTCACTATCACCAGCCAGTAGTCTAATCGAAAGGGCTTGAATCCGCATAAAGACAGATCTGTGTGTGTGTGTGTGTGTGTGTGTGTGTGTGTGTGTGTGCTTTTTTTGTGTGTAAGATCTTTATTGTGCGTCTGGATTAATCGTTGACTTGAAGGATTTATATCTGAAGCATTACAACGAAGAAGAAAGATTAAGAAGCCTCCCTCCCTGGCAGGGTTCGGCCCTCCTTCCGGTCGGCCGCCGCAGGGAACAAACAACGCCGGACACCGAGATCCCCGAGGAACAGCGAGTGCTTCGAGGCGCTTTACAGAAAAAAATACAGATAAAAACTTAGATGCTCTCCCTCGCATGTTGCGATCCCGTTACTTTAATATTGCATTGACATGGAGTTTAAAGACGTTTTGGACCAGTCGACGCCAACGTCCGGCAGTTAATCACGGATGATGGAAATTTTGCTATGTCATACGTCAAAGCTTACGTATGAAATGAAAAATAACTAAAAAATGTGTTTACCATAAATCATTATTATAGTTGCAGCAAGGTGGCCAGGCTCAAGCGTCCCCTTGTGGTTCGGTTTCAACAGTGAGCATTACGACCTTCCAGACGTGCCAGACATCGCGTAAGGGCAACGAGCAGCAGTTAGAGTAATATACAACTACAGAGTTTTAAAAAAATGGTTATAGTACGTAGTAGCAATCGATTACAGTTTATAGCGTGCACTGGCATTATCTATAATAAAAGAGTACTGTTAGTGTGTGTGAAGGGGGAGGGGATTGGGGGGGCACACGTGTCTGCGTACGTGAGTGCGTGAGACCCTGTGTACGTGTGTGAGTGCGTGCGTGTGTACGTGCGTGTGTGCGTGTGTGCGTGCGTGTGTGCGTGCAAGTGAGGGAACATAATTCTTATTACTAAAATTATATATCTTTTAAAAGAGCATCATAATGGTTGAGTTCCATTTGCTTAAAAGAGAAATACGACAAACCTACTCGTAATGATTCCTTTAATAACAAGTATGGGATGTACAAACATTTCAGCGCTTGTCTGTTTACTGACACGAAGAAAACAAGGACGCGAAACAACAAACAACAACCACTTGGATTCATGCGCAGGGGGCGACTTGGTAAAGATGCAGGACAAAGAAGTGGACTGATGGTGCTTAGCGGGCGGAGGAGCAGCTGGATGTACTCTTGACCCCGCAACAACTCACAACACTCGACCTCCTAAGACACACGACACACGAAGTCAGACCACGTCTAACATAAATAGCGACGTAAAAAGCA
Source organism: Eriocheir sinensis (assembly GCF_024679095.1). Taxonomy (NCBI): domain Eukaryota; kingdom Metazoa; phylum Arthropoda; class Malacostraca; order Decapoda; family Varunidae; genus Eriocheir; species Eriocheir sinensis. The sequence goes on from NC_066516.1 coordinate 10,266,416, forward strand.
CAAAGCAAAAAGCACAGTTATCAAACGGCATCAACGACATGACAAGGGGAGCGCAGTGGAATGTAAATAAAGACTCGGCGGAGCAGCGGGACAAAGGGCGGAGACGGATACACGCGGAAAGGGGCCAAGGGGTGCCGCACGCGACACGCACGGGGGATCTCCACACGACCTGGCGCCGGGTGAACAACGAGAAAAACCCGGGAACACGACCGCCACACTTTTTTCGCATTTTTCTTCCTCCTTTATAGTTTCTCTTCCTTTTTTTCTTCCATTTCTTCAATTGTTTTCTTTCCCGTCCTCCTCCTCTTCTTATTTTTTTTCTGGGATGAGATCCAGTACATTTCTAATTTGATTCATGACCATAAGTCTCCAACGCATGTATGCGATCAAAAAGCTTGTTTCAGATTATTGTCACGGGTAAAGCGCTATATTATTGGTGTGGAATAGAGAACACGTCCTTAGATTAATTATCATCTTAACCCGATAAAACGTGAAACCAAAACCTCTATATGTAAGCATTACTACATCGCTAACTGTCATGTCCGCGGATTTGAACCTAAACATTTCGAAATTTTTGAAGCCCAATATACTGTCTGAACAACCACAACCCGCAGGCAGGCGAGAGCATTGGCAGTGCATAGCCACAAACCTATTGAAGTTATTAATCGGGTATTGTTCGGCAGGCGTGTATACAAAGCAACATTGATCATAGAAAAACGAAGTTAAAATAGCTGTATATATAAAGACACAAAGGTAATGGGGTACTTCTAAAATTTATCGCTATCCAGTCTATTCTCGTGGTTTGTGTGTGTGTTTTTGTGTATCTGAGTTTATCTGCGAGAGAGAGAGAGAGAGAGAGAGAGAGAGAGAGTTTATCAGTATATCTTTGTATTTCTTCGAGTGTCTGAAAGAACAAACATGCCGTTGCGTAAAAAGGTACATATTCCTAAACATTTCAACACCCAATCATACATTTCACAAGCCTTTCGTAGGAGTTGTGAGCATTTCCGGAGATAGTTTTATGACACTGGTGGTAGTCTGACCTTTCTTCTGTACTATGAATCTAAAATACCACTTATTAGAACCCGACTGATCTCCTTTTTGGCTTCTGGAAATCGTTGATGTGAGAAGCGGATGCGTCTGACAAAACCAACCAGAGATTCTTCGCCTAGTGAACTGTCACCACCGGCCCACAAGTCACGGGAAGATGTCAGAAAGAGTCAGCAAGACGATAGGAAACGCATGTCACTTCTTCCGCTCAGCAGCCAATACCACGAGCCAGAGAGCGGCGGGAAACCAATGAATGATACGGAACTTTATGTTTGTTCTCGCAGCCACTCGAAGAAATACAAATTTAAGACATGCTGACAAACTCTCTCTCTCTCTCTCTCTCTCTCTCTCACGCAGATAAACTCAGACACACAGAAATACACACACACACAAAAACACAAACACACACAAACACGCACAAACACACATTCCATCATCATCATCATCATCAAGCCTATACCATACCCCAGCGGGTAATAAGTCTCTCAAAAACGTTCCTATTCGTTCCTATCTCGTGCCTCTAGTTTCCAGTTTCCGGGCGATGTAAAAATAAACTGAGGAACCATAACAAGACGAAAACCCATCCCTAGTAATGTTTCCGCAAAGCCCCGTGAGGTAGTTAATAAAGTACAATATGTCTTGAGCGAGGAGCCGCGGGAGTAAGATGGTGGGAGGGCAGGGATGGATGACCCGGGGCGAGGAGAAGCTGGGAGAGAGGAAGCAGGGCGAAAGGAGGCAAGGCGAAGGGAGGCAGGGCAAGGGGAGACAGGGTGAGGGGAGGCTGAGGGAGGACGGAGTGGCGGGAATTGTGGCCTTCATAACAAAAACACGGATATTGAAAAGGGAAAGGTCGCATCACCTGCATCATCTGCGTTAGACCTCCCTTACCTGACCTTTAATTAGTACCGAAAGCCGAACATCACCTTGACACGAGAAGAGCAAGTGATCAGAGGCATAAGACTTCCCTGCTTCTTTTTAACGACAAACACTAACCCATTGGAGAGGTGACACGATGATTCACCACACATATCAGTCTCAGCCACTTCGCATTACAAACTTATTGAATGATGATGACGATGGGAGAGTTAGGGGAGAAAGAGGAGAAAAAGGAGGGAGAGCAAGAATCAAGATGCAGGGATGAGTGTGTGTGTGTGTGTGTGTGTGTGTGTGTGTGTGTGTGTGTGTGTGTGTGTGTGTGTGTGTGTGTGTGTGTGTGTGTGTGTGTGTGTGTGTGTGTGTGTGTGTGTGTGTGTGTGTGTGTGTGTGTGTGTGTGTGTGTGTGTGTGAATCAAATTTAATCAGTCTGTCTATTTATCTACATACCTACCTAAAAATGTATCTATCTATTCATTCAGCTATCTATTTCCTGCATACGAGTTCCTTTATAGCTTTACGATATAACAAAGCATGTCGATGCATTATTCATTCGTTTTAGAGATTTCAGTTGTTTTACCATCAGTCATGCTGCACAAGTTTGCGTGTAAATGTCTGAGTGCTCCATCATCCTCTTGCCTACACACAGCACGAGTAGTTCCTATTCTGCCATTTTAAACAATGAAATACTGAAGAGTCACAATCATGTGTACAACAGTAAATGTATTCTGTATCCTAAATGTGTGTAAATACAAATGCAAACATCATGAACAAAATCAATACTGCACGGAAAGCAAATGTGGTGTGATTTTACAGCTCACTATCAAAATATAACAAATAATGTGCCGGAGATATTTATACTATATTGAATTTTACACATGAATAAACAGGTCTAAGAAACTATATCAGATAGACACGTTAAGGTGATTTTAAATACATATAACTGACAATAGTCTTATAAACGTAGGGAAGCCACTGTATTGAATTTCACATTTGAATAAACATGTCTAAGATGGTATACCAGACAGACACATAAAGGTGATTTTATAGACATACAACTGACATTAAACATAGAAACGTGACGCAAAAGCTCAAATATATCACAGAATACAGCCAACAAACATCAAGTCCTTGTCAACAGGTTGGAGATAAATTCACAGCTTCCTTACACGACGACCTGATTAGCATCACAACAACCACAGTGAAGCCCTCGAGACAAGACGGAGGGAGAGACACATAAGGGAAGAAAAGGAGAGACGAAACAAATGAGGGGTGGGAAGGGACGGAGCATTATAATAATCTACGGAATGGGATAAAAGCCAAGGGACGAAGGGATCGTTGAGGAAGAGAAGATCAGATGGAGACAGGAGAAGGGAGGGCAAAAAACGGGGAAGTGCTGAGGAAGGGAAGGCAGGGAGACACAGGGGAAGGGAGGGCAAGGACGGGGAAGCGCTGCGGAAAGGTAGGCAGGTAGACACTGAGGAAGGGATTACAAGGACGGGGGACGCTGAGGAAGGGAGGGCAGGTTGAGACAAGGAAAGGGAGGGCATGGACGGGGAGAGCTGAGGAAGGGAATGCAGGGAGACACAGGGGAAGGGGGTAGAGCATGGACTGACACTTCTGAACACCCGCCGGAGCTCCGTGTCAGGCCGGGCCACGTGAGGCATAATTTACGAACGTGCCGGAGCTAAATCACTGGAATGCATTTTTCAGTCCGTTTAAACTGTAGCGCAACTGACAAGTGTTTCCGTTTTTATATTGTTTTGTTTTGTTACTGTTTTGTTGTTGTTTGTTTTTGTTGATGGTGTATTTTTATGGGTATTATTATTGTTGTTGCTCTTGTTGTTGTTGTTGATGCTGGTGTTGATTGTGGTGTGATGTGTGATGTGTGTGTGTGTGTGTGTGTGTGTGTGTGTGTGTGTGTGTGTGTGTGTGTGTGTGTGTGTGTGTGTGTGTGTGTATTTGATAATAATTCACTCAAGTAAAATAACAGCACATCCTGAACACGCAATTATGTAAAGTTATCCGATGTTTAAATGTAAAACGACCTGATAATATAATCTCTCTCTCTCTCTCTCTCTCTCTCTCTCTCTCTCTCTCTCTCTCTCTCTCTCTCAGACCACCACATTTAACCTTTTCACCAACGCCACCTGCTCACCTCCCCACCCAGCTCCCCTTCCCCCAACCAACCCCTCCACCCCCACCCACCCCGATCCAGCACCCATATATAACGCAGTACATGCTCTACACGCGTCATTAATCACACTTACTCACACCCTCGCACTTAGACACAACTGGACCCAACCCACGTGCGGCCAAGAGGACCCCTGACCTTCTCTCTCTCTCTTTATCTTGGAAAATAACGGCAGGCAAGGATGGCCTCTCTCGAAAATGGTGAAAGTAGGAGAGGTAGGAATGGTAGTAGTAGTAGTAGTAGTGGTGGTGGTGGTGGTGGGAGTGGTAGTAATTGTAGTAGTAGTAGTAGTAGTAGAGAAGATGGCGCCACTATAAACACTTGCCTGTGCCATGACGGGCTGGGGCCGAACACCATCCAGGCACCTCAAGCAAGCCTACCGGCGCTGTAGGCGTAGACGCAAAAAAGAAAAAAAATAGTAGTAGTAGTAGTAGTAGCAGTAGTAGTAGTAGTAGTAGTAGTAGTAGTAGTAGTAGTAGTAGTAGTAGTAGAAGTAGTAGTAGTAGTAGTAGTAGTAGTCGTAGTAGTGGTGGTGGGGGTGGGGGTGGGGAGTGTGGTTGTAGTATAGCAGTGGTAGTAATCAATCTTCTCGACTATTTTTTTTTTTTTTTGTCGCGGTGGTTGGTGACAGTGGTAGTAGTGGTGGTGGTGGAAGTGATAATGGTGCATATGGTGGTGATAGTGGTGCAGGTGGTTTTAGAGGTGGTGGTGGCAGGGGTGGTAAGAGACTGACGGAGGAGAACATATGTTAGATAGTATGAAACGTTTTTACTTGGAAGCCATAGAAGGAAACACACATGATAAGGAAAAGAGGCTCATGAGGCAACTCTTACACCTAATGGACGAAGAGATAGATAAAGAATGAGAAAGAATAAAGGAAGAAATGAAACCGAGTTGAAAGAAGACAAAGATAGTTCGGGGTGCCCGGCGCATAATGAACAGTTACTTCCTGCCGGGCCTTGTGGAAAATGAAGCCCTAAAAATAGCGGCCCTGCATAGAAAACTGAGAACGGCCGAGGAGCGAGGCGAGTCCCAGGGAAGGATTGCTCTGAAAAAAAGATTATATCTTGCTACGTAGAAAAAAAAGGTAATTAATTTTAGGATTTTTTTTTTTTTTTTTTGCAGCAAACTAAAATATAATATCATAAAGGTGGAATATTATAATATGACAAGAAAGTCCAGTATATGAAAACATTTTTACTTGAATAATTAGTAACAAAATTAATTAAGGAAAAAGGGAATTCGTTGTTGCTTGGCTTCACAAAAATAAATACATGAACTTAGCAGTAATTGTAACAGCCATCGTCCCTTCCATGTCGTTAGCAATACACAGGACAGCGAAATTTAATAGTAATGATGCTGAAGACAATGTTGATGATGATGATGTTTATGATGAAGGCAACAACAACAACAACAACAACAAAAATGACGATGACGACGAATTACAACAAAAATACAAAAATATATATATATATATAAAAAAGTGTAAGTAAAGAAAATCACCGAGAGTGCGACAAAATAGGGAAAAAAAGCGAAACAAAGGAAGAACAAGAGGGAGGAGACAAGAGCCGGGCATGTGTTTACCCGCGTCGCCATCACTGTCCGCCATAAATTTAGCGAAGTGCGCAAACCAGATTAGAAAACGAAATGCAAACACACACACACACACACACACACACACACACACACACACACACACACACACACACACACATAGAGAGAGAAAAAATGCAAGTAATGAATCAAAAGCCTTTAGTCTAGATTTAGGTGTGCCAGTACTTGCGTATATTTTTATTTATTTTAAAAACCTGACCTGTTGATCATGAAGAAGAGTGCAATTATTTATTCTGTACTTATTTTAACGCCACAACTCTTTGAAGACATACAACCTAAGGCTGTTTGCTCCTTTAGTTTGGTTTCTGTTTCTTTAATGTCTTTACACAATACTTTGTCGATGATTTTGAACAAACGCGGTCAGGCTCTGCGCAATGGCTCTTGTACCTCCTCCCCAAGGCCCTGACCTGCCGCGCCCGCAAGGGACACGGATGGGGCCGCATTGTTTCCTCATCTTGATAAATGGTAGTTGATTACTCCAGCATTACTGTCGACGCGATCAATACCAGACCTGACCAGTGAACTTAAGGATACCATTTACAATGTCCAGCAATATACACTCATAAAGAACGTTAAATCAACACTTAAGGCCGTAGCGATGGTCGTCAACCATTTCCCACCATCACTCACGGCAAAGCTCCTTAACGCCACCATCGACAACGGAATCACCTTTAAGAATCACGTTATACGGTTACTAATGCCATCATATACCGCCTCTACCTCCTAAGACGGATCAGATCAATGGGTGTCCCTCTGCTGTGAGCTAAAACAAGATCTTCCTCCCTCTAAAGTTGACAAAAGCTTCCTCTGTAGCCTCCTCTGCATAACAGCCACAAAGAGGAAACAGCTTGAGAAAGTTAATACGGTTTGTGTGATTATTCTTGGCACCTCATTCGTGTTCTGTTTAGAGTGACTTGATAACCTAGGCCTAAGAACTTCTGAAAGAATTATCATAAGATAATCGACAGCTTTGGACGAGGGGCTTCTTAGCAATCTCCGCCACCGTAACATTCTGGCGCTACAGCCTTGCCCCCAACCATACAGAGCAATGTGACACGTCAACTTTTTGCACACCATTCACGGCAAATAAGAAAATATACTAATGAAGACCGACTCTCACCATTATGAACTTCACCAAGTCAGCTCCTCATATTATTCACAATTTGTCATGCTACATAGCCAGGTATTCGTTTATATTTCTGATCGTAACTTTCACCTAATTGATGTTTACATTCACATTTTTTTACCCCGTTTTATTTTACCGCTTGTTCTTGTTATGTATATTTGCAGTTGCATGATTTATCATCCATTAATGAACTCCATATTATTACAATCATCATTAGCATTATCATCGTCAAGATTTTTATTATTTTTATATTGTTATTATTATTAAGATCTTTATAACATTATTATTATAACTATTATTATCATTTTCATCATCATTATTATTATTATTATTATTATTATTATTATTATTATTATTATTATTATTATTATTATTATTATTATTATTATTATTATTATTATCATAATTATTATTGTTATTCTTGTCAGTGTGAGTATTAGAAGTAGTAGTAGTAGTAGTAGTAGTAGTAGTAGTAGTAGTAGTAGTAGTGGGTGTAGTAGTAGCAGTAGTAGTAGTAGTAGTAGTAGTAGTAGTAGTAGCAGTAGTAGTAGTAGTAGTAGTAGTAGTAGTAGTAGTAGTAGCAGCAGCAGCAGCAGCAGTAGCAGTAGTAGCAGTAGTAGTAGTAGTAGAAGTAGTGGTAGTAGAAGTAGTAGTATCATTATTATTTTTATTATTTTTTTTTTATCATTATACACACACACTCACATACATGCCAAAATATTATATATAATGAATACTTAAAATGTAAGAAAAAGTACAAACGACCAGTAAAAATAGAATTTCGACTTCCAGGAAAGAGATACATGAAAAAGAGAGGGAAAAGGCCCAAGAGTTTGTGGCAACTGAAGATAAAATGTGCTAAACAGAACCAGGTAAAAAAAAAAAAAAAAAAATACAGAAAATAACGAAATGAGTGCAAAAAAGATAAAAAAGGAATGTAGAATCAGACGTACAAAACACAAGAAAAAAAAGAAGTTCCATAGCAGAAAGAGCGACAAGAGCGTTTGCATGTGCATAACGCCGAGTGGCTTAAAACTACCCACATGCTGTCCTGAAGACCACCCATCAACCCAGACTCTAGAGGAAGCCGTCCAAGCGAATCAAGAACGAGTTCCGGGGGGCAGCATGAGCCAATGCAAGATGGCGCCACTATAAACACTCGCCTGCGCCAGAACGGGCTGGGCCGACCATCAGGCCCCACCTGGAAGAAGCCTTGGGCCGACCATCAGGCCCCACCAGGAAGATGCCTATCGGCCCAACAGGCAACGACGTAAAAAAATATATATATATATATATATATATATATATATATATATATATATATATATATATATATATGTATATATATATATATATATATATATATATCTTAGCTATGACCGAAAATTCCAATACAACATTTCCACACACCGTAAATTAATAAAATTGCAGTACTATATTCCTGCGCGTGTAAGTATGTGTGTAGGGGGAAGGGGTAGGAGAGAGAGAGAGAGAGAGAGAGAGAGAGAGAGAGAGAGAGAGATGCGTAAACAAGACTTCTGGGTTTACTTAATTACTTTTCATTCATTTTTGTGTAGGTATTCTCTCTCTCTCTCTCTCTCTCTCTCTCTCTCTCTCTTATCTGACCCCCGCCAGATCACCCAAACAGACGCTTTCGCCACCTCGCTACTCAATGTCCTACTTGAAACTTTGCTCATTCAATTTAGCACAACTTTCAACTTTGGATCCTACTCTCTCTCTCTCTCTCTCTCTCTCTCTCTCTCTCTCTCTCTCTCTTCTTCCTCCATTTTCCTTCAATTTTCCTCTTTTTTCCTTCATATTCCTTCTCTCTCTCTCTCTCTCTCTCTCTCTCTCTCTCTCTCTCTCTCTCTCTCTCTCTCTCTCTCTCTCTCTCTCTCTCTCTCTCTCTCTCTCCCCATCTCTCTAATGCTTTTGCTACTCCTTTATGTGGGCTTTTATAAGGATTAGTTCAGTATTTCAATAGACGTCACATTTCCACGAAAAAAATATAAAAGGATTCAACGTCATTTTCTAGCAACCTCATTCTGCCTTCTTCAATTCTGTGAGTCTCTCTTTTTTCACCCCATTCGTTTTCACTTTCTTCACTTCCTTTTTGCTTTTCCATTTTCTCTCTGTCTACGTCTCCATCTGCAGTTCCCTTCTGTTTTTTCAGTGGTTAATTTCCTCCGGCTCTTTTTGTTCTCTCTCCCTTTTTCGACCTGTCCTCGTCTTGTCAGTCTGCGTACTCGTCTTCCACTATGTTTCTTTCTATCAGTTATCTTTTACCTAAGCTAATTCCTCAGTGTTTCTATCTGTTAATATGTTTATCTGTCTGTCAGTCTGGCATGCTATTGACTATGATTTGATGGAGGTTGTTTGGTGCTTTTTTTATGATTCGATGCCTAACAATACCTATTTTATTAATGGATGGCGTAGTAAACATTGTATTTTTTTTTACGTGCCAGCCTATAGCGCCGGTAGGCTTTCTTGAGGGGTCTGGATGGTAGTCGGCCCCAGCCCGTCATGGCGCAGGCAAGATTTTTTTTATGGTGGCGCCATCTCTTCTTGGCTCATGCTGCTCCCCGGAGCTCGTTCTTGATTCACTTGGCCGGTTTCCTCTAGAGTCCGGGTTGATGGGTGGTCTTCAGGACAGCATGTGGGTAGTCTTAAGCTACTCGGCAGTGGCTGAAAAATTCCAGGTGGTAGCGGCAGATTCGAACCCGCGTCGTCCATCACGCGGTGAATACGGGGCCCGCACGCTAACCACTCAGCCACCGCCTGTTCAATGTTGCAATGATTTAATGTTACGATTTTCATCTACTAATGCATGGGCAAGTTTTGATAGACTGGGTTACTTTTAGCAATTTATTGACTACATAAATGTTTAAAGTGAAATATAGTGGAGATAAATCTGTCTGTGCGTCTGTCTGTCTATCGCTTTATCCTCCTCTCTCTCTCTCTCTCTCTCTCTCTCGCCGCCATTATGCACAGCGGCCGTCATCTAATTACCTCTCCTCTGCTCAGGTGGAAATGATCCGCGACAGAACCTTTTTTCACCTGTCTGCTCCTTAATTGTTATTTTCCAAAGTTACATTCCATAGGGTGCTGCCACGCGTCCGGGGCCAGACTTCCTGCGTGTGATGATGATGTTAATGGTAATGGTGATGATGAAGATGGTGATGATGATGATGATGATGACGGTAATGACTGCAGTGAGGGTAACATACATACTGGTAAAGATCAAATGCTATGAGAGGAGGAGAAAGACAATGAGAAAGAGGAATGTAATTACTACAAAGCGAATCCGGACCAAGAGGAGAACTGATGAATGAGTAAGGGTCACGTAAAGAGGTTAATCAGCAATGGTCTACCAGCCTCATTAGGACACAGGCTTTGTTTAATGTATAATATCATCAACGTATAATAACTGCGCCGTTGAGGAAATCATATTTAAATTTTCAAACGGAAACTCTCCAGCTTTTTGTCTGTCATGTAAATCTATTATACTTTAGCTATTGATAAATCTATTATTATATTATTACTATTACTATGATTACTATTATAACTGTAATGCTTCTTTACATTATCGTTATATTTATAGTACTTTTATTATAATGATGCATTATGACTAGTAATAATTAATATTAATATCGTTAAATTAATAATATTACAGTTTTTAATATATATAGGTGTGTGTAGGGGGGGGGAGATGTGTGTGTGTGTGTGTGTGTGTGTGTGTGTGTGTGTGTGTGTGTGTGTGTGTGTGTGTGTGTGTGTGTGTGTGTGTGTGTGTGTGTGTGTGTGTGTGTGTGTGTGTGTGTGTGTGTGTGTGTGTGTGTGTGTGTGTGTGTGTGTGTGTGTGTCTTTGTGTGCAGTTTCCTAATGTCCTTTCCCTCCTCCTAACTCCCTCTCATTTCTCCGTCCACATCTAACTTTTCCTTCTCTTTCCATTTTCTTCATGTTTCTATTCCCCTCTATTCTCCCCTTGGCCTTGACACTCCTATCCCTTCTTCCCATGTCTATCGCTAAGCCGCTCTTCCTCCTCCTATCCCTCGTTCTGCTTTCCCTTCCTTCTCCTATTCCTCTGTTTCATCCTTCTCTAATCTGTCCCTCTCGTCCGGCCACCTTGTCCCCCTCTCCTCCAGGATGCTCGAAATATCTTTTAATCCATTTCGTTTAATAGCTTAGGCCACTGGCGACGAGGAGGAAGGGGAGGAGGAGGAGTAACACAAAGCACCACGAAGGAAGAACAAACAACAGCAGACCCGATGGTCCTTACGTGGCTGTTTGTGACAAACTACATTAACAATCTAATCAAAGGTGGAAGATGAAGGACAGCAAAGGCGAAGCCTCCTCGCCACCCCCCCATCGCTCCAGCCAGAGCTAGCAAGAAAGGAAAAAGAACCATGCATCATGGAAAAACTGCAAGGAAATTATGTAGGAAAGAGGAAAGAACTACCATTACTGCTACCACTAACCGGGCGATAAAAACGGACAAGGACACCAGTATCCGAAAGGACTTAACGTTATTACGGCAATGAGTAATATCTTAGTTGCTGGTTGGATTCAAACTATTTGTCTAATATATTCTTGAAGGCCGTAACTGTTGTACTATCAACGACATCACAGGGTAGAGTATTCCAAACATTAACGACTCGATTGAAGAAGTGTTTGGCTTCGTGCGACGAGAATCTTTTACCACTTATCTTGAAATTGTTATTTCTTCTTGTTCTATTTGATCGATCAATTGTAAAGTAATCTTCCGCATTAATATCACTGAATCCTTTAAACTTTTTAAACACTTCTATTAGATCGCCTCGCATTCTTCGTTTTGATGGGCTGGATAAATTTACTTCTTTAAGCCTTTGTTCAAAAGATAAATTTCTCAATCTAGGAATCACTTTTGTTATTCTCCGTTGAACCCGTTCTAACTTTTCAACGTCTTTTCTGTAATTGGGAGACCAAAACTGTACACAGTACTCTAAACAGGGTTGAGCCAGCAAATTATACAGTTTTAATATTACTTTTTCCGATTTATTATTAAAGACTCGTCCGATGAAGCCAACCAATTTGTTTGCGGTTTTAACTACCTCTGGACAATGCTGACCGGGCTTTAAATCACTTGATATAGTAATTCCAAGATCCTATTGTTTACTTACTGCAGAAAGCTGTTGACCATCTATTACGTACTAAACGGGATTGTTATTGTTTCCGATGTGTAACACTTTACATTTGTCAACGTTAAATTTCATTTGCCATTGATTGGCCCAACGTGCAAGTCGATCTAGATCCGTTTGTAATGCTTCTTCGTCGAGTGTCGTAGTTACTTTACTAGCGATTTTTGTGTCATCAACAAATTTTGATATTTTGCAAGTGAGCCTATCATCGATATCATAAACATAAATTAAGAAGAGCATGGGGCCAAGCACTGATCCTTGAGGTACGCCGCTTCTAACATCGAGCCAGTTAAATGAAACACCGTTTATAAATACTCTCTGTTTCCGCTCAGAGAGCCAATCCACAAGCCAATTGTGAATTTTACCTGAGGTATCGTGAGCAAATAGTTTACTGAGCAGGAGGGGGAGGAGGAGGAGGAGGAAGAGGAGGAGGAGGAGGAGGAGGAGGAGGAGGAGGAGGAGGAGGAGGAGGAGGAGGAGGAGGAGGAGGAGGAGGAGGAGGAGGAGGAGGAGGAAGAGGAGGAGGAAGAGGAGGAGGAGGAGGAGGAGGAGGAGGAGGAGGAGGAAAACAATGGGAACAAAGAAACTAGAGAAGGGAAAAAAAATTTACCAACAGAGAAAGGTAGATAAACAAAATATATACCAGAAAATAACATGTATGAGAGAGAGAGAGAGAGAGAGAGAGAGAGAGAGAGAGAGAGAGAGAGAGAGAGAGAGAGAGAGAGAGAGAGAGAGAGAGAGAGAGAGAGAGAGAGAGAGAGAGAGAGAGAGAGAGAGAGAGAGAGAGAGAGAGAGAGAGAGAGAGAGAAAAGAAAGACAATAAAAAAAATCAACTGTTCGGCATCTGATGTTGTCACGTTACGCGTCACAATTTAGCTTCGAGATGTAACTAAATTTCAATAGATATAAAAAACAATAGAAAGAAAAAACATATACATTTCACACACACACACACACACACACACACACACACACACACACACACACTCCCCCCCTCCCCCCACACACAAAGAGACGGGAATATAGAAGTCTCCGTGGCCCGAGCGTTCCCTCTAAAACAACAGAAAATGGAGAGGGGCGGCGTACTCACCCTCTATCTCCGTGGCGGCAGGCGAGGAGACGTGTTGCCTTTGAAAGCTGACGCTGGGCCGAGGAGAACTGTTGAGGAAGAGAGAGAGACCGGGCATTAGGAAAGCAAAACTATCTATTGAGGAAGAGAAAGACTGGTCGTAGGGATAGAAAGATTTTCTGCTGGGGAGAGAAAGAAAGACTGTCTATTAAGGGGAGAAAGACTATATCTTGAATAGGAAGGGAAAACTGTCTGTATACAAGAAGATAAAAAACTGTCTGTTGAGAAAGGAGAAGATTGGCTGTAAGGAAAGTAAAACTGTCTGGAGAGGAGGGAAAAAGAAAGCCTGGGTATGAGGAGAACAAGAATAACTGTCGAGAAGAGTAAGAAAGTGCCTGCTGAGGAAGGAGAGAAAGACTGGCTGCTGAGGAGGACGATTAAGACTGAGAGTAAGGAGAGAAAGACTTGCTGCTGAAGATGAAGAAAAATACCGAGTGTAAGGGTAGAAAGACTATCTGTTAAGAAGTATCACAGTCATGGTGGCTTTGGAAACTATACACAGTCGTGAGAAAGAGAGAGAAAGACCAAACGATAGCAGAGATTCGAGACCCAATACCGTCGTAAGAGTTTCCAAATGATCAAAGTTATGCTCTCTAGCTATTTATATTCTCATTCCATGTAAGAGCTGGATGGTTGTGGTGCTTTCTCTACATCCTGCAGCCTCCAAGTCGCTGAGGCGTATAATTACATTCTTCTTTGAGGATGTTACTGCTGCTCCCCTTGACCTCGCCCTTAAGAGTCAATACGGTTTTCATGGAATCCCGGGTTGGCCGCAATGCTGTGTTTTTTTGCCGAGTTCCAGACTTGAGTGAACCCTTTTCGTCGTGCGGGCATTATACTGTTGTGTCCGTGTACTGAGTGTGTGAGTGTGTGTCGTGTCCCTTTAGAGGGCGTCCGAGGTAGTTCCTAATATTGCAGATATTGACTTGGTTTATCTTTATTGCTCTTTCTCTTGTGGTGATGTTCTGTATAGCATCACCCTCAAAGCTGACCCTCCTTTTATACACCAGCAAGAACCTCAACTATCACATTTAAGTTTTTCTAGCAGGTCATCATTGCAGGAACTTAAACGAATATATCATAAAATCATATTCAGAAACAAGACACAATCATTTTTTTTTCAAACAATTCTGAGTAACCTTTCATTATAAAACTTTTACCCTAGTTGCAGCAGTGCTTAAAAAATCTATTGCCAGAGCCATGCAGCGTCTTTTATTTATGAGTATACGAACTTAAATTATTCGTAGTATTATTCGTAACTTTGATTATTCGTAGTATCAACAAATCTTGAAGCTTATATATTTTTTCTTACGTATTTCTCACAAAATGGCCGTGGAAAGTTTATATATATTGTCCGTATTTTCGAGCGTGAGGAGAGGAGATGCTGCACTCCAAATCTGATTCGTTGCCTGGGTTGTATTTTTCTCCTTCAATGAACTGGCTAAGATCTTCCCCACCCAAAGGATGTGCTCTATATAGAAATAAAATCTTCACCATTACTTTACGTGGAAAACGATTCCTGCCTCTCTCTCTCTCTCTCTCGCGCTGCGAGAAAGCCTACAATGACTGCAGTCTTCCGTCTCTAATATGATGAAGCTTTTTATCCTAAACTTGCTCACAACATTCCTCCCTTTCTCAAGTTGCTCCTTTGGCCCCGAGACATGCCGCGCGTTACCAAGGCAATACGCCCCGCCGCCTTCTTTCCATTATGTCGGCGACCCCTCTGACTGACCTTTCTTTTCCACTGCGAACAACAAATATTATCTTGGATATATATTTCATTTTGGCTTTGGTATGGTTCAAAGAGTTGCAAGTCCTATACGTCAAAGGAGGTATTATTTCATTTATAACTACCAATGTATTTCTTTTAAGAGACCAAAGCGCTTACTAAAACTTCCTCTTCGTCGCGTTTTCCATGTCTGATTTTTTTTAAAACAGTGGATCTAAATATATAATGAAGAAGCAGGTATATTACAAAAGATTAGTTTTGGCAATGTATGTCCGTTAGGTGGCTGTTTAGATATCAAACAGCACGTATGGAGGGCAAAAAGTAAAGTTAAAAGTATACCTTGGTGCTCATCTTCACCACTCCTCCCCTTTCCCTTCACACACTTCGACCCGTTTTTTTTTTCATTTCTTAGCGTTCGGTACCGTCCTAGGTCCGGGCACATACATTCAAATTATGCATCGGGCAAAGCAAACATCCCCAGCCTCACTGAGCCACCCAGCCGCCACCCTACCCCACGACCTCCTCTGAACCTCACATATTATAAGGTCCCTTGTACCGGATGGGTCCTTTTTACCCTCGCTACGATCTTCGCCGCCTTCCCTTCTCTCAAGTAACTTTCCTCCACCGGCAGTTAAGTGAGGGGAAGAGAGGGGTCGAGGCGGGCGAAGGGGAGAGCAGGAACCCGAAGCAACCCATCCTCGCTCCCCTTATTAAAGAATGTATAATGGAAGGGGGCGGCGCTGAAGGGGCCGACGAGGGCGAGTGATGTCAGGCGTCGACGTTAGGATGAATTACTACACAAAAGACAGCTAAAATAGGAAACGGGGGAAAGAGAAGACTAGAAAAATACAAGGGCTTACGTGGTGAAAAATAGCAGGGAGGAAAGAAACAGGGAGAAGGGGAAGGAGAGAAGAGAGGGAAAGGTGATAAAAGGAAAACAGTACGAGTCCAATCCATCATCTCCCCTACACCTGAAAAATACAACACACAAACAGAGGCTTGCTGAAGAAGGCTCCGGCGCGGCCACTATCACCACCTCACTCAAACACACCCGCCCCGCGCCTGCCCTAGAGAGGAGCAACGCCCACCCTCAACTTATTCCCTCATTTTGCCGGTGAGAGCACTTGTCCGGCGGCTGCGAGGGAATGAGGGTGAGGAACGGGAATATGAGGGAGGGCGGGAGGTGCTGGAGAGGATGAAATGTGCGCAGATATTGGCGTAAGTGCGCGGTGAGTATTCTCGTTCAGGGAGCCGCGCCCCTCGCCAGCTCAGAGCTCCTGCCATGACTTTATGAGTAGCCATGAACGCCCGGCTTAAAAGTGAATATCGCGCGCGGTGAGAGCAAAAACCTTCTTGGGCGAGGTTATGAATGTAAAGACGTATTTCACGTTGAAGTAAAGTCCGTGTTCATGCCAGACGGAGTGTTCGATGCTCTACGAGGCCTTTTTACTGCTGCTGGGGCTTCGAGCTGCGTTTAGGTTCAGGCTGAGGAGGGATCAATCTTTTAATTGCACTGATTCTCGGCTGACTCAAACAGTTCTATACCGGATTTCTTGGGGCTCACTCGCCATCACGGTCATTGAAACGAGTCTTTCTCTGCCGTTTTGTTTTGGGGGAAAGACACAAAGGAGACTCGAAAAGTGTGTTTTTACTTTGGAATCCTGCTGTAGTCTTAATCAGGGCAACTCCTTAGTGACATTCCTTTTAGATAAATTAAATGAAAATTGAAGCACAGCACTTGCAGCGGAATGCGACAACCGGAGTCAGCGGCGCAATTCGAAATAATACACACTTACGTCGCAATCAACTAAGTGGAGCCGAACGTTTACTCTCGCCGAGCCTCCGTCATGCGAGGACTGTCGTACACTGCAAACAATCTACACTTCATGTTCACATATCTCAGAAACTGGCTTCGCTCCGGACAAATACACTTTGAGAAAAAAAATGTTCAGACTCGCACTCAAATAATTTAAACCTGCCTTTGGAGTACCTAATGGAAGAGAGAACGCACGAACACACAAGAACTCGAGAACGAACGATGGCTTATTTTTTTCTTCTTTTACTATTGAAAAAAAATGTTCATACTCAAACTTGAAACTTTAAATGGCGGATGTTTTCAGGGTCCAAGTATTTACAACCTGCTTTTGAGATACCAAACGGCAGAGACAACGCATGCACAAGAACTCGAGAAGGAAAAGGAGGGCTTTTTTTATTTCCTTTACTCATGAAAAAAAAAATAGCGGATGTTTTCTATGGTTAAAGTACTTAGAACCTGCCTTGGAAATACCTAATGGCGGAGAGAATGCACACACGAACAAGCACTCGAGAACAAAGGAAGGTTTAGTCAGTTAGTTTTTTTTCATTTAATTTCTTTTACTCGTGAATTAATCGCCGCGAGTCACACCGTTCAGCGCGCGACATAATAATAACTCCCGCGGCGGACACCATTTACTCCGCATCAATCACCGCTTGTTGGACACTTTGAGGTACACGCCATTAATTTCCGGACCCCCGTAGTACATTTTTTGCTTATTTATTGGCAACTTCCCGGCAATTTGTTATTTCTACATGAAGTTGGCGGATATATCTTGGCGTCAATAAATTTTGTGACAGACTTTAAATATCAGAGCCAACACTTGTGCTTCTTTGTCATTTGGAGGAGAAGGACGTGGTAGATAGAAAGATAGACAGATAAATAGATAGATAGAGAGAGAAAGAGGTGGAGGAAGGGGGTGTAGAAACTAAGTTGATACAAAAAGCTTATGTGATTTCGTGCGTGTGTGTGTGTGTGTGTGTGTGTGAGAGAGAGAGAGAGAGAGAGAGAGAGAGAGAGAGAGAGAGAGAGAGAGAGAGAGAGAGAGAGAGAGAGAGAGAGAGAGAGAGAGAGAGAGAGAGAGAGAGAGAGAGAGAGAGAGAGAGATAGAGAGAGAGAGAGAGAGAGAGAGAGAGAGAGAGAGAGAGAGAGAGAGAGAGAGAGAGAGAGAGAGAGAGAGAGAGAGAGAGAGAGAGAGAGAGAGAGAGAGAGAGAGAGAGAGGGGAGAGGTACTCGTGTGGTGACTGATGTGTGTGTGTGTGTGTGTGTGTGTGTGTGTGTGTGTGTGTGAGATTGTGTAGACTGTAGACGCATAATTGTGGGTGTTTAGGCGCGCTGGAACCTCTGAGCTGGAAATTGGATGCTGTGTGACAGGTGCATCCGTCCGCAGCTAACTCCCCATAACTTTCAGGCGGGTGCCGTTACGCCGTCCGCCCGGATCATCAGCTTTCCCCTCCCCCCTTTCGTCTTTACTAATATGTCTCCCTCCCTTCACCCCCTTGCACTTTATCTGCTTTACGGGTTTTGGTTCTACGTTAATAATCTCAATCTCCTCCCCAATAACAAAACTGGCAGACGCATTTTTGTTTCGTCGTTTTTGTTTGTTTGTTTTTTGTTTGTTTGCCCTTCAGCTGCCTCCTTTACTGTAAAAAATAAACGTGTCCTTCTCCGTACGCCCTCTTGCACTGTATCTTTCAAGTGATTCTTGGTTCCACAATCACAATCACAAGCTTATCACCAAAGATATCACTGACAGAGTCTTTTAAACTAATGCATTCCTCTCCCCACACTTCCTTTCACTAACTTCTAAATTTTCACTCTGCTTAATTTGCCGTGTTGTTACCCTTTTATCTGCCTAATTTACTATTCATTAATCCATGTAACTGCTCAACTTAGCATAAGTTGAACCTTTCCTCCACTGAACGAATCCTTCTTTAATTCTTACATTTGCTTGCATAATGATTTTACAAGCCTTTTATCTAATTAGCTGACCGCCACTTGATTTTTTATCTTCTTAGTTTATCGTGGTTTAAGCATAATCTCTAAATCTGCTTAACTCGTTGTTATTTAGGTCTTTTATCTGCATAGGTCAACTTCTACCACACAATCTTACTTTAATATGTACGAAACTAATTTTTATTTAATTTCTGTACAACTATTTGATGCATGGGCTGCAGCTTTCATCATCTACCTAATGGAGATAAAATAATTATTAATGATTAAACATTTGATATTTTCAAAATCTTGCTTATACTGCATATGCTTCTGTATGTCTATAATAGCTGATAATAAAAGGCAGTTTCATGCTCCCTGCAGCAACTGGCCGACTTCCCTTCCTTCATATAAATGCAAATACGATTATGAACACATAAGGACATGAACGGATCCGCCTGTTCCCTTAACCACGCGCATATACATATATACATGAGGGGGTGAGGTGAGGGGAGAGAACTGGATCTTCCTCTTTGGTCGTTTTCCTTTTTGTGTGGGCGAGACACAGGCGCGAGAAACGAGAGGCGACCCGCGGGACGGCACAGGACGGAATAAAACATTGGTAGTATTGAGATAAAAGTGCCACAGAAAAGCGAAACATAAAAGTGAAGGAAAGAGGATAAAAACAGAGAACATTGTAATTGGTCTCGATCACGGTGCGCGCGTTTTCGTAGTTTTCATCTACTCAAATAAATATGGGTAGGTTATATGCATGCACAAAAAAATAACATAGGAAAAAGGAATAACAAACAACGGTAAGAGAAAAATCAACTAAAAATGAAATCAAAAAATCTTAGGGCATTAAAAACATCATATGAACAAACGCAAAGAACATGAAGGAGAAAGAAACGGAGAAAAAAAAAAACAGCAATACAAAAAATAATTAGTGAGCAAACTTGATTTTAAGAGGTGAATAATGGAGAACATGAACAATTAAAAAAAAGAATGTATCGACGTAAAAAAAAAAACGAATTCAGCTGGCAGGAGGTAGTGAAAAAAAAAGAGAAAACAACAATGAACCGATAACACAATATTGAACTGGGCGGGAAAAACGAGGAAAATGTGAGAAAGGAAGGACTTAAAGTGAAAACGAACGTGTATTTTATGGTATGATAAGGAGTTCGCAGACACAGATGCAAGGAACGGGGAAAGAAACAAGATAGCAACATTAAAACGAAAAAGGAAACGTCTTCTGAGATAAGCAATACCAGGAAAGGCCAGACCGGAGTCGACGAGAAAAATGCGAAGAGGAAAAAAAAATCGAGTTAACAAGGTATCAATAACGTTAGCCTGCCTGCCTCCCTCTCCTTCCCTCCTTTCTCTTTCCTTCCCTCTCTCCTCCCCCTCCTTCCTTCCCTCCTTCAATGCCTCCTGTTTTTCCTCTTTCCAATCCTCCCTCATACATCCTTTTTAATACTTTCCTACTCATCGTAATTTCACTCTCAAACCACTCATAAGTCCAGCACAATCTGACCACCGTAGAACAGAAATAAAAGCCATTACAATGTACGTCATATCATATTCACCCGAGCTATAGCATTACCACCATCAAAAACATCCGCGCAATATTATCATCATCACCTTCACTACTATCACCAGTACCTCATCACATCCTCAATCGTAGCATCACGGATCACCACCAACCAAACATCTTCACTCCACCACCGATTTCTCTTATGATGTTGCCTCCATGCCTACTCCACCCATGGCCTCCTCCCTTCGTCTCTACCTATGCCACCACAATACAGCCTCCACCCAGCTCGCTTCTATGTCTCAGGTGGCTCATTAACGCCGCCTCGCCGCCACAGAACTTTAAGTAGGTTCGACTATGTGAGGCAGCGACGGGGAGGGCCTAAAGTGATTGAAGTGGGAAGCCAGACTCGTGCCCCGCCACGCCCACCTACCTCTCCTTCTCACCCCCAGAAGGCAACCATCACCAAAGAAAGGAATGCTAAAAGAGTGAATGATAAAACCTGGCGCGAAGGGAGAAGACAAACATAGATTTAAAGGCCGGTAAACAATTTGGCGAACACTCAAAGTCTCTCACACCTACACTCACACTCATCAACACACTTATGCACCAACATATACCATTACTAAGGAAATGAATGATAAAAGAGTGAATAATAAAACATGGCACTAAGGGGAAAGACGAACAGATATACAGAGAGCCATGCAAACAATTAGACGAACATTCAAAGTCTCTCACACCTCTACTCCCACGCCCGTCAGTACACCCATCCACCCACAACCACACACAAACGCACGCTCACGCACCTCCCCCCCCCCCCCCCACACACACACACACAAACTCTCTCTCTTTACTCAGGTGCGAGGCGTTGCAGGTGTGTATGACCAGAATTTATGTGCTGTGAGCGTGTATGCAGCGGCAGGTGCGACCCTTGGCAGGTAAATAACACAAACATATCGGAAAGTAAAGGTGCAGCGGATACATATATTCGGCGGCACAGTACTTATGCATATCAATGTACTGCCGTCTCGAATTGTAAGAAAGGAAATATGAAAAATTCAAAGGTCACCAACTTTGCATTATGAAACCTAGCAGTGTTGTAAATTTCATGGACTACACACACACACACACACACACACACACACACACACACACACACACACACACACACACACACACACAGGCCAGGCCCGGTAGCACAGTGGATAGAGCGTCTGCTCCACAACCAGAAGGACCTGGGTCCCGGCCGGGTGAAGATAAGTTAGGTTTATCTTCTTTCACGTGTAGCCCCTGTTCACCTAGCAGTGAGTAGGTACGCGACGTCAGGCAAGGTGTTGTGACCTCGTTGTCGCGGTGTGTTGTGTGTGAGTGGCATCGGGAAAGCGTTCCTATTTGTCTACTTATAAGAAAATTAAAATAAAGTACTAACTAACCGAGACAGCGGCATGCTAATCGCTATCCGTCTCGTCCTCCTCCTCCTCGTGCCCTTCCACTGCCCACGTGAAGCTCGTCTCTCTGTGTGCGAGGCAGAAGCACATTTGTGCACGGGTGTTTGCCTCGACAGTATTTATAATGGTCTTGATATTCGAGGTGATGTTTGATGGGAAATAGCAAAAGGCATGTCCAGACACCCGAATGAACACAAGTATAGGGATAGTAGTATTTTCAGTTTGTTTAAATGTTGTAAAAGGAGGTGAACTTTTAGTAATATAATTAGTTTTTTTTTTTTTTTGCGTGTGTCTGTGTATGTAGAATGAAACACAAAGCAGAACAGAGAGAATATGAAGATCAAATACATCATTCAATCATGCGTGTTTCCCCCGCAGCATCCGTCACGCCGTCACTCCGCGGGCTCCGTGCCTCCGGGGCCGCGACAGGAGCCGTGGTCGTGTCGTGTTATCCCTTTAAGCTCTCATTCGGTAATTGCCGCAGCACATCGGCTCGTGTAGCAAATCAAAGTTATTGTTAAACTTAAAATTTGCTGAGTTAAACTAATATTTGCATTCAATAAACCCGTGAAGCATTTTTTTTCTATTATTTGAATTATATGAAGTGGAGAGAAGGATAAAACGCTTGCGCGTTTTTTATTGTGAGTGTGTACGTGTGTGCTTTTGTCTGCTTTTGTGTTTTGTTTCTTTTGTGCGTGTTTTTATGCCTTATAAACAACACTAATTTTATTCTTCGACATAATATATAGGAAATACAAGTGAATACTAAATTCGTACCTGCTGTTAAGAGCGAAAAGCCAAAGATAGCAGGAAGCAGAACACGAAGCGAGTATCAGTGTCCAGTGAGACAGAAGGAACACAAGGGGCGAATGACACATGGCTCCAAGACTAATAAAAATAAACCTGACAACTGGGGAGGCAGAAGAGAGCTTCGAAAATAAACCTGGAGCCTTGGCATGGCCTCGACATTGCCTACTCCCCTGTTGTCGACCTACTCAAACACGTTTTAAGATGTGACCCATTTCTTTACCACAAACAATTACCAAACACACGATATTTTAATAGTGCAGCGGGGAAGCCTTACAACTTTTAAACAAACTACTACGCGTTTAAGCAAAATGCTTATTAGACTAATTATATTACAATTTAAAGCACATTTCAGTGTGCAGTTAACACAATTAAAATAAAATCACAGGGAATTAAAACTTACACAGGAAAAATGTGGAAAGGGCTCCGAGGCAAGATCAAACACCTGTAGCCGTGAGGGAGACAGATTGGAAAAATATCTCATTAAATATTTCGTCGCTAACCTTTTATCCTCTTCAAAGTCCGTAACCATTTCTCAAACCCTATTTTTGTGCCGTTATCTGTCATTTTCAGCGCACCTGACATAGTGGAAAAGAAAAAAACGTAAGCCAGGGCCAGCAGGAGCAATGGCCGGGGACCCGGAAGCAGAAAGACGGAGAGCGCGTGGGGACTCCAGCAGCACGCCCAGCAGGGAAACGCGAACCTTGGGCAAGGCAGAGCGGGGCAGCGATAAATGAAATACATCTCCCTCAGCTTGGCACTCGCTTCCCGCACCTCCCTGGCAGTAGTCCTCATGCGCTATCCTCCTGCCACGCCATCCTCCTCTCCCACCACGCTGCACTACACCTCCTACCTCCCTACCTCCCTCCCTACCTACCTCTTCTCTCCTCTGCCTCCCTCACCTATCGTTCTATGTCTGATCTGTTCACCTAATTGCTTTGTTGCTTGAATGTGTTTCTGTCTGGTCTGTCCTACTGTCTGGATGCTTGTCTTTTGTTTATCATTTCTTCCGAATCCTCACCCTTCTTCCTTCTTCACGTCATCTTTTTTAAATATCTCTTCTTCAACTTTCTCTTTTTCTTTTATTTTCTTCTTCTTCTTCTTCTTTTTTTCATTTTCTTCTTCGTCTTCTTCTTTTTCTTCTTCTTCTTCTTCTTCTTTTTCTTCTTCTTCTTCTTCTTCTTCTTCTTCTTCTTCTTCTTCTTCTTCTTCTTCTTCTTCTTCTTCTTCTTCTTCTTCTTCTTCTTCTTCTTCTTCTTCTTCTTCTTCTTCTTCTTCTTCTTCGTCCTCCCCTTAGTTTTTAATTGTCTACATTTTTTTTTCTTTCCCGCCTTTTCCTTTTCCTCCTCCTCTTCGTGCCCAGGTAATGCAGCCATTGTGCCACCTTCAGCGGCTCTCAATTAATCAAAGACCAGGATTCGCTAATGATAATCTTCTCCACACTCCCCCACCCAGCTCTTCGCCTCACCCCTTCCCCCTGCACTCTTCTGGCTTCCCAATCGTTCCCAGCGTACCCTCCACCTACGTCCCACCTTCCCCAAGCACATCCCAGACCCGCACACCCACCAAGGCACTCAGAGCTCCTCTCTTTTTGCCTTCGGGATCGCCACCACCATGACGGAGTTAACCATTAACTGCAAGGATTCATTTAATGTGTTTTGGGAGGATTCGACTCGCCTAGAGAGCTTTCTCGCGTACGTGTTTGTGAGGGAGAAGTTATGGGTTCACTGCGATTGCTGATAAATTATGGTTCACGCGTAGATTGCCCGAGCAGGGAAGGAGGAAAGACCAAAGAAGGAGAAAGGTTGGATGTACCGGTAGGATATATATACCTATATATATATATATATATATATATATATATATATATATATATATATATATATATATATATATATATATATATATATATTAGAGAGAGAGAGAGAGAGAGAGAGAGAGAGAGAGAGAGAGAGAGAGAGAGAGAGAGAGAGAGAGAGAGAGAGAGAGAGAGAGAGAGAGAGAGAGAGAGAGAGAGAGAGAGAGAGAGAGAGAGAGAGAGAGAGAGAGAGAGAGAGAGAGAGAGAGAGAGAGAGAGAGGAGGGGGGGACTGGGGGCAATCATTTCTGAGTTATGGTTCGAAATTTATATTTAGCATCCATCCCACAACCTTAAATCAATGTTGATCTGACAGCTGAGCCTCCTCGAGCCTGGCAGTGAGAGGAGGTAGAGGGCGAGGGAGCCGGAAAGTGGGATAAAGAGGCAGGAGGGGAGTGGACAGTAAATGCGTGGGCTGGCTGAGTGCCCTGTGAGTACTGTGGGAGAGGGCGGGGAGAGATGAAGATGGAATATAAGGGTACAGCATGGGGGAAATGAAGAGAAAAGAGGGTAGAAAAACCGTGGAGGATGGAGTAA
The DNA here is from genome assembly GCF_024679095.1 of Eriocheir sinensis. NCBI lineage: Eukaryota > Metazoa > Arthropoda > Malacostraca > Decapoda > Varunidae > Eriocheir > Eriocheir sinensis. The sequence goes on from NC_066516.1 coordinate 10,291,233, forward strand.
TAACCGGAGAGCTTGAGACCTATCCAGAAAAATGGAAAGAGGATAAACACACCACGATTATTAAGACGGAGACGGCGGCAAAACAACTTAACCTTTAAACTAAGTGAAGAGCAGCGTCAAAAAAGCAACATTACAGGATACCCTGCAAAAAACACCAGACATCATTGGAAGCGTTAACACTTGCCCCGGGGAAAGAGAAGAAATGAACCATAAAAAAGCGGTAGTAAAAGCTCTCAACACACAGAAGCCCATAAGCGTAGCAATAAACACACCATCAGGCCGAGCCACCCCAAGCTGCTCCTTCGGGACGTGTGGAGGCCCTGGCGGCACACGAGGCTCCTGATGGAAACATATGGGGAGCTATGTGCCAAGTGTGTGTGTGGGGAGGGAGAGCGTAGGTGTGTGTGTGTGTGTGTATGTGTGTGTGTGTGTGTGTGTGTGTGTGTGTGTGTGTGTGTGTGTGTGTGTGTGTGTGTGTGTGTGTGTGTGTGTGTGTGTGTGTGCAGGTTTCATGGGCGTAATTTCAGGTATATTTTCAGCCATTTTACTCGAGGCGTTTCTCAAGGCATAAACACATATAAATAAGCTTGTTTAAAGTATATAGGCATGAGGTAGAGCTTTCTAACATACACACAAACAAACTAAGTAACACACACACACACACACACACACACACACACACACACACACACACACACACACACACACACACAAACACACACACACACACACACACACACACACACACACACACACACACACACACACACACACACACACACACACACACACACACACACACACACACACACACACACACACACACGCGCGCGCGCGCGCGCGAGCACAGAAACACAAGCATACACACAAAAACAGACGTCTTATTCCATACACATACGCTGAGTGGTAGCGTGCTGGGCCCATATTCACCGCGTGATGGACGACGCGGGTTCGAATCCCAACGCTATCACCTCGGATTTTTCAGTCACCGCCGAGTGGCTCAAAATTACCCACATGCTGTCCTGAAGACCACCCATCAACCCGGACTCTAGAGGAAACCGTCCAAGTGAATCAAGAACGAGCTACGGGGGGCAGCATGAGCCAAGAGAAGATGGCGCCACTATAAATACTTGCCTACGGCATGATGGGCTGGGGCCGACTATCATCCAGTCCCCTCATAAAAAGCCTACCGGCGCTATGGGCGTACACGTATAAAAAAATAAAAAATAAACTTTTTAAACACATACAAAGTTAGTACAGTGCAAGGCTGATATATAAAACAAGCAGGGTGTATATACTTCACAGGAGCGACATAATTATTGAACCTCATTAAAGACATCAAAACGCAAGGTAATCATACAGCATTAACTGAGAGAGAGAGAGAGAGAGAGAGAGAGAGAGAGAGAGAGAGAGAGAGAGAGAGAGAGAGAGAGAGAGAGAGAGAGAGAGAGAGAGAGAGAGAGAGAGAGAGAGAGAGAGAGAGAGAGAGAGAGAGAGAGAATGAGATCGTTTCCAGATATTGCTCATTACACTGGAATCCTATTGTCCTTCTCTTGCCTTGTGCCGCCCACGGTGCCTACAAGTTGCAGGTAAAGTTGCGCTCATAATAATCGACCGCTTCAGCAATAAAGTCAGGGCGATAACTCGTGGTAAGGCGTTAGTTACGGTAAACAAGTAATATTTCTTAGCTGACTCAACGTAACAACAATAATAAAAACTGAATCTAAGGGGAAGAGGCTGCACAGGAGAGTAGTGAATCTACCATGGACAAGGACACAGAAATATATTATAAACTACAAGGGACCAATAAACCTAAACATGGCAGTCACTAAATGAGAACCAGTTATTTGGCACATTTGTATCCCGTCCCAAAAACTATCAAACCTTCCTCGAAAGATTTGTGTGGGCGGCGGTGCAGGCTCCAGGTCTGCGGAGGCGGCGGTCGTCAGTAAGAGTAAGGCGAGGTTTCTCTGGACGCGTGTGGGAGTCGCGGAGAGGTCAGCAAGATGCTAAATAGCGCTGTCAGAATGTTTGTCTCCACGAAACCAAAAGTGTTGCCTTTTCCTTTTCCCATGATGGACCACGGCCAAGAGGCAGCCAACCGTAAGCATGCAGGTAAAGCAGATAGCAGAATAAGGGAAGAAATGTGTATATACGTTGTCAGACCAAAGACGTCGACACGTAGGTGAGATGTATTATTGCTCTCTTTTCTTAGAAACTTTCCCTTCAAAGCTACTACAGTGCTACAAAAATAAGAAACATTGCTAACGACAATGAAAAAAACTACTACTGCAAATACTAAAACTATTATTTTTACTACTACCACTGATACTGATACAGCTACCAGTATTATCACTACCACTAATAATAATAATAATAATAATAATAATAATAATAATAATAATAATAATAATAATAATAATAATAATAATAATAATAATAATAATAATAATAATAATAATAATAATAATAATAATAATAATAATGATGATGATGATGATGATGATGATGATGATGATGATGATGATAATAAAAATAATAATAATAATAATAATAATAATAATAATAATAATAATAATAATAATAATAATAATAATAATAATAATAATAATAATAATAATAATAATAATAATAATAATGATGATGATGATGATGATGATGATGATGATAATAAAAATAATAATAATAATAACAATAATAATAATAATAATAATAATAATAATAATAATAATAATAATAATAATAATAATAATAATAATAATAATAATAATAATAATAATAATAATAATAATAATAATAATAATAATAATAATAATAATAATAATAATAATAATAATAATAATAATAATAATAATAATAATAATAATAATAATAATAATAATAATAATAATAATAATAATAATAATAATAATAATAATAATAATAATAATAATAATAATAATAATAATAATAATAATAATAATAATAATAATAATAATAATAATAATAATAATAATAATAATAATAATAATGTTATTACTCATATGGGTTGCTGGAAGGTTTTCTCTACAACTAAAGGGTTGGCGTAACACACAGCAGCCTGCCCAACAGCTGTCGCGGTGCGCCCCGGGATGACTTCAGAGTGCCTTCAAAATCCCCTCCACAAAAGTTATATTTCCAGAACACCAAGCAGCATCAGAGTTTATTTCGCTGACGAGTTCTAGTTAGGGTAGAACGGGGCCGTCTGAGACTTATTTAGTACCGGATAAACGACGACGGAAGATGAAGATGAAATTAGAATGAACGAAATGGTGGAAGGACTGAGACGGAGTAATCAGAAAGTGGCAGCATCTGGATGACGTATGAAGAACATGTTTAGAATCTGTGACGTAGGAAAAAAAAATTAAACTACACACACACACACACACACACACACACACACACACACACACACACACACACACACACACACACACTCAGGGTAGCAGCTTCAGCGGCCTCAACAAGCCGTGTACTCCTTCAAGCACTACAGTCACCCTCAATAGGGCGAATGATGACCCCATGAGGCTCTCATGGACCCGTTGCTGCCTCTCTTCCCTGTGGCTTATCGCTGCTCCTTCCCCTTCCCTTATAGGTTGCCTCTCTCTTCCTTCACTTCCCCGCCTCATCTTTGCCCTCCCCTGCGCCACATCCCCGCCGCTCTCACCCCCGCCAAAACACTCGTCACACCAGTTTACGCCTCTTTCCACTTTCATGACAGCCTCTCTTATAGACCACCGATGCTCCCCTTTCTCTTTCTCTCCTTTCTTTGCTTTTTTGTTCCTTCCTTCCTTCCTTCTTTTTTCCTTCCTTCTTTCCTTCCTTCATTTCTTAATTCCTTTCCTTTCTTCCTTCCTTCCTTCGCTCCTTCAAATCTTCTTTCGTTTATTTTTTTCTCTTCTTAGTTTAGTTTATATATTTTCTTCTCTTCCTTTCTTCTTTCCTCCCTTCCTCTATTTTATTCAACTCCCCTCTATGCATTTCTTCCTTCCCTTCTCTTTCCCTTTATTTTATCCTTACTTTTTCCCTGCCTTATACATCTCCATTTTTTTCGTCCCTCCTTCCTTCCTTTCCTGCCCGTAGATTTTGTCCATTCCTTCCCCTTCCCTTCTCATGCAACGAGACCCTCCAGTCGCCCTAAATCCCCTCAACCCACTCTCCCCCTAACCCTCCTCAAACAGACACCACAATCAACAGTAAACGCAACACTTGCCTAACCTAACACCTGGCGACCATTTATTGCTGTTTGTTCCGAGTCACTCACATGCCGCCACTTCGAAACTCTCCTCCTCTCCAACACAGACACACCCTCCTCTAGCAACACCCAGCCTCTCTTACACCCAACCCGCCTCCCTCAACCCTCCCTCTGCCTGCCTGCCTGCTTTCACCCCTCCTCCACTCACTGATCTACTGACCTTCCCACACCCATTACTGAGACCGTGAACCACACTCCTCGTTGTGCTTAATGCGTCTCTCCATATTCTCTCTCTCTCTCCAGCCTTCTCGAACTATAAGGCCCCGTAAACACTGAACTCTTAATGCTTCTTTTACTATCCCCGCCCTCCTCCTCCACCTCCACCTCCACCTTCGACTTCACCTCCGCCTCCTGTTACCTTTCCTTTTCCTCTTCACCTCCTTTTCTTCCACTTTCTTCACTTTACTTTTTTTTTTCTTTCCTCTTTCTTCAATTTCTTCATTTTCTTCTTGTTCTTTTTTCTTCTTGTTCTTGTTCTTGTTCTTGTTCTTGTTCTTCTTCTTCTTCTTCTTCTTCTTCTTCTTCTTCTTCTTCTTCTTCTTCTTCTTCTTCTTCTTCTTCTTCTTCTTCTTCTTCTTCTTCTTCTCCTCCTCCTCCTCCTCCTCCCCCTTCGCCTCCGCCTCCTGTTCCTCCTCCTCCTCCTCCTGCCCCTCACTATATAAATACACATCCACGTTCTTCATCTTCGAATTTGTTGATAATTTTTATTTTTCCAGTTTTCCGATAACGTGCTTTGTGTCCCCTTGGTAACACTGGGATTGCTGAGGAAACACCACCAATCGCAAACTGAGATAAGATACGAGTGCTAGGAACAGAAAACCATGATATATAACACATACAAATCTTATCAGGTGGTTCTTTTTCCTATTTATATTATTTTATTGATGCTCGCACTGTTTCACTATAAATATATACCTGATTTTTTTTTTTTTTTTTTTTTTTTTTTTTTTTTTTTTTTTTTTACTCTCTGTTCCTGCATCTTGGCATCCTCTTTGGTCTATCACTTCAGTATATTATTTCTTCCTTCTTCTCTTCGTACGCTTTCATATTCATTACTTCCCGCCTCTTTCTTTTCCTTCTCCTACCTCCTCACTCTTCCTCCTCCTCCTCTCTTCCACTTAGACCACCTTCGAATTCTACTACACTTCCTCCTCCCGTTTTTCCTCCTCCTCCTCCTCTCAATCCAACTCCTCACTTGCCTACTCCTTCTAGTCCATCACCTCCTCCTCCTCCTCCTCCTCCTCCTCCTCTTAGTCCAACTCCTTAATCTCCTACTTCTTCTAGTACACCTCCTCCTCCTCCTTCTCCTCCTCTTAGTCCAACTCCTCAATCTCCTACTTCTTCTAGTACACCTCCTCCTCCTCCTCCTCCTCTTGAGGTCAGTTCATCGACACTCGCTGCTGGTCAGCCAGAAAGCCGCCTCCACAACACACTGCTTCCCTGCATTATATGGAGACCTACCGTAAACCGTCTTGCCCATTGTTGTGTTAACATCGTTGTGCTGTTACAACATCATCGCGCTAATTACGTCGTCGTGTACTGTGCTACCTCGTTGTGCTAGTGTAGTATAGTGTTGTGTAGTGCCGCGGAGACACACACAAAGGAAACCAGGACACCGCGTGGAACAGCCAGGCCACCTCGACCACTGCTACCCTACAACCCAACGAACGCTAAGTCTATTGATATAATCACTGCAATATCTTGCCCTTACATACCTTATAGTGCTTGCCCTAGACTTTCCATGACTTTTCCTAGACTTTTCCTAGTATTTAGCGCCACGTTTTCCATTGTCCAGCCCCTCGCTTTGTTTCCCTCAGGGCCATAAATATTCAGACTCCTCCCGACCCGGCCGCGAATATTCCCTGGAGATTAGCCTTAATCTGAACACCTGGACGAGCCGACGCGGTAAATGGTTTCCACCTGACCCTTCGCCACTCATTCTCGTTGACTCAAGTCAAAAAGTAATAAATAAACCAAAGATAACGGTATGCCTTCCCCACCACTACGCAAATGCTCCAGATGCGAGGGGCGATTTGCTCAACAATATTATGACAAGGGTACGGAGTCATGCAGACACTGTCTCATGGAGATTAGGATTTCAGATTTAGAGCAGGGCTTGTCGAAGTGTCTTGCTCTCATGCACCTAAACACGCCGCTGCCCGCCACCGCCGCTTCTTCTTCTTCTTCTTCTTCTTCTTCTTCTTCTTCTTCTTCTTCTTCTTCTTCTTCGTCTCTTAGTACATCTGTCTCCACCTCCGCTTCGTCCTCTTCCACCTCCTTCTCCTCCACCCCTTCCACTGTTCTGACACGCTCCAAGGCGCGCTCTCTGAAAGTTAGACCCAACCCTTCCAAAACTCTCTCCCTCACCCAGCCTGCCTGCTGTCCCTCTTGTTCTTCTTCTTCTTTTTCTTCTTCTTCTTCTTCTTCTTCTTCTTCTTCTTCTTCTTCATCTCCTTCGTCTTCTTCTTCTTCTTCTTCTTCTTCTTCTTCTTCTTCTTCATCCTCTTCAGCTTCCACCTACGCTGCCCGCACGTCCATCTCCCCGTCCCCCTCGTCCTCCTCCTACACTTCCTCCTCCTCCTCCTCATCATCATCATCATCATCATCATCACCATCATCACCATCATCATCATCATCTTCTGCTTCTTCTCCTTCTTCTTCTTCTTCATTCTCTTCACCTCCCTCCTCCTCCTCCTCCTCCTCCTATTCCTCCTCCTCCGTCTCCTCCTCCTCCCCTCCTCCTCCTCATCCTCCTCCACCTCCTCCACCTCCTCCTTCCCCTCCTCCTCCTCCTCCCCCTCCTCCTCCTCCTACTCCTCCTTCTCCTCCTCCTCCTCCTCCTCCTCCTCCTCCTCCTCCTATTCCTCCTCCTCCGTCTCCTCCTCCTCCCCCTCCTCCTCCTCATCCTGCTCCACCTCCTCCACCTCCTCCTTCCTGCCTCGAAGCACCGAAGTCAAGAAGGACATTTCTGTCCTATACACCAACGCGCGGAGCTTAATACCCAAACGGGATGAGTTACTTGCCTACGTTCACGTAGAAAGTCCGGACGTGATTGCCATCACCGAAACGTGGGCCACCTCTGACCACCTAATGACCGAATTCTCAATTCCGGGATACGAGAGCTTCTACAAAAACAGACTTCACAAGAAAGGAGGAGGTGTTATCTGTTACGTCAAGAACAAATACCCTGCCGTGGAAATAAACAAAGAAGACTCTGAGAAATATGACACTGTATATGTTGAACTAGACACTAGCAAGCACAACAAAATAACGATTGGAGCCGTTAACAGACCTCCAAAGCAACAAGCAGCGGACGACGAATCGCTGTACGAAGAAATCCACACCGTAACGCAAAACAAACAATCAGTCATTATCGGGGACTTTAACTGTGCCAACATTGACTGGACCACGATGATTGGAGATCGGGAGGGTAACAGATTGCTCGAAATGTTAGAAGACACTTTTCTTACTCAGACTGTTACCTAACCGACGAGGGAAAATAACTTATTAGACCTAGTACTCGTGAGTGATTCAGATCTCACATGTGAATGTCAAGTCGGCGAAAAACTGGATGGTTGCGACCATCACCTAATCCGCCTAAAGATCAGAACAGACCATGAACTCACCGAAAACACGTCCAAGATTCCAGACTACAAAAGAGCCAATTTTAATTTCGCTTGTGAGCTGCTAACCCAGACAACTTGGGAACCCATGACCTACACTCCTGTGGACGGAGCGTGGAATGGCTTCAAGAACAAACTCCTGGAGGTAGAGAGAACAACTGTTCCCATGAAGACAAGGAGAACAAATAATGCCACAAGCCCACCATGGATGACTACCCAGGTTCGACGGGCGATGAATTTAAAGAAGATAAAATACAACTTGCTCAAGGAAAACGGCACTGACGAGGCACGCGAACAGTACCATCAAGGCCTCAGAGCTGCAGAACACTCATTCGCCAGCGTAAACGCGACCATGAAAAGCAAATTGCACGCGAAGCCAAGTCCAACCCGAAAAAGTTCTTCACGTATATAAGAACCAAAAAGAAGACAAAAAGCAATATCGGTCCCTTAAAAGATGAAAGTGACGTACTAACACAGGACAGTAGACAAATGGTCGAAATCCTAAACAGAAACTTCGCGTCTGTGTTCACGATCGAGAATACCCAGTCCGTACCCGAGAGCCCTACCCCACCGATGGGAATCACTCCCCTAGAAATTGGCACAATCGACGAACGGGATGTGAAAAAGTACCTAGACAAACTCGAGACAAACAAGTCCACCGGACCCGACGACTTGTCACCCAGGCTGCTCAAGGAACTCAAACAGCAAATCCTCAAGCCACTCACCACCAACTGCAATCTGTCACTACAACAAAACAAAGTCCCAAAAGACTGGAAACAAGCGAATGTAGCTCCGATCTACAAAAAGGGAGACAAAAGTGTGGCCCTAAGCTACAGACCAATCAGCCTGACCTCTGTGGCGGGAAAAATCCTCGAGAAGATCATCAGAGACAAACTCGTTATTTTCCTTGAAGGCAACAACATCATTTCCGATGCTCAGCACGGTTTCAGGAACAAGCGCTCATGCTTAACCAATTTATTGGACTTCTTCCAATGTATCTATGAAAACTGGGATAATCATATCCCCAGCGATGTTATATGTCTAGACTTTCAGAAAGCCTTTGACAAAGTGCCACACGAAAGACTCCTCAAGAAACTCAAGTCGGCGGGATAAGGCGGCAATCTGACAGCATGGATCAAGGACTGGCTGACTGGAAGAAAACAACGAGTTGTACTCAACGGACAGGCCTCCAAGTGGCTTCCGGTCACAAGTGGAGTGCCACAGGGGTCAGTGCTGGGACCCATACTCTTCATCATATATATCAACGACCTAGAACTAGGATTGAAATCCAATCTTTCAAAATTTGCCGACGACACAAAGGTGGGTGGGAAGGCCTTCACAACAGCAGACTGCGAAATTATCCAGAGAGACCTGGACCAGATCACTCGGTGGTCAGAAAAATGGCAGATGTCCTTCAACACTACCAAATGTAAAGTAATGCATATCGGATCCAGAAACAGTAACCACACATACCACATGGGTGGCGAACCACTACATGTTGTGCAAGAGGAAAGAGACCTCGGGGTCACCATCAGCAGTGACTTGAAACAAACAAAACACTGCAAGTCCGCCTGTAAGAAAGCCAATACAATGCTTGAGTTCATAGCGAGGAACTTCGAATACAAGACGCCGGGAGTTATGTTATCCTTGTATAATTCGCTGGTAAGGCCCCATCTGGAATACGCCGTGCAGTTCTGGTCTCCTAATTACAGGAAAGACATTGAATTACTTGAGAGAGTACAGCGCCGCGCCACGAAGATGATACCATCACTGAGGACGAAGCCCTATGAAGAGCGACTCGAGCGACTCAACCTCTTCACGTTGGAAAAGAGACGCCTGTGGGGAGACATGATACAAGTCTTTAAGTACCTGAACAAGCTCAGCAACGTAGATCACTCCAAACTCTTCACGCTACAAACCAACCTGAGAACAAGAAACAACGGAAAAACAATTCAAGCATAGCGATGCAATACCGACATCGGCAGGAGTTATTTCTCGAATAGAGTTGTTCGCCACTGGAACAGCCTTCCTGCAGAAGTGGTTAGCGCAGAGACCTTCAAGAAACGCATTGATCGCCACTTTGCTGCATCGGGAGTGAACTGAACGTTCCCAAGAGTAGATACACGAGTGCTTTAATCCTTCCCTGCAGGCCACTCCTATGGCAAACGGATTGATTAAATCACTAAACGCAGGCAGCCTAGTATTGAGCCAACAGGCTTTCTGCTGCCTGCTAGTCCATGTTTCCATGTTTCTTAGTCCAACTCCTCAATCTCCTACTCCTTCTAGTCCACCTCCTCCTCCTTCTCCTCCTCCTCCACTTAGTCCAACTCCTTCTAGTCCACCACCTCCTCCTCCTCCTCCTCCTCCTCCTCCTCCTCCTCCTCCTCCTCCTCCTCCTCCTCCTCCTCCTCCTCCTCTTAGTCCAACTCCTCAATCTCCCACTTCTTCTAGTACACCTCCTCCTCCTCCTCCTCCTCCTCCTCCTCTTAGTCCAACTCCTCAATCTCCTACTCCTTCTAGTCCACCTCCACCTCCTCCTCCTCCACTTAGTCCAACTCCTTCTAGTCCACCACCTCCTCCTCCTCCTCCTCCTCCTCCTCTTAGTCCAACTCCTCAATCTCCCACTTCTTCTAGTACACCTCCTCCTCCTCCTCCTCCTCCTCTTAGTCCAACTCCTCAATCTCCCACTTCTTCTAGTACACCTCCTCCTCCTCCTCCTCCTCCTCCTCCTCCTCCTCCTCCTCCACCTCCTCGAACTACAACTCCTCAAACTCCAACAACTACTAGTACACCTCCTCCTCCTCCTCCTCCTCCTCTTAGTCCAACTCCTCAATCTCCTACTCCTTCTAGTCCACCTCCTCCTCCTCCTCCTCCTCCTCCTCTTAGTCCAACTCCTCAATCTCCTACTCCTTCTAGTCCACCTCCACCTCCTCCTCCTCCTCCTCCTCTTAGTCCAACTCCTCAATCTCCTACTCCTTCTAGTCCACCTCCACCTCCTCCTCCTCCTCCTCCTCCTCTTAGTCCAACTCCTCAATCTCCTACTCCTTCTAGTCCACCTCCACCTCCTCCTCCTCCTCCTCCTCCTCATATTCCAACTACTCCAACACCTACTCCTACTACTCCACCTCCTCCTCCTCCTCCACCTACTCCAACTTCTTCTAGTACACCTCCTCCTCCTCCTCCTCTTAGTCCAACTCCTTCTAGTCCACCTCCTCCTCCTCCTCCACTTAGTCCAACTCCTTCTAGTCCACCTCCTCCTCCTCCTCCTCCTCTTAGTCCAACTCCTCAATCTCCTACTCCTTCTAGTCCACCTCCACCTCCTCCTCCTCCTCCTCCTCCTCTTAGTCCAACTCCTCAATCTCCTACTCCTTCTAGTCCACCTCCTCCTCCTCCTCCTCCTCTTAGTCTAACTCCTCAATCTCCTACTCCTTCTAGTCCACCTCCTCCTCCTCCTCCTCCACTTAGTCCAACTCCTTCTAGTCCACCTCCTCCTCCTCCTCCTCCTCCACTTAGTCCAACTCCTCAATCTCTTACTCCTTCTAGTCCACCTCCTCCTCCTCCTCCTCCTCCTCCTCCTCCTCCTCCTCCTCCTCCTCCAACTCCGTACTTTTCTCTCTCTTGTGCGCGCCAATACACTCAGTCCCTCTCCTCCTCCTTCTCTACCCCCGTTTGCTTTCTCTCTCTCTCCAGATTCCTCTCCTCCACTTTAATTCCTTCCTCCCTCCCTCTTGGATTTTTTTTTACTCCCCTCAACTTCCCTCCATACACGATACCTCCTCACGTTTAGGCTTTTTCTCTTCTCTTCTCTTCTCTCCCTTCTCCCTCCAATGCGGGTCACTTTTCATCACAAGCAGTAAAGAAAGGTGAGCTCTCTCTCTCTCTCTCTCTCTCTCTCTCTCTCTCTCTCTCTCTCTCTCTCTCTCTCTCTCTCTCTCTCTCTCTCTCTCTCTCTCTCTCTCTCTCTCTCTCTCTCTCTCTCTCTCTCTCTCTCTCTCTCTCTCTCTCTCTCTCTCTCTCTCTCCTCCCCTTATCTCATTTCCAATTTCCTTTGATCTTTTCTCGCGTTTCCTTCCCCCTTTCCCTTCCTCTCGATACCTTTGCTTTTCGCTTAATTTCCCATGCCTGTCTTTCGCTAACCCTTCGTCCCTCTCGCCTTAATAAGCAGCAAATTTATCCTCTGTTTGTGACATGGGTGTTCGGACGTCGTTTCATGTTCGTGCGTTTTTTAGCCGTTAATGTGTGTGGGTGTGAAGGCAGGTGCTTGAGAGAGAGAGAGAGAATGGGAAAGAGAGAAAGGGAGTGTGTATGTGTGTGCGCGTGTGTGTGTGTGGGGAGAGAGAAAGGGAAGAAAGAAAACATGGTGTCCAGCAGCATACAAGGCCAAAGACCATATTTTTAGGTGCAACAATACAAGGTGTCCACCAGAGGCGGTGTTACCTTCTCAAAAATCACACTTTTTCTTTTCTTTGTTTCTTCCTTTTTTTCTCTCTTCTCCCTCCTGCCTCCTCCTCCTCCTCCTCCTCCACCTCTTTCTCCTCCTCCTCCTCCTCCTCCTCCTCCTCCTCCTCCTCCTCCTCCTCCTCCTCCTCCTCCTCCTCCTCCTCCTCCTCTTCCTCCTCCTCTACCTTTCCGAGTCTCTTTAAAATGACTCTGTTCCCGGATTCTTGGCAAGCGTGGGATGAGAAAGAGCACAGCAAGCACGTTGTTATGTTATTGTTGGTTTCGCTCAGAATAATGTTAATAATGATTTTCCTATTATTATTATTTTCAACATTGTCATTTCTTATCATTACTGCTGTCGCCACTATTATCATTTATTATCATTTTAACCATTAGTAGTAGCAGTAGTAGTAGTAGTAGTAGTAGTAGTATCCTCTTATTAGTGTTACAATATTTACTGTTATCTTTTTCTTTATTACAATATTGATAGCGTTGATATTCTTTTTCTTCATAGTTTCAATAATAAACATGTCAGACCTACATTAAAAGGTCGACAGCGTTATATTTTATGCCGCTTTCTTTCAGACCGACCTTTTATATAGAATATTTATATGATGATTTTCTCTTTCTGCATAACTAAATGTATGAAGCGAAGCCACTTTCGAGGAAACTACGCGATGAAACGCTAAAATTGAAACATCGAACATTTTTAAGTCGCATTTATATTCCTCTTTCAAATTACAACTCATTTTTTTTTCTAAACGTGATTGCTTTGTCAATTATTCACCTTTTTTCCACGCTTTTTTTCCACGCTAAAAGAAAAGTTTTGTATATATATTCTTTTATGAAACATAAGAACATAAGAACATAAGAACATAGGAGTCTGCAAGAGGCCGGTAGACCTATACGAGGCAGCTCCTTTGAACCTAAGCTGAAACAATGACTCGTATAGAATTTTTTTTGTTGTTGTTTTGTTTTATATTGATGATAATGACACGAATAATTACTTGCTCTCTCCCATAGTTCCCTTTCCGCCATATAGTCCGCCCAGCCCATCCCATTATTACCTGGGTCTGGTTTACTCCCCACGGTCATTACACGCTACCTATTTTCTTTTATCTACGCGGCAGCAATTGCTTTTATATTTTTTGTTGCTTTTTTTTTTCTTTTCGCAGCGCTCCACACACCCACTCACCCTCATTATTTTCACCTTATATTTCTTTTTTCCTCGCGCCAGCCACATCATTTTTAACCCTTTCTCTCTTTCCACATTTTACATTTGAACTATCTGAGTTGTCACTAAACACACTCTCTCTCTCTCTCTCTCTCTCTCTCTCTCTCTCTCTCTCTCTCTCTCTCTCTCTCTCTCTCTCTCTCTCTCTCGTAGCTATCTTTCTGTCTACCTATTTAACTATCTTTCTATTTACCTACCTATCGATCTATCTATCCATCTATTTAGTTCCATATTTCTCTGTCCATACGGGAATCAGGAGTGATGTAAAATGATAGGACGATGACCATCGAAACAAAGAGTCAAGTTGCAGGATGAACTCGACGTCTTGAAGGACAGAGACGGATAATTAGCATTCTTTCTAAACCTCTACGGAGTTTTCGACCTTGCATTTCTCCCTTGATCATATCCACGGACACCTTTTCTCGCTTAATACTGCTCGTCCTATTATGAAGTTCGTCACTCCGAACTCCGTCCTCCCATATATTCACCGACCTGTCCCTCACCCTCTTCCACCTACGCAGTCATGCCTTGCCTCCCTTATCCATGTCCCCATTTCCATGCACCCCAACGCCTCTCTCACCCACCCTTACCTACGAAGCCATCCCTTGTCTCCTTCACCCCTGTCCGCACCCCCACATAACCCAACGTCTCTACCACCCTTACCAACCTAGTCATCCCTTGCCTTCCTTACACATGTCTCCAATTCCATATACCCCAACGTCTCCCTCACCTCTCTCAACAACGTAGCCATCCCTTGCCTCTACAACCATGTCCCCACTTCCATATACCCCAACACCTCTCCCATCCACCATCACCTACCAAGTCCTCCTTTGCCTCCCTAACCCACGCTCTCGCTTCCCTACGGCCCCCTTACCCGACACAGCAGGGTATCGTTCCTCCCTCGTTTAGTGTACTGTTGTAATTGCAGACTCGCAAATCACCGGCATCGCCCCTTGATTACCGCCTCGCCCTCTATCTAACTTATTCAAATTTGGTCCGTCGTTACGGCGAGGTTACCAATGATGACGATTCTATATTATGAAACTCTTGCGTGTCTGCTTCTCTGGGTCTCTCCTTGTTTGTTCTTTAGTTGTTCTGTATTGATTTCCTGTCTGTATGTGTGACCCCCTGCCAGTGTTTTCTATGAATGTGCCTTCCTGTCCGTCTATCTTATGTACGTATGTTTGTCTGTCTGTCTTTGTCTGTCTGCCTATTTCTCTGTTTGTTTGCCTGTCTATGTCAGTCAATCAGTCTGTCCGTGTCACTCACTCACTCACTCTGTATCAGTCTATCACAGTCGCAGTCAGTCTGTCTGTGTGTCTGAGTCGGGCATAGTAATGGCAAATACACAATGAAGCTGCACTGACGCAAAAGATTTAAAATGTATAAATGAACAGTGAGAAAAAGAGAAGGATAGAAAGAAAAAGAAAATAAAATAAAATTCATAAACATGTATTCAACAAACATATTATTCCGAATACATTATTAATGGTACGTGTGCCTTGAGAAAATTAATTAATCCGGGAAGGAAGAAAACACAAAGAAGAAACGCCGAACTATGCGACAAAAAAATCATTAATTAGGGGGCTACAACGGCAGGTACGTGTTAATGTGTGTGTGTGTGTGTGTGTGTGTGTGTGTGTGTGTGTGTGCACGTAATATATTGTCACGTATACAAAAGACACAGACAACACTACAAAGGTTTCTGATAAGCTCGGCCATGACGCAACGGCATTTAATTCAGTACACAAGTATAAAAACAGCTCCCGTCCAATGGTATGGATCACGCCACTCTCGAGGGAGGAAGGCACGCGTTACTCGGCTGCATGGGGTGCGTCACTAAGCAGCTGGGCCCTTAGGTAAACAGTCTCTATAAAGATGGAGCGGGTAGGTGGTCTAAAATTAGCTACATTTTGACCATTATCCGGAAACTTTATGCGTGGCTCTGTATCAAGGAAACTCCGGGCTTTTAAAGTGAAAAACAGCACGCGGCCATTGTAAACATGGCGGTAGCTGTTCCTGCCAGACGCAGCGCTGCGGGGGCGGCTTTGGGCCACGCTTAATGAAGTGGAAATTTATATCTAGAAAAATACAGCGCACCATAAACTTGCAAAATTGTGT
This sequence comes from Eriocheir sinensis, assembly GCF_024679095.1. Taxonomy (NCBI): domain Eukaryota; kingdom Metazoa; phylum Arthropoda; class Malacostraca; order Decapoda; family Varunidae; genus Eriocheir; species Eriocheir sinensis. Next base: position 10,306,924 of record NC_066516.1, read on the forward strand.
AATGCAGCATAAAAAGAAGCGAGTTGTCCGCCCCCACACGCGCACAGACTGATGCAGGACACGCGGCGACGCTCAGCCAGGACGAGCAACACCAACTGTGGCGGCGAGACACACCACGACTATCTGTGTGGTGCTACACGTAAAAATATTCAAATACACACACACACACACACACACACACACACACACACACACACAGTTATTTATGTGTTGGGTGTGGGTGACCGTAATAAGATGAATGAATGTTGAGGCCGCTTATTACGTTATCTTTACAACGTAATATATTCATGGAAACGTACATTGTATTATGAACAACGAGATAAGGTTAACTAGGAGAAAGAAACATTAAAAACTCGAGTTTTGTGACATTAAAGAAAAACTGAAACGCATGGTCAATTTACTTCATGGAATGACCCGATACTCGCTGCCAGATGGGGATCACAGGCGCCCCCCGACTGGCGGGACAGGTGATGCTGATCTTGTCTTTACTTACACTCAGTAAATTTTTACTAATGGCAGACGCTTATAAAGCGTCACATGTTTTCAACATTTATCAATTCAACATCGCTTTTTTTTTTTTTTGTGTGTGTGTGCACACACACACACACACACACACACACACACATATATATATATATATATGTAAATATACATATATATATATATATATATATATAAATATATATATATATATATATATATATTCTCACATAACCTTACATCGGAACATGGGTAACATGGGATTTACTGACAGTTGTGCTCTCCCGCTGTGCCATGCCATTTGTGTCTCGAGTCTTGGCAGATTGTGAGTGTCAGTGTCTTTTCGCTTATTTTTCTGGTCAACCTGATGTGTTATACATCAACGGGACTGCACAATGCTGCTGCTGAAGTGCTCCTAGAAGCACACCTGTGGACATGATGTATGGAGGCACCACGACTACACTGTCACACGTCCCAACGTTCCACTGTCCTGAAAATATACCTTCTCTTTCGACCGTGTAAATTACTTCTCCCGCTCAAATTTTCGTTCATCTAACTTGCACCTTTTCTATTAGCAATCACCTAATTACTTGTAACACTTCCTATTTTACCCGGCAAGGCATCCTGACTTAATTTATCAGAAATATTCCATGGCCACAGCCCACGTCCATCGAGTCAGTCCCCATCCCTTTTCTGCAAGTGGCCCCTACCTTCCTGCTTTCTGTCTCACTCAGGGCCAGCGAATCATATCAGCACCAAACTTCTGGACATATTCGAAACGTTTCTCGAGTGATTCAAGTATTGAGTCGTAAGGAGAGAGAAGAGCGTCGCGTCCTCTTGCACTTCCCGCAGGCAGATAGAGGCGATGCGTCACGTCCCACAGGTATGACGCAACGTGAATGGGAACAGGTGTGGTGTAAAGGACGGGGATGCGTGAGGGAGAAGAAGCACAGAAGTGTGGTATGGGAGAAGTGGACAGGTGCGATATGAGGTAAAAAAAAATGGCCGAAGGAATGAGGTGAAAAGGGAAAAGTGGGAATGTGTGTAAAGAGAGGCAAAGCGGACTAGTGTGGTGGACGAGGGTGTAAAGAAGGGTGATAAGAAGTGAAGGGAAGTAGAGAGGTATAGTGTCGAAAAAGAGAAAGTATAGAGATGTGAAATTCAAGGTAGGTAGATGTAGTATAGAAGGAGATAAAGTAAGCGGCAGTAATATGATAAAGTAATGAGGCAATGAGAGATGTAATATGAGAAACAAAGGATACAGAAAATAAAGTGTAAGTTGAATGGTAAATGAGGCAAGAAGAGAAACAGTAAGGTGTGGTGTGCAGGTAAAGAAAGTATCCAGATGTAGTGGTAAAGATTTTTTTTTTTTTTTTTTTTTTACAGCAGAGACAGCAACTCAAGGGCAACAAAAAGAAGATGTAAAAAAAAAAGCCCGGTATCTGTTGCTCTCATATAGTGATAAGTATAGAGTGGACAAAAGAGAGGTCAATTTCTGATAGAGGTCAAGTCATAGGCAGGTGGAAATACAGAAGAAGGAAGATTGTTCCAGAGTTTACCAGTGAAGGAGATGAAAGAATGGAGATGCTGGTTAACTCTTGCATAAGGGGTTTGGACAGTATAGGGATGAGCATGAATGGAAAGACGTGTGCAGCGGGGCCGCGGGGGGGGAGGGGGGGGGGGAGGCATGCAGTTAGCAAGTCCAGAAGAGCAGTCAGCATAGAAATATCAATAGAAGATAGAAAGAGATGCAACATGGCGACGGTATTTAAGAGGTAGAATGCTGTCAGTAAGAGGAGAGCTGATGAGACGAAGAGCCTTTGACTCCACTCTGTCCAGAAGAGCTATATGAGTAGAGCCCCCCTACACGTGAGATGCATACTCCATACGAAGGCGGACAAGGCCCCTATATATGGAAAACATCTGTGCGGGGGAGAAGAACTAGCGGAGACGATACAGAGCGCCCAACCACGATGAACCTGATTTAGTAAGAGAGATGTGAAGTTTCCAGTTGAGATTTTGAGCTAAGGATAGACCGAGGATATTTAGTGTTGAAAAAGGTGACAGCTGAGTGTTGTCGAAGAACAGGGGATAGGTGTTTGGAAGATTGTGTCGAATTGATAGATGGAGATATTAGGTTTTTGAGGCATTGAAGGATTATTAAGCAGACAAATAATAACCACAAGGAGAGTGGTGGAAGGAAAAAGAACGGGCAAACTATAAAAACGAAAGGAAATGGGGCAACTGGGACACAAATAACAATATGAAAAAGGACAAGTGTCAGAATAGGAAAATACAGTAAGCAGGGCCATGGGAGGATATTTTTGTGGTGTAAAGAAAAAAGATAAAACTCGTGGCACGTAAGAAAATGGTATAACTTTGTTGCTATATTTGTCGACACTAAAATCTTGGTGGTGACTCATGCAATATTCCACGACTAACCACAATTCTGAAATACTAGACGCTTCAGCAGAATTTCACAGTTTCTTCGAGGAAAACTTACGCTCCTTTTACCGTTACGCGTATTACAATTTATTTTATCATCGTATTTCTGGAAAAGGAAAGAAAAATATATGCGCAATTTTCATTTCACAATTTTTTTCCACTATTGTAGTCTTGATAACAAAAACAAGATTATAAATGTGAAAAAAATTATGTATTGGGAAGATTATACGTTTTCAAAGAACTGGAGCTTACAGCGCACGCATACAAGGACTAGCCAAGGGTACTGTCCCGAACACGCACGTAAAGCAGCACGTAAACATAAATTATAGCTAGTGCTCATACGCTCTCTCTCTCTCTCTCTCTCTCTCTCTCACACACACACACACACACACACACACACACACACAAGCTAGTAAGGCCTCAGCAATTAGCACCGTCTGTCATGGGTTTGCTTCGTCACTTCATACTCTCAGTAAACACACACACACACACACACACACACACACACACACACACACACACACACACACACACACACACACACACACACACACACACACACACACACACACACACACACACACACACACACACACACACACACACACACACACACACACACACACACACGCGCGCGCGCGCGCGCGCGCACACCACATGAATGCCGGAATGGCCAATCAAGGACGGAAATTCACGTACACCGATTCTTTCTTTTGCAATCTCCGCTGAGTGACGCTCAGGTTTTGCTCTGAAGTTTATTTATATTTTCTCTTTTCGGCGACACTTCATTCTGGCCTGCGCGATGTGCGAGATAATTTAACTAACAGAAACTTGCACAGCTCTTAACACCAAAGTGTACAGACCCATGCAAAAAATATACAGACAGATACACTCATCCACCGACACGCACACGCCACAAACACAAACGCAGTGGAGACGACCAGCGTGCTGGGACCCGCGATCTCCAAGTTCCTGACAGAGCTAGGACGTCGTATTACAGCACAGACGGGAGAGAAGCGGGAAACCTGCTGGCTCAGGCAACGTGTCAGCCTTGCTATTGTACGCGGCAATGCTGTCGCCATCACGGTGCCGGCAACGGACCCGTGATGGGCCCTTTTCTGTAATTGAAAAATAAAGTTTTTTTGTATGTATGACAGAGTGAACGTATATTTGTATCGCATGCATGGCTGTAAGAATGTAGGGAAATCACACACACACACACACACACACATACACACAGTACCTCCGTAGATACACGCAACCAAACATTTACTACGACACACAAACACCGTTACGCATGAGAGTAAGCTGCTAGTGTGGCAAGCCTTGGCGTATTCACTGAAACTGCCGCACCACATTCACGACTTTCCACAGAAAACACCGACAAGATTTCGCACTCCGCATCATAACACACGGCAATTATCTAACGTTCTCCACAGCCTCCTCCCCTAGATATAGCGTCATTCTATCATCGTCAATCTTCTGTGCCTATCTTAAATACCACTCCATATTCATGATCTTGCTCGCATACATTCCTCAAGGCTTCTCACTTTGCCTCGTCACATTCTACGATCATACGTATATAGTATCCGCAATTCTTTACACTTTGCCTCATCACATTCTACGTATTCCTAATACCTTCTGGAGCCCCGCATATATGGTAAGCAGATTTATTTTGTTACCGTCTTTTTGCAGTGTTCAGTATCATAACCAGGCACGTAACATGGCTAAGGCTATACAACGGGCCTTATTACAATCTACCGAACCAAACCGTATGCCTCTCTTAAAGACCCTTGTACAGGAAGAGGCGCCATCCTGTGCTCGCCTCGCCCGGACAGAGGAGCCTCGGCAACATGAGTTGAGCCGCGACAACACAAGGTCACTCTGTCTTGCAGGCGCGTGGGCCTCATGATCCTCCGAAGCCACTCAATAGCCAGGCATTCATGCGTCTCGGCGGCATTATTTCCACGTTTATTTGTGTCTTTCGCGGCATTCAGGAGCTTTGGATACCACGAGATTAATTGCACCGGGCAACAATACCTTTCCCTTCCATTGTGAGACGAAAACTTTATTCAGGATTATTCTTACTCACGGACTCGTGTTTTGGGTTAAGATTTAGAAACTAAAAGTGGATTTATAAATATTTTTTTTTTCATACTTCCATCGTAATACAACTGATGCACACTATTGAGAGCATGAATTGATGCAACAATTAATACCGAATACTTGTTATTTATATATTCCATGAGCAATTCATAATCTTTCCAAATATACTACATAAAAAAACGTACATAATCTCGTGTGAAAAAGCTGTCCGGAAAACAGAATTAAAAGCAAGCCATGGTCGCCCGTGTCGAGGGTGGAAGCGGTAGCTTCTTACACTTGTTTTCCCAGCAAGTCCCCGAGGCTTACGCTGCCCCGCCAGGCTTTGTAGCCGCTGGCAGCACCCTCTCCGAAACGATCCAGCCAGTGTTTAGTGAGGGCGAGGCAGTCTGTTCGGCCTTCCCCGGCAAGTACTCACGCAGCCTGCCCTATACGGGACATGATTCGTGAACCGGTCTTTTTTTTTTTTTAAGAAATAATAATAACATTAATACTGTTATAATACTAATACGAATACTAATATTAATAATTTTAATAATAACAATGATGATAATGATAATAATAATAATGATAATAATAATGATAATAATAAAACTAAAAATAACAATAATAATAATAATAATAATAATAATAATAATAATAATAATAATAATAATAATAATAATAATAATAATAATAATAATAATAATAATAATTTTATTGATAAATAACAGAAAATGATAATGATAAGGATAATAGTATTATTAACAATAATTATAATCATTATCATTATTATCATTAACCATTATAATAATAAAAATAATGATGATAATAGGTAATAATAATAATAATAATAATAATAATAATAATAATAATAATAATAATAATAATAATAATAATAATAATAATAATAATAATAATAATAATAATAATAATAATAATAATAATAATAATAAAAATAACAATAACAATAATGTGGGGTAGGAGGGTATATAATTATGTGAGTGTGAGTGGTCGAGTGTGTTGGTACGGGTGTGAATGTACGGAAAGAAAGGAACAGGACAATGAAACCATTAAATATGTCGTCAAGAAATACATCAGTCGCCGGTAAACGTGTGGCTTCACATTGTACAATATAGAAATCGCGCTAAGAGCCGTGGCGCATTAGGGCACAAACTACAATGTGGGTGAGACGCATTTATCCTGCCGTGACCTAAAAGCCACCTGGATACTCTACTTCGTTCTTTTATTACGTGCGTCAACTCGACAAAACGCTACAAAAAGGTAATTTTCTTGGCGAGCAGTGCCGTGGAGTCGATAAGATTGGTTGGCGTGGAGGAAGACCATAATCTGCTCCTTACGTCACAACTTCTTTGCCGACATTTTGATCGATAAACGTAGTAATAACACCACTGTTGTAACATAATAAGAAAATATACACAAGATATGGAAAAAAGATCAATAACTGCCGATTCAATCAGTTTCGTTAGTTGTACTTCAGTTTTTTTTTCTTTTTTTTTCTTTTTTACATGGAATGCATCCCTTATACGGAAAGCGTCAGAGAGATACAGTCAATGAGCAGCACGCCATTCCTCAGCACTTTGTTTTACTTTAAGAAGTCAATTACGTCATAATCATCAGCGACGTCGATCTGCTGCGCCAAGTGGATGCAAACGTTTAAAAGTCAATAAGTAAAGTCAATAAGTAATGTTATGTGTTGGGTTTCGAGAGAGAGAGAGAGAGAGAGAGAGAGAGAGAGAGAGAGAGAGAGAGAGAGAGAGAGAGAGAGAGAGAGAGAGAGAGAGAGAGAGTAGGGAAAGACATCATTCTTGTATCCGCTGCACGGGTCGAGTCCAGAGCGCGGCGAGGCGATTCAGGGGGAGCGAGAAGGAGCAGAACCGCATCGGGGACACATTATTCAAGACGCGTTAGAACTATGGTCAGGGAGAATATGAAGGAAGACGAATTATGCAGCTGAGGAGGAATTATAGCTCTTGAAGATTTACCCAGAAAGAAAAGGACAGAGAAGTTGTGGCCACGGAGCATTAGTGTTTCCAAAAACCTCTGCATCACGCTTACTGAAGGAGGCTCCCGGCACCGCTATCCTTGCCAACCTGAGAGGCAAGTGGGTTGCTAAATATGTCCCAGTACGTGCCCCGCTCTCTTTACAGTACCTCCTCTACGACACACGGCAAGAGATCGACGAGATGATGTTGGCTGATTAGGTTCTTTATTTATATTTGTCCCCTGAACGACTCTTCTGTTCGGAGCAAAGTGACAAAGATACCTAATCGTACCTAGTAACAGCGTGTCTTTAAGCTTTACGACATAGTCGCAAAACGTCCTCGTAAAATCTACTTCAGGTACGAGGGATAACGAGGCAAACAAGCGCTGCCTGCTTAATTAGGAGGCCGAACACACCTGCCCCGATGGCGTGTTTGTGAAGACTGAACGCGTCCAGCTGCGCCGTGCGACGACCTAATGTGTCCTGAGCGACTAAACATGGAGCTGAAAATAACCTCATTCCCCGGATCTTTCCAGGCACAAAAACAACTCTTATGGGGCTGACGGCCTCCATATGTTTGAACGATACTTAGGTAAAATAAGAAAGTGACAAAGGAAGCGTCACCTGATTCGACCATACAGTTATGATAACATGCAATCACGATTAGAATAAATATATATATATATATATATATATATATATATATATATATATATATATATATATATATATATATATATATATATATATATATATATATATATATATATATATATATATATATATATATATATATATATATATATATATATATATATATATATATATATATATATATATATATATATATATATATACACACACACACACACACACACACACACACACACACACACACACACAAAAGTACACAATCATGTCTACGCCTAAAAAAAGAAGAAAAAAAAACGCTCAAAGACATCCCCTAGCTCTTATTTATTTCATCCTATTGTTTCTTTACCTTTACTGATCAGCTGTACGTTGTTATCTCCTTCCATGGAGGATGTACATTGTGCCCTCTTTGGCTTGTGAACGTGGATGTCCGTGCATAATCGAAGTGGGGATCAGGAGGGGAGTGTAGAGAAAGGGAAGAAAGACATCCGGGAGAGGAGATGGTGTGTGCGTGGTGTGTGTGTGTGTGTGTGTGTGTGTGTGTGTGTGTGTGTGTGTGTGTGTGTGAGCAGCGGGTTAGGCACACCTTTGTGTCAACTTGTACATTTGCACTGACCCGTCCCGTGTCCGTTTCTGTGTGTACATCCTTGGCTGTACCGGAGAGCCGCCGCCGCAGTCATCCCCCCAACCTTCCTCACCACCCCGTCCCCCGCCCGCCCTCCCTTGTGCTGGGGTCAAATAAGAGCCACGACGGGAACTTGCTAATGAGATGCCGCCCCGAGCTGTCCTGGCCTCGCCCTCTCCCCTCTCTCTCTTTCCCGAGCTTATCCGACTTACCTAACTATATAAAGACCTATTTTCAGTTCCCTTTCTTTTCATTCCTTTTGTGTGGTGTGTGTCCTCGACTAATTCTTCTTTTCCTACCAGATTTCTCACTCTTAGAGACTTCCTTTTCCTATGCGTGTTAACAGGTGCAAGTCCTGACCATCATTAACCTTATCTAT